>NW_028139116.1:0-515437 GCF_964270905.1 Leucopleurus acutus
TGCTATGTATAAAATAGATCATCAACAAGGAACTACTGTATAGCACAGAGAACTACACTCAACATTTTGCAATAACCTATAAGGGGAAATAATCTGAAAAAGAATAGATATTTTTATTGACATCATCTATCAATGACAGTTAAAGTGTAACCTAAGGGAAGCTGGTGGTGAGTGCTTCTGACCCTGAAGACTTCAATCATCTAAAGTTTGGACTCTGCCTACTTCCCAAGGCCCTTAATGAACATATGTGTAGCCGTAGCTTAAAAAATTCCCCAGTTTGGGTTTCGGGGAGACACTGATTTTGAAAAAGCCCTGGTGTTCTCCTTACATGAATGGGACTCTTCCTACTGCTAAAACATGTCTGTCACACCCAGAGGATGGTATACCGTCTGATCGGGAAGAGTTTGGAAAAGGCATCTCATCTCCTCATCTCCTGGTGCTCGGGTTCACCCCTCCAGCGTCTTTACTAACAGTCTCCCCACTTGGAGATGGCAGCACTGTCAACATCCTGTTGCGTACAGTTTGGAATTTGTCCAGAGGATGAAGCGGAAGGATGAAGAACAATGAGAGACAAGTCCTAGGTGTTCAGACAGGCACATGTCACTCTAATTTCCAATCAGGAAGACGAATTGACCAAAGGCTAGGGTTGCCCATGGAAACAGTATAGGGCTTGAGGAAATCCCGCTGCTTTGTGGCCAGTTCCCATAAACACAAGTTGAACAATGGAACTCAGGGACAGTAAAATTCACGAAACTGCAGAGTTGAAAATATCCATCACTGAAAAATGTCTTGAGGAAAGTCAGAGAAAAGGACTTGTAAGCAAGGGAGAATGGCAGGAAAGGGATTTGAGGAGGTAGAAAGGACTCGCCATTAAGCACAAGAAAAGGAGCTGAACATTGCCAACATTGCAGTTGGCCAAAAAGGGTGTATGCGTTTTTTTCTGTATATATTCAAGAAAAGGGCATACACTTTTTTAGCCAACCAAACAGGTGGGCACTGGAAGTCAATACTACAAGAGATATCACTTCGCATCAGTCAGAAGAGCCATCCTCATAAAGCGTAAACAACAGAAATGCAGGACAGGGCAAGGAGAAGAGGGAGCCCTGTGAGACTTATAGTGGAAATATATATTGCCAACGGCCATTCTGGAGAAGTGTATTGTGTTTACTAAAGCATCTAAAAAATGAGCTACAGAGCATAGGGCACTTGCACTCATGGGCGTATATCTTGGGAAAAACAAAAATCGAGAGGACACAGGCACCCCAATGTTTACCCCCTCTCTGTTTAAAAGATCCTCGACTAGGATATAACTTAAATGTCCCTGGAGAGAAAAAATGGATAGAGATGTGGTACTTAGGTAGAGTGGAATATTATTCAGCCTGGAAATCAATGAAATATGGCCAGTTGTAACAACTCCGGAGGAGTTACGTATGATCATTCTAAGTGACATAATTCAAAAAGATAAAGACACATATCATAAGATATCACTTAAAGGTGGAATCCAAAATGGCTACACATGAAATAAATTACAAAACAAAAACATAGTCAAATATGTAGAAAACACGCATAAGGCTGCTAAACGGGAAAGGTGGGGAGGGGTGAGGCATCATCCAGGAGGTTGAAATTAGCAAAGATACCATTCCAAATACCAAACTGATAATCAACAAGGCCTACACAGTAGCTAAAAGAACTGCACTCAGCACACTCAAGTCACCGGAAAAGAATATATACGACTGGTAAGAATCTGAAAAAGAATTTACTGATGTCTCTCTGTACGTGAATCAAGTGGATGTACAGCAGCAAGAAACAGAGCTTTGAAAATCAGCTGTAACCAATATAGTAATAAATTGAAAAAAATAAACGACAGAGAGACAGAGAAAATCTCTTACAACTTTTCCTCAGGGCCGGTGATGCAACATGGATTGAACACATCTAGACCCACAGCAGGATGAGACATAAGGCTGGAAACTGTTTGCACTAAGAGAAATGTGAGGTTGGGTGAGGAAATGCACACCCTTTAAAGTAATACTACCTGGTACCCATTCAATGGGTCCCAAATCTGCAGGTTCAAAGGATCTTCCTACAGCTAAAACATGCATGGAAAACCCAGAGGACTGTACACCATGTGATCGGGAGATGTGTCTAAAATGCAGCTCATTTATCCTCTCCTGGTGCTCCTGTTCACCATTCCAGCCACGTTACTTAGAATCTCCCCACTTGGAGAATCAGCACATTTCAACTTCTGTTTCACACATTTTGCAAATTGTGAGGAGGATGAACAGGAAGAGGGGGAACCAATGAGAGAATAGTTGTAGGGGTTTGGACGGGCACATATCACTCTAATTTCCCATTAAGAATAAGAATTGAAAAAAGGCTCAGCCCGCCTCGCCCGAGCCAAAATAGGGCCTGAAGCAATCCTGCGGCTTTGAGGCCAGCTCACAAAAGAGCAACTTAAAAAATGGAGCTCAGGGTCACTGCAATTCACAAACCTGCAGAGTTATAAATGAAAACTAACGTCCAAAAATATGTTGAGGTAAGGCAAAGAAGAGGATCTGAATGCAAGACAGAATTGCAAGAAACAGATTTCAAGAGATAGATTGGACTCGTCTTTAAAGCACATGAAAAGCGGCAGAATTTCGACAATGATGCAGTTGGCCCAAAAGGGCGTATGCGTTTTTTCCTGATTATATCCAGGAAAAAACGCATACACACTTTATGGGCAACGAAGCAAGCAAGCAATGCAAATGTGCACAACAAAGAAGTCTCATTACCCACTGGTCAAAAGGGCCATCCTAAAAAATTGTAAAAACCAGAAATGCAGGACAGGCCATGGAGAACAGGGAGCCTTTATACGCTGATGGGCAGTGTGTGAACTGCCGAGAGCCACTCTGGAGAAGTGTATGGTGGTTCCTAAATCATCTAAAAAACAGAGCTACAGAGCATAGGACACTTCCAATCATGGGAGTATATCTAGGGAAGTCTAAAAATCAACAAGACACAAGCACACCACAGTTTAGGGCTACTCTGTTTACAAGAACCTCAACTTCAGTACACCTTAAATATCCCAGGAAAGAGAACAATGGATAAAGAAGATGTGGCACTTATGTACAATGGAATATCTCTTCACCATGAAATCAATGTAATAAGGCTAGTAGAAGGATAAAGAGTGGATTTAGGTCCGATAATACTACTTGAAATTAGTCAAACAGAAAAAGAAACATATCATAAGATATCACTTATAGAGGGAGGGTAAATATGGCTGCACAAAAAATGAATTACATAACAGAACAGTGTCTCACATTTAGAAAACACACTTATGTCAACTTAAGGGGAAAGGAGAGGTGGGGTGATGCATAAAACCAGAGTTTGAAATTAGCACAGATACCGTTCAATAAACCAAATAAGTATTAGACAAGATCTACACCTTGCTCAATGAACTGGCCTCAACACACCCAATACACTGCACAGAAATAAATCTGAGTAATAAGAATCTTAAGACCCATGTATTGACATATCTTCATAAGGGAATCAAGTGTGTGCAGAGCAGCACAAACACAGCAGTGAAAATGAGCTAAACCCCATTATAGAAATAAATTTTAAAAACAAAACGCAGAAACAATCAAAGAGAGAAAAATTCTTACAAAATTCGCTCAGGGGCTGTGATGCAACCTGGATTGACCACATATAAACCCACAGCTGGATAAGACATAAGGCTGGACACTTGGGGCTGAGAGGATTGGTGAGCTTTGGTGAGCAACTGCCAAAAGTTTAATGCAATACTTCATGCTACTCATTCCAAGGGTCCCAACACTCCAGGTTGAAGGGAATCTTCCTACAGCTAAACCATGCTTGGGAAACCCAGCGACTGGTATACCATATGATCGGGAAAGGTTTCTAAAACGCACCTCATTTTTCCTCTCCTGGGGCTCCGGATCGACATTCCAGCTGCTTTACTAAAATATCCCCACATGGACAGTCAATGCCTTTAAGTTCTGGTATCGCACAGTCTGCAGTTAGTGTGGAGGATGAATGGGAATAGGGGAAACCAGTGAGAAACTAGCTGTAGCGGTTTCAATGGGCACATGTCACTCTAATTTCATATCAGTAAGAAGAATAAACCAAAGGCACAGCAAGGTGCCCCAGAAGAACAATAGGGCCTGAAGGAATCCTGTGGTTATGAGGCAAGATCACAAAAATAAGAGCTGAAAAATGGAGTTAAGGGCCACTGCAATTCAAAACCTGCAGAGTTATGAAGGCCAACTATTTTCAAAAAATATATTGAGGTAAGGCTAAGAAGAGGCATTGAAAGCAAGGCAGAATTGCAGGAAACCGATTTCAGGAGGTAGACTGGAATTGCATTTAAAGCATAGGAAAAGAGGCAGAACGTCCACAGTGATGCACTTGGCCAAAAAGGGCGTATGCGTTTTTTCCTGAATATATTCAGGAAAAAACGCATACGCCCTTTTTGGCCAACCAAGCAAGCTTGCAAAGGAAATCTGCACTACAATGAAGTCTCACTTCCCCCCGGTCAAAAGGGCCATCTGAAAAAAGTGTAAAATCCAGAAAGGCAGGACAGGCCATGGAGAACTGGGAGCCTTGTTATGCTGATGGGCGGGATGTAAATTGCCAACAGCCACTCGGGAGAGGTGTATGGTGTTTCCTGAAACATCTAAAAAACAAAGCAACAGAGCCTAGGGCACTTCCACTTATGGTCCTATAGCTTAGGGAAATTAAAATCAAAAAGACACAGCCACCCCAAAGTTCGGGACGGCTCTGTTTACAAGAACCTCGTTTACGGTACAAGTTCAATATCGCAGAAAGTGAAAAATGGATAAAGAAGTTGTGGTACTTACGTACAATGCAATATCACTCAGCAATGAAATCTATGTCATCAGGCCCGTAGCAGCATAATGAGTGGATTCAGGTATGATGATTCTAACTGAAATAAGTCACACAGAAAAAGAAACATCATAAGATATCATTAATACATGGGATGTAAACTTGGCTACACAGGTACTGGATTACAAAACAGAACAGGGTCTCAAATTTAGAAAACCAACTTATGCTTGCTTAAGGGGAAAGGTGAGTTGGGGTGCTGCATAAAACCAGAGATTGAAATGAGCACAGATAAAGTTCCTTAAGCCAAATATAGAATAGACAAGAACTACTCCTTGCTCAATGAAATGGACTCAACACCCCATATTAAACGCCTAAGAATGTACCTGACTAGTAAGTATCTTAAAACCTATGGATTGCTATGTCTCTGAAAGAAAATCAAGCGTGTGTACAGGGGCATAAACGCAGCAGTGATAGGATTGGAGAGGTTCGGTGAGCAAATGAAGACCCTTTGAAGTCATATTGCATGGTACCCATTCCACGGGTCTCAACTCTCCAGGTTTAAGGGATTCTTCCTTCAACTAAAACATGCACGTGGAACCCAGAGTATGATCAACCATGTGATCGGGAGACGTGTTCCAATATGTCTCAGTTCTCGTCCCCTGGTACTCGGGTGCAACATTCCAGACGCTTTACTAACACTCTCCCGACTTGGAGAGTCAGTGCCTTTAACCTCCTGTTTGGCCCAGTTTGCAATTTCTGCGGAAGATGAACAGGAATAGGGAGAACCAATGAGAGACTAGCTGGAGGTGTCTGGACGGGCAAATTTAACTCTCATTTCCCACCAGGAAGAGGAATTAACCAAAGGCTCAGCGTGCCGTGCCGGAACCAGATTAGGGCCTGAAGCAATCCTGTGGTGTTGCGGCCAGCTCACAAGAAAGCGAGTTGAAGAAAGGAGCTCAGGGGCACTGTAATTCACAAACCTGCAGAGTTATAAATGACAGCTATCATCCAAAAATATACTGAAGTAAGGCTGCCAAGAGGACTTGAAAGCGGGGCAGAATTGCAGGAAACCGATTTCAGGAGGTAGACTGGAATTGCATTTAAAGCATAGGAAAAGAGGCAGAACGTCCACAATGATGCACTTGGCCAAAAAGGGCGTATGCGTTTTTTCCTGAATATATTCAGGAAAAAACGCATACGCCCTTTTTGGCCAACCAAGCAAGCTTGCAAAGGAAATCTGCACTACAATGAAGTCTCACTTCCCCCCAGTCAAAAGGGCCATCTGAAAAAAGTGTAAAATCCAGAAAGGCAGGACAGGCCATGGAGAACTGGGAGCCTTGTTATGCTGATGGGCGGGATGTAAATTGCCAACAGCCACTCGGGAGAGGTGTATGGTGTTTCCTGAAACATCTAAAAAACAAAGCAACAGAGCCTAGGGCACTTCCACTTATGGTCCTATAGCTTAGGGAAATTAAAATCAAAAAGACACAGCCACCCCAAAGTTCGGGACGGCTCTGTTTACAAGAACCTCGTTTACGGTACAAGTTCAATATCGCAGAAAGTGAAAAATGGATAAAGAAGTTGTGGTACTTACGTACAATGCAATATCACTCAGCAATGAAATCTATGTCATCAGGCCCGTAGCAGCATAATGAGTGGATTCAGGTATGATGATTCTAACTGAAATAAGTCACACAGAAAAAGAAACATCATAAGACATCATTAATACATGGGATGTAAACTTGGCTACACAGGAACTGGATTACAAAACAGAACAGGGTCTCAAATTTAGAAAACCAACTTATGCTTGCTTAAGGGGAAAGGTGAGTTGGGGTGCTGCATAAAACCAGAGATTGAAATGAGCACAGATAAAGTTCCTTAAGCCAAATATAGAATAGACAAGAACTACTCCTTGCTCAATGAAATGGACTCAACACCCCATATTAAACGCCTAAGAATGTACCTGACTAGTAAGTATCTTAAAACCTATGGATTGCTATGTCTCTGAAAGAAAATCAAGCGTGTGTACAGGGGCATAAACGCAGCAGTGATAGGATTGGAGAGGTTCGGTGAGCAAATGAAGACCCTTTGAAGTCATATTGCATGGTACCCATTCCACGGGTCTCAACTCTCCAGGTTTAAGGGATTCTTCCTTCAGCTAAAACATGCACGTGGAACCCAGAGTATGATCAACCGTGTGATCGGGAGACGTGTTCCAATATGTCTCAATTCTCGTCCCCTGGTACTCGGGTGTAACATTCCAGACGCTTAACTAACACTCTCCCGACTTGGAGAGTCAGTGCCTTTAACCTCCTGTTTGGCCCATTTGCAATTTCTGAGGAAGATGAACAGGAATAGGAAGAACCAATGAGAGACTAGCTGGAGGTGTCTGGACGGGCAAATTTAACTCTCATTTCCCACCAGGAAGAGGAATTAACCAAAGGCTCAGCGTGCTGTGCCGGAACCAGATTAGGGCCTGAAGCAATCCTGCGGTGTTGCGGCCAGCTCACAAGAAAGCGAGTTGAAGAAAGGAGCTCAGGGGCACTGTAATTCACAAACCTGCAGAGTTATAAATGACAGCTATCATCCAAAAATATACTGAAGTAAGGCTGTCAAGAGGACTTGAAAGCGGGGCAGAATTGCAGGAAACCGATTTCAGGAGGTAGACTGGAATTGCATTTAAAGCATAGGAAAAGAGGCAGAACGTCCACAATGATGCACTTGGCCAAAAAGGGCGTATGCGTTTTTTCCTGAATATATTCAGGAAAAAACGCATACGCCCTTTTTGGCCAACCAAGCAAGCTTGTAAAGGAAATCTGCACTACAATGAAGTCTCACTTCCGCCTGGTCAAAAGGGCCATCTGAAAAAAGTGTAAAATCCAGAAAGGCAGGACAGGCCATGGAGAACTGGGAGCCTTGTTATTGTGATGGGCGGGATGAAAATTGCCAACAGCCACTCGGGAGAGGTGTATGGTGTTTCCTGAAACATCTAAAAAACAAAGCAACAGAGCCTAGGGCACTTCCACTTATGGTCCTATAGCTTAGGGAAATTAAAATCAAAAAGACACAGCCACCCCAAAGTTTGGGACAGCTCTGTTTACAAGAACCTCGTTTACGGTACAAGTTCAATAGCGCAGAAAGTGAAAAATGGATAAAGAAGTTGTGGTACTTACGTACAATGCAATATCACTCAGCAATGAAATCTATGTCATCAGGCCCGTAGCAGCATAATGAGTGGATTCAGGTATGATGATTCTAACTGAAATAAGTCACACAGAAAAAGAAACATCATAAGATATCACTAATACACGGGATGTAAACTTGGCTACACAGGAACTGGATTACAAAACAGAACAGGGTCTCAAATTTAGAAAACCAACTTATGCTTGCTTAAGGGGAAAGGTGAGTTGGGGTGCTGCATCAAACCAGAGATTGAAATGAGCACAGATAAAGTTCCTTAAGCCAAATATAGGATAGACAAGAACTACTCCTTGCTCAACGAAATGGACTCAACACCCCATATTAAACGCCTAAGGATGTACCTGACAATAAGTATCTTAAAACCTATGGATTGCTATGTCTCTGAAAGAAAATCAAGCGTGTGTACAGGGGCATAAACGCAGCAGTGATAGGATTGGAGAGGTTCGGTGAGCAAATGAAGACCCTTTGAAGTCATATTGCATGGTACCCATTCCACGGGTCTCAACTCTCCAGGTTTAAGGGATTCTTCCTTCAGCTAAAACATGCACGTGGAACCCAGAGTATGATCAACCGTGTGATCGGGAGACGTGTTCCAATATGTCTCAATTCTCGTCCCCTGGTACTCGGGTGTAACATTCCAGACACTTAACTAACACTCTCCCGACTTGGAGAGTCAGTGCCTTTAACCTCCTGTTTGGCCCATTTGCAATTTCTGCGGAAGATGAACAGGAATAGGGAGAACCAATGAGAGACTAGCTGGAGGTGTCTGGACGGGCAAATTTAACTCTCATTTCCCACCAGGAAGAGGAATTAACCAAAGGCTCAGCGTGCCGTGCCGGAACCAGATTAGGGCCTGAAGCAATTCTGCGGTGTTACGGCCAGCTCACAAGAAAGCGAGTTGAAGAAAGGAGCTCAGGGGCACTGTAATTCACAAACCTGCAGAGTTATAAAGGACAGCTATCGTCCAAAAATATACTGAAGTAAGGCTGCCAAGAGGACTTGAAAGCGGGGCAGAATTGCAGGAAACCGATTTCAGGAGGTAGACTGGAATTGCATTTAAAGCATAGGAAAAGAGGCAGAACGTCCACAATGATGCACTTGGCCAAAAAGGGCGTATGCGTTTTTTCCTGAATATATTCAGGAAAAAACGCATACGCCCTTTTTGGCCAACCAAGCAAGCTTGCAAAGGAAATCTGCACTACAATGAAGTCTCACTTCCCCCCGGTCAAAAGGGCCATCTGAAAAAAGTGTAAAATCCAGAAAGGCAGGACAGGCCATGGAGAACTGGGAGCCTTGTTATGCTGATGGGCGGGATGTAAATTGCCAACAGCCACTCTGGAGAGGTGTATAGTGTTTCCTGAAACATCTAAAAAACAAAGCAACACAGCCTAGGGCACTTCCACTTATGGTCCTATAGCTTAGTGAAATTAAAATCAAAAAGACAGAGCCACCCCAAAGTTTGGGACGGCTCTGTTTACAAGAACCTCGTTTACGGTACAAGTTCAATAGCGCAGAAAGTGAAAAATGGATAAAGAAGTTGTGGTACTTACGTACAATGCAATATCACTCAGCAATGAAATCTATGTCATCAGGCCCGTAGCAGCATAATGAGTGGATTCAGGTATGATGATTCTAACTGAAATAAGTCACACAGAAAAAGAAACATCATAAGATATCATTAATACATGGAATGTAAACTTGGCTACACAGGAACTGGATTACAAAACAGAACAGGGTCTCAAATTTAGGAAACCAACTTATGCTTGCTTAAGGGGAAAGGTGAGTTGGGGTGCTGCATAAAACCAGAGATTGAAATGAGCACAGATAAAGTTCCTTAAGCCAAATATGGAATAGACAAGAACTACTCCTTGCTCAACGAAATGGACTCAACACCCCATATTAAACGCCTAAGAATGTACCTGACTAGTAAGTATCTTAAAACCTATGCATTGCTATGTCTCTGAAAGAAAATCAAGCGTGTGTACAGGGGCATAAACGCAGCAGTGATAGGATTGGAGAGGTTCGGTGAGCAAATGAAGACCCTTTGAAGTCATATTGCATGGTACCCATTCCACGGGTCTCAACTCTCCAGGTTTAAGGGATTCTTCCTTCAGCTAAAACATGCACGTGGAACCCAGAGTATGATCAACCGTGTGATCGGGAGACGTGTTCCAATATGTCTCAATTCTCGTCCCCTGGTACTCGGGTGTAACATTCCAGACGCTTAACTAACACTCTCCCGACTTGGAGAGTCAGTGCCTTTAACCTCCTGTTTGGCCCATTTGCAATTTCTGCGGAAGATGAACAGGAATAGGGAGAACCAATGAGAGACTAGCTGGAGGTGTCTGGACGGGCAAATTTAACTCTCATTTCCCACCAGGAAGAGGAATTAACCAAAGGCTCAGCGTGCTGTGCCGGAACCAGATTAGGGCCTGAAGCAATCATGCGGTGTTGCGGCCAGCTCACAAGAAAGCGAGTTGAAGAAAGGAGCTCAGGGGCACTGTAATTCACAAACCTGCAGAGTTATAAATGACAGCTATCATCCAAAAATATACTGAAGTAAGGCTGCCAAGAGGACTTGAAAACGGGGCAGAATTGCAGGAAACCGATTTCAGGAGGTAGACTGGAATTGCATTTAAAGCATAGGAAAAGAGGCAGAACGTCCACAATGATGCACTTGGCCAAAAAGGGCGTATGCGTTTTTTCCTGAATATATTCAGGAAAAAACGCATACGCCCTTTTTGGCCAACCAAGCAAGCTTGCAAAGGAAATCTGCACTACAATGAAGTCTCACTTCCCCCCGGTCAAAAGGGCCATCTGAAAAGAGTGTAAAATCCAGAAAGGCAGGACAGGCCATGGAGAACTGGGAGCCTTGTTATGCTGATGGGCGGGATGTAAATTGCCAACAGCCACTCGGGAGAGGTGTATGGTGTTTCCTGAAACATCTAAAAAACAAAGCAACAGAGCCTAGGGCACTTCCACTTATGGTCCTATAGCTTAGGGAAATTAAAATCAAAAAGACACAGCCACCCCAATGTTTGGGACGGCTCTGTTTACAAGAACCTCGTTTACGGTACAAGTTCAATAGCGCAGAAAGTGAAAAATGGATAAAGAAGTTGTGGTACTTACGTACAATGCAATATCACTCAGCAATGAAATCTATGTCATCAGGCCCGTAGCAGCATAATGAGTGGATTCAGGTATGATGATTCTAACTGAAATAAGTCACACAGAAAAAGAAACATCATAAGATATCATTAATACACGGGATGTAAACTTGGCTACACAGGAACTGGATTACAAAACAGAACAGGGTCTCAAATTTAGAAAACCAACTTATGCTTGCTTAAGGGGAAAGGTGAGTTGGGGTGCTGCATAAAACCAGAGATTGAAATGAGCACAGATAAAGTTCCTTAAGCCAAATATGGAATAGACAAGAACTACTCCTTGCTCAACGAAATGGACTCAACACCCCATATTAAACGCCTAAGAATGTACCTGACTAGTAAGTATCTTAAAACCTATGCATTGCTATGTCTCTGAAAGAAAATCAAGCGTGTGTACAGGGGCATAAACGCAGCAGTGATAGGATTGGAGAGGTTCGGTGAGCAAATGAAGACCCTTTGAAGTCATATTGCATGGTACCCATTCCACGGGTCTCAACTCTCCAGGTTTAAGGGATTCTTCCTTCAGCTAAAACATGCACGTGGAACCCAGAGTATGATCAACCATGTGATCGGGAGACGTGTTCCAATATGTCTCAATTCTCGTCCCCTGGTACTCGGGTGTAACATTCCAGACACTTAACTAACACTCTCCCGACTTGGAGAGTCAGTGCCTTTAACCTCCTGTTTGGCCCATTTGCAATTTCTGCGGAAGATGAACAGGAATAGGGAGAACCAATGAGAGACTAGCTGGAGGTGTCTGGACGGGCAAATTTAACTCTCATTTCCCACCAGGAAGAGGAATTAACCAAAGGCTCAGCGTGCCGTGCCGGAACCAGATTAGGGCCTGAAGCAATTCTGCGGTGTTACGGCCAGCTCACAAGAAAGCGAGTTGAAGAAAGGAGCTCAGGGGCACTGTAATTCACAAACCTGCAGAGTTATAAAGGACAGCTATCGTCCAAAAATATACTGAAGTAAGGCAGCCAAGAGGACTTGAAAGCGGGGCAGAATTGCAGGAAACCGATTTCAGGAGGTAGACTGGAATTGCATTTAAAGCATAGGAAAAGAGGCAGAACGTCCACAATGATGCACTTGGCCAAAAAGGGCGTATGCGTTTTTTCCTGAATATATTCAGGAAAAAACGCATACGCCCTTTTTGGCCAACCAAGCAAGCTTGCAAAGGAAATCTGCACTACAATGAAGTCTCACTTCCCCCCGGTCAAAAGGGCCATCTGAAAAGAGTGTAAAATCCAGAAAGGCAGGACAGGCCATGGAGAACTGGGAGCCTTGTTATGCTGATGGGCGGGATGTAAATTGCCAACAGCCACTCGGGAGAGGTGTATGGTGTTTCCTGAAACATCTAAAAAACAAAGCAACAGAGCCTAGGGCACTTCCACTTATGGTCCTATAGCTTAGGGAAATTAAAATCAAAAAGACACAGCCACCCCAAAGTTTGGGACGGCTCTGTTTACAAGAACATCGTTTACGGTACAAGTTCAATAGCGCAGAAAGTGAAAAATGGATAAAGAAGTTGTGGTACTTACGTACAATGCAATATCACTCAGCAATGAAATCTATGTTATCAGGCCCGTAGCAGCATAATGAGTGGATTCAGGTATGATGATTCTAACTGAAATAAGTCACACAGAAAAAGAAACATCATAAGATATCATTAATACACGGGATGTAAACTTGGCTACACAGGAACTGGATTACAAAACAGAACAGGGTCTCAAATTTAGAAAACCAACTTATGCTTGCTTAAGGGGAAAGGTGAGTTGGGGTGCTGCATAAAACCAGAGATTGAAATGAGCACAGATAAAGTTCCTTAAGCCAAATATAGAATAGACAAGAACTACTCCTTGCTCAATGAAATGGACTCAACACCCCATATTAAACGCCTAAGAATGTACCTGACTAGTAAGTATCTTAAAACCTATGGATTGCTATGTCTCTGAAAGAAAATCAAGCGTGTGTACAGGGGCATAAACGCAGCAGTGATAGGATTGGAGAGGTTCGGTGAGCAAATGAAGACCCTTTGAAGTCATATTGCATGGTACCCATTCCACGGGTCTCAACTCTCCAGGTTTAAGGGATTCTTCCTTCAGCTAAAACATGCACGTGGAACCCAGAGTATGATCAACCGTGTGATCGGGAGACGTGTTCCAATATGTCTCAATTCTCGTCCCCTGGTACTCGGGTGTAACATTCCAGACGCTTTACAAACACTCTCCCGACTTGGAGAGTCAGTGCCTTTAACCTCCTGTTTGGCCCATTTGCAATTTCTGAGGAAGATGAACAGGAATAGGAAGAACCAATGAGAGACTAGCTGGAGGTGTCTGGACGGGCAAATTTAACTCTCATTTCCCACCAGGCAGAGGAATTAACCAAAGGCTCAGCATGCTGTGCCGGAACCAGATTAGGGCCTGAAGCAATCCTGCGGTGTTGCGGCCAGCTCACAAGAAAGCGAGTTGAAGAAAGGAGCTCAGGGGCACTGTAATTCACAAACCTGCAGAGTTATAAATGACAGCTATCATCCAAAAATATACTGAAGTAAGGCTGTCAAGAGGACTTGAAAGCGGGGCAGAATTGCAGGAAACCGATTTCAGGAGGTAGACTGGAATTGCATTTAAAGCATCGGAAAAGAGGCAGAACGTCCACAATGATGCACTTGGCCAAAAAGGGCGTATGCGTTTTTTCCTGAATATATTCAGGAAAAAACGCATACGCCCCTTTTGGCCAACCAAGCAAGCTTGTAAAGGAAATCTGCACTACAATGAAGTCTCACTTCCCCCCCGGTCAAAAGGGCCATCTGAAAAAAGTGTAAAATCCAGAAAGGCAGGACAGGCCATGGAGAACTGGGAGCCTTGTTATGCTGATGGGCGGGATGTAAATTGCCAACAGCCACTCGGGAGAGGTGTATGGTGTTTCCTGAAACATCTAAAAAACAAAGCAACAGAGCCTAGGGCACTTCTACTTATGGTCCTATAGCTTAGGGAAATTAAAATCAAAAAGACACAGCCACCCCAATGTTTGGGACGGCTCTGTTTACAAGAACCTCGTTTACGGTACAAGTTCAATAGCGCAGAAAGTGAAAAATGGATAAAGAAGTTGTGGTACTTACGTACAATGCAATATCACTCAGCAATGAAATCTATGTCATCAGGCCCGTAGCAGCATAATGCGTGGATTCAGGTATGATGATTCTAACTGAAATAAGTCACACAGAAAAAGAAACATCATAAGATATCACTAATACACGGGATGTAAACTTGGCTACACAGGAACTGGATTACAAAACAGAACAGGGTCTCAAATTTAGAAAACCAACTTATGCTTGCTTAAGGGGAAAGGTGAGTTGGGGTGCTGCATCAAACCAGAGATTGAAATGAGCACAGATAAAGTTCCTTAAGCCAAATATGGAATAGACAAGAACTACTCCTTGCTCAACGAAATGGACTCAACACCCCATATTAAACGCCTAAGAATGTACCTGACAATAAGTATCTTAAAACCTATGGATTGCTATGTCTCTGAAAGAAAATCAAGCGTGTGTACAGGGGCATAAACGCAGCAGTGATAGGATTGGAGAGGTTCGGTGAGCAAATGAAGACCCTTTGAAGTCATATTGCATGGTACCCATTCCACGGGTCTCAACTCTCCAGGTTTAAGGGACTCTGCCTTCAGGTAAAACATGCACGTGGAACCCAGAGTATGATCAACCGTGTGATCGGGAGACGTGTTCCAATATGTCTCAGTTCTCGTCCCCTGGTACTCGGGTGTAACATTCCAGACGCTTTACAAACACTCTCCCGACTTGGAGAGTCAGTGCCTTTAACCTCCTGTTTGGCCCATTTGCAATTTCTGAGGAAGATGAACAGGAATAGGAAGAACCAATGAGAGACTAGCTGGAGGTGTCTGGACGGGCAAATTTAACTCTCATTTCCCACCAGGCAGAGGAATTAACCAAAGGCTCAGCATGCTGTGCCGGAACCAGATTAGGGCCTGAAGCAATCCTGTGGTGTTGCGGCCAGCTCACAAGAAAGCGAGTTGAAGAAAGGAGCTCAGGGGCACTGTAATTCACAAACCTGCAGAGTTATAAATGACAGCTATCATCCAAAAATATACTGAAGTAAGGCTGTCAAGAGGACTTGAAAGCGGGGCAGAATTGCAGGAAACCGATTTCAGGAGGTAGACTGGAATTGCATTTAAAGCATCGGAAAAGAGGCAGAACGTCCACAATGATGCACTTGGCCAAAAAGGGCGTATGCGTTTTTTCCTGAATATATTCAGGAAAAAACGCATACGCACCTTTTGGCCAACCAAGCAAGCTTGTAAAGGAAATCTGCACTACAATGAAGTCTCACTTCCGCCCGGTCAAAAGAGCCATCTGAAAAAAGTGTAAAATCCAGAAAGGCAGGACAGGCCATGGAGAACTGGGAGCCTTGTTATGCTGATGGGCGGGATGTAAATTGCCAACAGCCACTCGGGAGAGGTGTATGGTGTTTCCTGAAACATCTAAAAAACAAAGCAACAGAGCCTAGGGCACTTCCACTTATGGTCCTATAGCTTAGGGAAATTAAAATCAAAAAGACACAGCCACCCCAAAGTTTGGGACGGCTCTGTTTACAAGAACCTCGTTTACGGTACAAGTTCAATAGAGCAGAAAGTGAAAAATGGATAAAGAAGTTGTGGTACTTACGTACAATGCAATATCACTCAGCAATGAAATCTATGTCATCAGGCCCGTAGCAGCATAATGAGTGGATTCAGGTATGATGATTCTAACTGAAATAAGTCACACAGAAAAAGAAACATCATAAGATATCACTAATACACGGGATGTAAACTTGGCTACACAGGAACTGGATTACAAAACAGAACAGGGTCTCAAATTTAGAAAACCAACTTATGCTTGCTTAAGGGGAAAGGTGAGTTGGGGTGCTGCATCAAACCAGAGACTGAAATGAGCACAGATAAAGTTCCTTAAGCCAAATATGGAATAGACAAGAACTACTCCTTGCTCAACGAAATGGACTCAACACCCCATATTAAACGCCTAAGAATGTACCTGACAATAAGTATCTTAAAACCTATGGATTGCTATGTCTCTGAAAGAAAATCAAGCGTGTGTACAGGGGCATAAACGCAGCAGTGATAGGATTGGAGAGGTTCGGTGAGCAAATGAAGACCCTTTGAAGTCATATTGCATGGTACCCATTCCACGGGTCTCAACTCTCCAGGTTTAAGGGACTCTGCCTTCAGGTAAAACATGCACGTGGAACCCAGAGTATGATCAACCGTGTGATCGGGAGACGTGTTCCAATATGTCTCAGTTCTCGTCCCCTGGTACTCGGGTGCAACATTCCAGACGCTTTACTAACACTCTCCCGACTTGGAGAGTCAGTGCCTTTAACCTCCTGTTTGGCCCAGTTTGCAATTTCTGCGGAAGATGAACAGGAATAGGGAGAACCAAAGAGAGACTAGCTGGAGGTGTCTGGACGGGCAAATTTAACTCTCATTTCCCACCAGGAAGAGGAATTAACCAAAGGCTCAGCGTGCCGTGCCGGAACCAGATTAGGGCCTGAAGCAATCCTGTGGTGTTGCGGCCAGCTCACAAGAAAGCGAGTTGAAGAAAGGAGCTCAGGGGCAGTGTAATTCACAAACCTGCAGAGTTATAAATGACAGCTATCATCCAAAAATATACTGAAGTAAGGCTGCCAAGAGGACTTGAAAGCGGGGCAGAATTGCAGGAAACCGATTTCAGGAGGTAGACTGGAATTGCATTTAAAGCATAGGAAAAGAGGCAGAACGTCCACAATGATGCACTTGGCCAAAAAGGGCGTATGCGTTTTTTCCTGAATATATTCAGGAAAAAACGCATACGCCCTTTTTGGCCAACCAAGCAAGCTTGCAAAGGAAATCTGCACTACAATGAAGTCTCACTTCCCCCCGGTCAAAAGGGCCATCTGAAAAAAGTGTAAAATCCAGAAAGGCAGGACAGGCCATGGAGAACTGGGAGCCTTGTTATGCTGATGGGCGGGATGTAAATTGCCAACAGCCAGTCGGGAGAGGTGTATGGTGTTTCCTGAAACATCTAAAAAACAAAGCAACAGAGCCTAGGGCACTTCCACTTATGGTCCTATAGCTTAGGGAAATTAAAATCAAAAAGACACAGCCACCCCAAAGTTTGGGACGGCTCTGTTTACAAGAACCTCGTTTACGGTACAAGTTCAATATCACAGAAAGTGAAAAATGGATAAAGAAGTTGTGGTACTTACGTACAATGCAATATCACTCAGCAATGAAATCTATGTCATCAGGCCCGTAGCAGCATAATGAGTGGATTCAGGTATGATGATTCTAACTGAAATAAGTCACACAGAAAAAGAAACATCATAAGATATCACTAATACACCGAATGTAAACTTGGCTACACAGGAACTGGATTACAAAACAGAACAGGGTCTCAAATTTAGAAAACCAACTTATGCTTGCTTAAGGGGAAAGGTGAGTTGGGGTGCTGCATAAAACCAGAGATTGAAATGAGCACAGATAAAGTTCCTTAAGCCAAATATGGAATAGACAAGAACTACTCCTTGCTCAACGAAATGGACTCAACACCCCATATTAAACGCCTAAGAATGTACCTGACTAGTAAGTATCTTAAAACCTATGGATTGCTATGTCTCCGAAAGAAAATAAAGCGTGTGTACAGGGGCATAAACGCAGCAGTGATAGGATTGGAGAGGTTCGGTGAGCAAATGAAGACCCTTTGAAGTCATATTGCATGGTACCCATTCCACGGGTCTCAACTCTCCAGGTTTAAGGGATTCTTCCTTCAGCTAAAACATGCACGTGGAACCCAGAGTATGATCAACCGTGTGATTGGGAGACGTGTTCCAATATGTCTCAATTCTCGTCCCCTGGTACTCGGGTGTAACATTCCAGACGCTTTACAAACACTCTCCCGACTTGGAGAGTCAGTGCCTTTAACCTCCTGTTTGGCCCATTTGCAATTTCTGCGGAAGGTGAACAGGAATAGGGAGAACCAATGAGAGACTAGCTGGAGGTGTCTGGACGGGCAAATTTAACTCTCATTTCCCACCAGGAAGAGGAATTAACCAAAGGCTCAGCGTGCCGTGCCGGAACCAGATTAGGGCCTGAAGCAATCCTGCGGTGTTGCGGCCAGCTCACAAGAAAGCGAGTTGAAGAAAGGAGCTCAGGGGCACTGTAATTCACAAACCTGCAGAGTTATAAATGACAGCTATCGTCCAAAAATATACTGAAGTAAGGCTGCCAAGAGGACTTGAAAGCGGGGCAGAATTGCAGGAAACCGATTTCAGGAGGTAGACTGGAATTGCATTTAAAGCATAGGAAAAGAGGCAGAACGTCCACAATGATGCACTTGGCCAAAAAGGGCGTATGCGTTTTTTCCTGAATATATTCAGGAAAAAACGCATACGCCCCTTTTGGCCAACCAAGCAAGCTTGCAAAGGAAATCTGCACTACAATGAAGTCTCACTTCCCCCCGGTCAAAAGGGCCATCTGAAAAAAGTGTAAAATCCAGAAAGGCAGGACAGGCCATGGAGAACTGGGAGCCTTGTTATGCTGATGGGCGGGATGTAAATTGCCAACAGCCACTCGGGAGAGGTGTATGGTGTTTCCTGAAACATCTAAAAAACAAAGCAACAGAGCCTAGGGCACTTCCACTTATGGTCCTATAGCTTAGGGAAATTAAAATCAAAAAGACACAGCCACCCCAAAGTTTGGGACGGCTCTGTTTACAAGAACCTCGTTTACGGTACAAGTTCAATAGCGCAGAAAGTGAAAAATGGATAAAGAAGTTGTGGTACTTACGTACAATGCAATATCACTCAGCAATGAAATCTATGTCATCAGGCCCGTAGCAGCATAATGAGTGGATTCAGGTATGATGATTCTAACTGAAATAAGTCACACAGAAAAAGAAACATCATAAGATATCACTAATACACGGGATGTAAACTTGGCTACACAGGAACTGGATTACAAAACAGAACAGGGTCTCAAATTTAGAAAACAAACTTATGCTTGCTTAAGGGGAAAGGTGAGTTGGGGTGCTGCATAAAACCAGAGATTGAAATGAGCACAGATAAAGTTCCTTAAGCCAAATATGGAATAGACAAGAACTACTAGTTGCTCAACGAAATGGACTCAACACCCCATATTAAACGCCTAAGAATGTACCTGACAATAAGTATCTTAAAACCTATGGATTGCTATGTCTCTGAAAGAAAATCAAGCGTGTGTACAGGGGCATAAACGCAGCAGTGATAGGATTGGAGAGGTTCGGTGAGCAAATGAAGACCCTTTGAAGTCATATTGCATGGTACCCATTCCACGGGTCTCAACTCTCCAGGTTTAAGGGACTCTGCCTTCAGGTAAAACATGCACGTGGAACCCAGAGTATGATCAACCGTGTGATCGGGAGACGTGTTCCAATATGTCTCAATTCTCGTCCCCTGGTACTCGGGTGCAACATTCCAGACGCTTTACTAACACTCTCCCGACTTGGAGAGTCAGTGCCTTTAACCTCCTGTTTGGCCCAGTTTGCAATTTCTGCGGAAGATGAACAGGAATAGGGAGAACCAAAGAGAGACTAGCTGGAGGTGTCTGGACGGGCAAATTTAACTCTCATTTCCCACCAGGAAGAGGAATTAACCAAAGGCTCAGCGTGCCGTGCCGGAACCAGATTAGGGCCTGAAGCAATCCTGTGGTGTTGCGGCCAGCTCACAAGAAAGCGAGTTGAAGAAAGGAGCTCAGGGGCACTGTAATTCACAAACCTGCAGAGTTATAAATGACAGCTATCGTCCAAAAATATACTGAAGTAAGGCTGCCAAGAGGACTTGAAAGCGGGGCAGAATTGCAGGAAACCGATTATAGGAGGTAGACTGGAATTGCATTTAAAGCATAGGAAAAGAGGCAGAACGTCCACAATGATGCACTTGGCCAAAAAGGGCGTATGCGTTTTTTCCTGAATATATTCAGGAAAAAACGCATACGCCCTTTTTGGCCAACCAAGCAAGCTTGCAAAGGAAATCTGCACTACAATGAAGTCTCACTTCCCCCCGGTCAAAAGGGCCATCTGAAAAAAGTGTAAAATCCAGAAAGGCAGGACAGGCCATGGAGAACTGGGAGCCTTGTTATGCTGATGAGCGGGATGTAAATTGCCAACAGCCACTCGGGAGAGGTGTATGGTGTTTCCTGAAACATCTAAAAAACAAAGCAACAGAGCCTAGGGCACTTCCACTTATGGTCCTATAGCTCAGGGAAATTAAAATCAAAAAGACACAGCCACCCCAAAGTTTGGGACGGCTCTGTTTACAAGAACCTCGTTTACGGTACAAGTTCAATATCGCAGAAAGTGAAAAATGGGTAAAGAAGTTGTGGTACTTACGTACAATGCAATATCACTCAGCAATGAAATCTATGTCATCAGGCCCGTAGCAGCATAATGAGTGGATTCAGGTATGATGATTCTAACTGAAATAAGTCACACAGAAAAAGAAACATCATAAGATATCATTAATACACGGGATGTAAACTTGGCTACACAGGAACTGGATTACAAAACAGAACAGGGTCTCAAATTTAGAAAACCAACTTATGCTTGCTTAAGGGGAAAGGTGAGTTGGGGTGCTGCATAAAACCAGAGATTGAAATGAGCACAGATAAAGTTCCTTAAGCCAAATATAGAATAGACAAGAACTACTCCTTGCTCAACGAAATGGACTCAACACCCCATATTAAACGCCTAAGAATGTACCTGACTAGTAAGTATCTTAAAACCTATGGATTGCTATGTCTCTGAAAGAAAATCAAGCGTGTGTACAGGGGCATAAACGCAGCAGTGATAGGATTGGAGAGGTTCGGTGAGCAAATGAAGACCCTTTGAAGTCATATTGCATGGTACCCATTCCACGGGTCTCAACTCTCCAGGTTTAAGGGATTCTTCCTTCAGCTAAAACATGCACGTGGAACCCAGAGTATGATCAACCGTGTGATCGGGAGACGTGTTCCAATATGTCTCAATTCTCGTCCCCTGGTACTCGGGTGTAACATTCCAGACGCTTAACTAACACTCTCCCGACTTGGAGAGTCAGTGCCTTTAACCTCCTGTTTGGCCCATTTGCAATTTCTGAGGAAGATGAACAGGAATAGGAAGAACCAATGAGAGACTAGCTGGAGGTGTCTGGACGGGCAAATTTAACTCTCATTTCCCACCAGGAAGAGGAATTAACCAAAGGCTCAGCGTGCCGTGCCGGAACCAGATTAGGGCCTGAAGCAATCCTGCGGTGTTGCGGCCAGCTCACAAGAAACCGAGTTGAAGAAAGGAGCTCAGGGGCACTGTAATTCACAAACCTGCAGAGTTATAAATGACAGCTATCATCCAAAAATATACTGAAGTAAGGCTGCCAAGAGGACTTGAAAACGGGGCAGAATTGCAGGAAACCGATTTCAGGAGGTAGACTGGAATTGCATTTAAAGCATAGGAAAAGAGGCAGAACGTCCACAATGATGCACTTGGCCAAAAAGGGCGTATGCGTTTTTTCCTGAATATATTCAGGAAAAAACGCATACGCCCTTTTTGGCCAACCAAGCAAGCTTGTAAAGGAAATCTGCACTACAATGAAGTCTCACTTCCCCCCGGTCAAAAGGGCCATCTGAAAAAAGTGTAAAATCCAGAAAGGCAGGACAGGCCATGGAGAACTGGGAGCCTTGTTATGCTGATGGGCGGGATGTAAATTGCCAACAGCCACTCGGGAGAGGTGTATGGTGTTTCCTGAAACATCTAAAAAACAAAGCAACAGAGCCTAGGGCACTTCCACTTATGGTCCTATAGCTTAGGGAAATTAAAATCAAAAAGACACAGCCACCCCAAAGTTTGGGACGGCTCTGTTTACAAGAACCTCGTTTACGGTACAAGTTCAATAGCGCAGAAAGTGAAAAATGGATAAAGAAGTTGTGGTACTTACGTACAATGCAATATCACTCAGCAATGAAATCTATGTCATCAGGCCCGTAGCAGCATAATGAGTGGATTCAGGTATGATGATTCTAACTGAAATAAGTCACACAGAAAAAGAAACATCATAAGATATCATTAATACACGGGATGTAAACTTGGCTACACAGGAACTGGATTACAAAACAGAACAGGGTCTCAAATTTAGAAAACCAACTTATGCTTGCTTAAGGGGAAAGGTGAGTTGGGGTGCTGCATAAAACCAGAGATTGAAATGAGCACAGATAAAGTTCCTTAAGCCAAATATAGAATAGACAAGAACTACTCCTTGCTCAACGAAATGGACTCAACACCCCATATTAAACGCCTAAGAATGTACCTGACTAGTAAGAATTTTCAAACCTATGGATTGCTATGTCTCCGAAAGAAAATCAAGCGTGTGTACAGGGGCATAAACGCAGCAGTGATAGGATTGGAGAGGTTCGGTGAGCAAATGAAGACCCTTTGAAGTCATATTGCATGGTACCCATTCCACGGGTCTCAACTCTCCAGGTTTAAGGGATTCTTCCTTCAGCTAAAACGTGCACGTGGAACCCAGAGTATGATCAACCGTGTGACCGGGAGACGTGTTCCAATATGTCTCAATTCTCGTCCCTTGGTACTCGGGTGCAACATTCCAGACGCTTTACTAACACTCTCCCGACTTGGAGAGTCAGTGCCTTTAACCTCCTGTTTGGCCCATTTGCAAATTCTGAGGAAGATGAACAGGAATAGGGAGAACCAATGAGAGACTAGCTGGAGGTGTCTGGACGGGCAAATTTAACTCTCATTTCCCACCAGGAAGAGGAATTAACCAAAGGCTCAGCGTGCCGTGCCGGAACCAGATTAGGGCCTGAAGCAATCCTGCGGTGTTGCGGCCAGCTCACAAGAAACCGAGTTGAAGAAAGGAGCTCAGGGGCACTGTAATTCACAAACCTGCAGAGTTATAAATGACAGCTATCGTCCAAAAATATACTGAAGTAAGGCTGCCAAGAGGACTTGAAAGCGGGGCAGAATTGCAGGAAACCGATTTCAGGAGGTAGACTGGAATTGCATTTAAAGCATAGGAAAAGAGGCAGAACGTCCACAATGATGCACTTGGCCAAAAAGGGCGTATGCGTTTTTTCCTGAATATATTCAGGAAAAAACGCATACGCCCTTTTTGGCCAACCAAGCAAGCTTGTAAAGGAAATCTGCACTACAATGAAGTCTCACTTCCCCCCGGTCAAAAGGGCCATCTGAAAAAAGTGTAAAATCCAGAAAGGCAGGACAGGCCATGGAGAACTGGGAGCCTTGTTATGCTGATGGGCGGGATGTAAATTGCCAACAGCCACTCGGGAGAGGTGTATGGTGTTTCCTGAAACATCTAAAAAACAAAGCAACAGAGCCTAGGGCACTTCCACTTATGGTCCTATAGCTTAGGGAAATTAAAATCAAAAAGACACAGCCACCCCAAAGTTTGGGACGGCTCTGTTTACAAGAACCTCGTTTACGGTACAAGTTCAATAGCGCAGAAAGTGAAAAATGGATAAAGAAGTTGTGGTACTTACGTACAATGCAATATCACTCAGCAATGAAATCTATGTCATCAGGCCCGTAGCAGCATAATGAGTGGATTCAGGTATGATGATTCTAACTGAAATAAGTCACACAGAAAAAGAAACATCATAAGATATCATTAATACACGGGATGTAAACTTGGCTACACAGGAACTGGATTACAAAACAGAACAGGGTCTCAAATTTAGAAAACCAACTTATGCTTGCTTAAGGGGAAAGGTGAGTTGGGGTGCTGCATAAAACCAGAGATTGAAATGAGCACAGATAAAGTTCCTTAAGCCAAATATAGAATAGACAAGAACTACTCCTTGCTCAACGAAATGGACTCAACACCCCATATTAAACGCCTAAGAATGTACCTGACTAGTAAGAATTTTCAAACCTATGGATTGCTATGTCTCCGAAAGAAAATCAAGCGTGTGTACAGGGGCATAAACGCAGCAGTGATAGGATTGGAGAGGTTCGGTGAGCAAATGAAGACCCTTTGAAGTCATATTGCATGGTACCCATTCCACGGGTCTCAACTCTCCAGGTTTAAGGGATTCTTCCTTCAGCTAAAACGTGCACGTGGAACCCAGAGTATGATCAACCCTGTGATCGGGAGACGTGTTCCAATATGTCTCAATTCTCGTCCCTTGGTACTCGGGTGCAACATTCCAGACGCTTTACTAACACTCTCCCGACTTGGAGAGTCAGTGCCTTTAACCTCCTGTTTGGCCCATTTGCAAATTCTGAGGAAGATGAACAGGAATAGGGAGAACCAATGAGAGACTAGCTGGAGGTGTCTGGACGGGCAAATTTAACTCTCATTTCCCACCAGGAAGAGGAATTAACCAAAGGCTCAGCGTGCCGTGCCGGAACCAGATTAGGGCCTGAAGCAATCCTGCGGTGTTGCGGCCAGCTCACAAGAAACCGAGTTGAAGAAAGGAGCTCAGGGGCACTGTAATTCACAAACCTGCAGAGTTATAAATGACAGCTATCGTCCAAAAATATACTGAAGTAAGGCTGCCAAGAGGACTTGAAAGCGGGGCAGAATTGCAGGAAACCGATTTCAGGAGGTAGACTGGAATTGCATTTAAAGCATAGGAAAAGAGGCAGAACGTCCACAATGATGCACTTGGCCAAAAAGGGCGTATGCGTTTTTTCCTGAATATATTCAGGAAAAAACGCATACGCCCCTTTTGGCCAACCAAGCAAGCTTGCAAAGGAAATCTGCACTACAATGAAGTCTCACTTCCCCCCGGTCAAAAGGGCCATCTGAAAAAAGTGTAAAATCCAGAAAGGCAGGACAGGCCATGGAGAACTGGGAGCCTTGTTATGCTGATGGGCGGGATGTAAATTGCCAACAGCCACTCGGGAGAGGTGTATGGTGTTTCCTGAAACATCTAAAAAACAAAGCAACAGAGCCTAGGGCACTTCCACTTATGGTCCTATAGCTTAGGGAAATTAAAATCAAAAAGACACAGCCACCCCAAAGTTTGGGACGGCTCTGTTTACAAGAACCTCGTTTACGGTACAAGTTCAATAGCGCAGAAAGTGAAAAATGGATAAAGAAGTTGTGGTACTTACGTACAATGCAATATCACTCAGCAATGAAATCTATGTCATCAGGCCCGTAGCAGCATAATGAGTGGATTCAGGTATGATGATTCTAACTGAAATAAGTCACACAGAAAAAGAAACATCATAAGATATCATTAATACACGGGATGTAAACTTGGCTACACAGGAACTGGATTACAAAACAGAACAGGGTCTCAAATTTAGAAAACCAACTTATGCTTGCTTAAGGGGAAAGGTGAGTTGGGGTGCTGCATAAAACCAGAGATTGAAATGAGCACAGATAAAGTTCCTTAAGCCAAATATAGAATAGACAAGAACTACTCCTTGCTCAACGAAATGGACTCAACACCCCATATTAAACGCCTAAGAATGTACCTGACTAGTAAGTATCTTAAAACCTATGGATTGCTATGTCTCTGAAAGAAAATCAAGCGTGTGTACAGGGGCATAAACGCAGCAGTGATAGGATTGGAGAGGTTCGGTGAGCAAATGAAGACCCTTTGAAGTCATATTGCATGGTACCCATTCCACGGGTCTCAACTCTCCAGGTTTAAGGGATTCTTCCTTCAGCTAAAACATGCACGTGGAACCCAGAGTATGATCAACCGTGTGATCGGGAGACGTGTTCCAATATGTCTCAATTCTCGTCCCCTGGTACTCGGGTGTAACATTCCAGACGCTTAACTAACACTCTCCCGACTTGGAGAGTCAGTGCCTTTAACCTCCTGTTTGGCCCATTTGCAATTTCTGAGGAAGATGAACAGGAATAGGAAGAACCAATGAGAGACTAGCTGGAGGTGTCTGGACGGGCAAATTTAACTCTCATTTCCCACCAGGAAGAGGAATTAACCAAAGGCTCAGCGTGCCGTGCCGGAACCAGATTAGGGCCTGAAGCAATCCTGCGGTGTTGCGGCCAGCTCACAAGAAAGCGAGTTGAAGAAAGGAGCTCAGGGGCACTGTAATTCACAAACCTGCAGAGTTATAAATGACAGCTATCGTCCAAAAATATACTGAAGTAAGGCTGCCAAGAGGACTTGAAAGCGGAGCAGAATTGCAGGAAACCGATTTCAGGAGGTAGACTGGAATTGCATTTAAAGCATAGGAAAAGAGGCAGAACGTCCACAATGATGCACTTGGCCAAAAAGGGCGTATGCGTTTTTTCCTGAATATATTCAGGATAAAACGCATACGCCCTTTTTGGCCAACCAAGCAAGCTTGCAAAGGAAATCTGCACTACAATGAAGTCTCACTTCCCCCCGGTCAAAAGGGCCATCTGAAAAAAGTGTAAAATCCAGAAAGGCAGGACAGGCCATGGAGAACTGGGAGCCTTGTTATGCTGATGGGCGGGATGTAAATTGTCAACAGCCAGTCGGGAGAGGTGTATAGTGTTTCCTGAAACATCTAAAAAACAAAGCAACAGAGCCTAGGGCACTTCCACTTATGGTCCTATAGCTTAGGGAAATTAAAATCAAAAAGACACAGCCACCCCAAAGTTTGGGACGGCTCTGTTTACAAGAACATCGTTTACGGTACAAGTTCAATATCACAGAAAGTGAAAAATGGATAAAGAAGTTGTGGTACTTACGTACAATGCAATATCACTCAGCAATGAAATCTATGTCATCAGGCCCGTAGCAGCATAATGAGTGGATTCAGGTATGATGATTCTAACTGAAATAAGTCACACAGAAAAAGAAACATCATAAGATATCACTAATACACCGAATGTAAACTTGGCTACACAGGAACTGGATTACAAAACAGAACAGGGTCTCAAATTTAGAAAACCAACTTATGCTTGCTTAAGGGGAAAGGTGAGTTGGGGTGCTGCATAAAACCAGAGATTGAAATGAGCACAGATAAAGTTCCTTAAGCCAAATATGGAATAGACAAGAACTACTCCTTGCTCAACGAAATGGACTCAACACCCCATATTAAACGCCTAAGAATGTACCTGACTAGTAAGTATCTTAAAACCTATGGATTGTTATGTCTCTGAAAGAAAATCAAGCATGTGTACAGGGGCATAAACGCAGCAGTGATAGGATTGGAGAGGTTCGGTGAGCAAATGAAGACCCTTTGAAGTCATATTGCATGGTACCCATTCCACGGGTCTCAACTCTCCAGGTTTAAGGGATTCTTCCTTCAGCTAAAACATGCACGTGGAACCCAGAGTATGATCAACCGTGTGATCGGGAGACGTGTTCCAATATGTCTCAATTCTCGTCCCCTGGTACTCGGGTGTAACATTCCAGACGCTTAACTAACACTCTCCCGACTTGGAGAGTCAGTGCCTTTAACCTCCTGTTTGGCCCATTTGCAATTTCTGAGGAAGATGAACAGGAATAGGAAGAACCAATGAGAGACTAGGTGGAGGTGTCTGGACGGGCAAATTTAACTCTCATTTCCCACCAGGAAGAGGAATTAACCAAAGGCTCAGCGTGCTGTGCCGGAACCAGATTAGGGCCTGAAGCAATCCTGCGGTGTTGCGGCCAGCTCACAAGAAACCGAGTTGAAGAAAGGAGCTCAGGGGCACTGTAATTCACAAACCTGCAGAGTTATAAATGACAGCTATCATCCAAAAATATACTGAAGTAAGGCTGCCAAGAGGACTTGAAAGCGGGGCAGAATTGCAGGAAACCGATTTCAGGAGGTAGACTGGAATTGCATTTAAAGCATAGGAAAAGAGGCAGAACGTCCACAATGATGCACTTGGCCAAAAAGGGCGTATGCGTTTTTTCCTGAATATATTCAGGATAAAACGCATACGCCCTTTTTGGCCAACCAAGCAAGCTTGCAAAGGAAATCTGCACTACAATGAAGTCTCACTTCCCCCCGGTCAAAAGGGCCATCTGAAAAAAGTGTAAAATCCAGAAAGGCAGGACAGGCCATGGAGAACTGGGAGCCTTGTTATGCTGATGGGCGGGATGTAAATTGTCAACAGCCAGTCGGGAGAGGTGTATAGTGTTTCCTGAAACATCTAAAAAACAAAGCAACAGAGCCTAGGGCACTTCCACTTATGGTCCTATAGCTTAGGGAAATTAAAATCAAAAAGACACAGCCACCCCAAAGTTTGGGACGGCTCTGTTTACAAGAACATCGTTTACGGTACAAGTTCAATATCACAGAAAGTGAAAAATGGATAAAGAAGTTGTGGTACTTACGTACAATGCAATATCACTCAGCAATGAAATCTATGTCATCAGGCCCGTAGCAGCATAATGAGTGGATTCAGGTATGATGATTCTAACTGAAATAAGTCACACAGAAAAAGAAACATCATAAGATATCACTAATACACCGAATGTAAACTTGGCTACACAGGAACTGGATTACAAAACAGAACAGGGTCTCAAATTTAGAAAACCAACTTATGCTTGCTTAAGGGGAAAGGTGAGTTGGGGTGCTGCATAAAACCAGAGATTGAAATGAGCACAGATAAAGTTCCTTAAGCCAAATATGGAATAGACAAGAACTACTCCTTGCTCAACGAAATGGACTCAACACCCCATATTAAACGCCTAAGAATGTACCTGACTAGTAAGTATCTTAAAACCTATGGATTGCTATGTCTCTGAAAGAAAATCAAGCATGTGTACAGGGGCATAAACGCAGCAGTGATAGGATTGGAGAGGTTCGGTGAGCAAATGAAGACCCTTTGAAGTCATATTGCATGGTACCCATTCCACGGGTCTCAACTCTCCAGGTTTAAGGGATTCTTCCTCCAGCTAAAACATGCATGTGGAGCCCAGAGTATGATCAACCGTATGATCGGGATACGTGTTCCAATATGTCTCAGTTCTCGTCCTCTGGTACTCGGGTGCAACATTCCAGACGCTTTACTAACACTCTCCTGACTTGGAGAGTCAGTGCCTTTAACCTCCTGTTTGGCCCAGTTTGGAATATCTCCGGAAGATGTACAGGAATAGGGAGAAACAATGAGAGACTAGTTGGACGTGTCTGGACGAGAAAATTTAACTCTCATTTTGCACCAGGAATAGGAATTAACCAAAAGCTCAGCGTCCCGGCCGGAACGAGATTAGGGCCTGAAGCAATCCTGCGGTGTTGCGGCCTGCTCACAAGAAAGCGAGTTGAAGTAAGGAGCTCAGGGGCACTGTAATTCACAAACCTGCAGAGTTATGAATGACAGCTATCGTCCAAAAATATACTGAAGTAAGGCTGCCAGGAAGACTTGAAAGCCTGGCAGAATTGCAGGAATCCGATTTCAGGAGGTAGACTGGAATTGCATTTAAAGTATAGGAAAAGAGGCAGAACGTCCACAATGATGCACTTGGCCAAAAAGGGCGTATGCGTTTTTTCCTGAATATATTCAGGAAAAAACGCATACGCCCTTTTTGGCCAACCAAGCAAGCTTGCAAAGGAAATCTGCACTACAATGAAGTCTCACTTCCCCCTGGTCAAAAGGGCCATCTGAAAAAAGTGTAAAATCCAGAAAGGCAGGACAGGCCATGGAGAACTGGGAGCCTTGTTATGCTGATGGGCGGGATGTAAATTGCCAACAGCCACTTGGGAGAAGTGTATGGTGTTTCCTGAAACATCTAAAAAACAAAGCAACAAAACCTAGGGCACTTCCATTTATGGTCCTATAGCTTAGGGAAATTAAAATCAAAAAGACACAGCCACCCCAAAGTTTGGGACGGCTCTGTTTACAAGAACCTCGTTTACGGTACAAGTTCAATAGCGCAGAAAGTGAAAAATGGATAAAGAAGTTTTGGTACTTACGTACAATGCAATATCACTCAGCAATGAAATCTATGTCATCAGGCCCGTAGCAGCATAATGAGTGGATTCAGGTATGATGATTCTAACTGAAATAAGTCACACAGAAAAAGAAACATCATAAGATATCATTAATACACGGGATGTAAACTTGGCTACACAGGAACTGGATTACAAAACAGAACAGGGTCTCAAATTTAGAAAACCAACTTATGCTTGCTTAAGGGGAAAGGTGAGTTGGGGTGCTGCATAAAACCAGAGATTGAAATGAGCACAGATAAAGTTCCTTAAGCCAAATATAGAATAGACAAGAACTACTCCTTGCTCAACGAAATGGACTCAACACCCCATATTAAACGCCTAAGAATGTACCTGACTAGTAAGAATTTTCAAACCTATGGATTGCTATGACTCCGAAAGAAAATCAAGCGTGTGTACAGGGGCATAAACGCAGCAGTGATAGGATTGGAGAGGTTCGGTGAGCAAATGAAGACCCTTTGAAGTCATATTGCATGGTACCCATTCCACGGGTCTCAACTCTCCAGGTTTAAGGGATTCTTCCTTCAGCTAAAACATGCACGTGGAACCCAGAGTATGATCAACCGTGTGATCGGGAGACGTGTTCCAATATGTCTCAATTCTCGTCCCCTGGTACTCGGGTGCAACATTCCAGACGCTTAACTAACACTCTCCCGACTTGGAGAGTCAGTGCCTTTAACCTCCTGTTTGGCCCATTTGCAAATTCTGAGGAAGATGAACAGGAATAGGGAGAACCAATGAGAGACTAGCTGGAGGTGTCTGGACGGGCAAATTTAACTCTCATTTCCCACCAGGAAGAGGAATTAACCAAAGGCTCAGCGAGCCGTGCCGGAACCAGATTAGGGCCTGAAGCAATCCTGCGGTGTTGCGGCCAGCTCACAAGAAACCGAGTTGAAGAAAGGAGCTCAGGGGCACTGTAATTCACAAACCTGCAGAGTTATAAATGACAGCTATCGTCCAAAAATATACTGAAGTAAGGCTGCCAAGATGACTTGAAAGCGGGGCAGAATTGCAGGAAACCGATTTCAGGAGGTAGACTGGAATTGCATTTAAAGCATAGGAAAAGAGGCAGAACGTCCACAATGATGCACTTGGCCAAAAAGGGCGTATGCGTTTTTTCCTGAATATATTCAGGAAAAAACGCATACGCCCTTTTTGGCCAACCAAGCAAGCTTGCAAAGGAAATCTGCACTACAATGAAGTCTCACTTCCCCCCGGTCAAAAGGGCCATCTGAAAAAAGTGTAAAATCCAGAAAGGCAGGACAGGCCATGGAGAACTGGGAGCCTTGTTATGCTGATGGGCGGGATGTAAATTGCCAACAGCCACTCGGGAAAAGTGTATGGTGTTTATGAAACATCTAAAAAACAAAGCAACTGAGCCTAGGGCAAGTCCACTTATAGTCCTATAGCTTAGGGAAATTAAAATCAAAAAGACACAGCCACCCCAAAGTTTGGGACGGCTCTGTTTACAAGAACCTCGTTTACGGTACTAGTTCAATATCGCAGAAAGTGAAAAATGGATAAAGAAGTTGTGGTACTTACGTTCAATGCAATATCACTCAGCAATGAAATCTATGTCATCAGGCCCGTAGCAGCATAATGAGTGGATTCAGGTATGATGATTCTAACTGAAATAAGTCACACAGAAAAAGAAACATCATAAGATATCACTAATACACGGAATGTAAACTTGGCTACACAGGAACTGGATTACAAAACAGAACAGGGTCTCAAATTTAGAAAACCAACTTATGCTTGCTTAAGGGGAAGGTGAGTTGGGGTGCTGCATAAAACTAGAGATTGAAATGAGCACAGACAAAGTTCCTTAAGCCAAATATGGAATAGACAAGAACTACTCCTTGTTCAACGCAATGGACTCAGCAGCCCATATTAAACGCCTAAGTATGTACCTGACTAGTAAGTATCTTAAAACCTATGGATTGCTATGTCTCTGAAAGAAAATCAAGCGTGTGTACAGGGGCATAAACGCAGCAGTGATAGGATTGGAGAGGTTCGGTGAGCAAATGAAGACCCTTTGAAGTCATATTGCATGGTACCCATTCCAGGGGTCTGAACTCTCCAGGTTTACGGGATTCTTCCTTCAGCTAAAACATGCACGTGGAACCCAGAGTATGATCAACCATGTGATCGGGAGACGTGTTCCAATATGTGTCAGTTCTCGTCCCCTGGTACTCGGGTGCAACATTCCAGACGCTTTACTAACACTCTCCCGACTTGGAGAGTCAGTGCCTTTAACCTCCTGTTTGGCCCATTTGCAATTTCTGAGGAAGATGAACAGGAATAGGGAGAACCAATGAGAGACTAGCTGGAGGTGTCTGGACGGGCAAATTTAACTCTCATTTCCCACCAGGAAGAGGAATTAACCAAAGGCTCAGCGTGCCGTGCCGGAACCAGATTAGGGCCTGAAGCAATCCTGCGGTGTTGCGGCCAGCTCCCAAGAAAGCGAGTTGAAGAAAGGAGCTCAGGGGCACTGTAATTCACAAACCTGCAGAGTTATAAATGACAGCTATCGTCCAAAAATATACTGAAGTAAGGCTGCCAAGAGGACTTGAAAGCGGGGCAGAATTGCAGGAAACCGATTTCAGGAGGTAGACTGGAATTGCATTTAAAGCATAGGAAAAGAGGCAGAACGTCCACAATGATGCACTTGGCCAAAAAGGGCGTATGCGTTTTTTCCTGAATATATTCAGGAAAAAACGCATACGCCCTTTTTGGCCAACCAAGCAAGCTTGCAAAGGAAATCTGCACTACAATGAAGTCTCACTTCCCCCCGGTCAAAAGGGCCATCTGAAAAGAGTGTAAAATCCAGAAAGGCAGGACAGGCCATGGAGAACTGGGAGCCTTGTTATGCTGATGGGCGGGATGTAAATTGCCAACAGCCACTCGGGAGAGGTGTATGGTGTTTCCTGAAACATCTAAAAAACAAAGCAACAGAGCCTAGGGCACTTCCACTTATGGTCCTATAGCTTAGGGAAATTAAAATCAAAAAGACACAGCCACCCCAAAGTTTGGGACGGCTCTGTTTACAAGAACCTCGTTTACGGTACAAGTTCAATAGCGCAGAAAGTGAAAAATGGATAAAGAAGTTGTGGTACTTACGTACAATGCAATATCACTCAGCAATGAAATCTATGTCATCAGGCCCGTAGCAGCATGATGAGTGGATTCAGGTATGATGATTCTAACTGAAATAAGTATCACAGAAAAAGAAACATCATAAGATATCACTAATACACGGGATGTAAACTTGGCTACACAGGAACTGGATTACAAAACAGAACAGGGTCTCAAATTTAGAAAACCAACTTATGCTTGCTTAAGGGGAAAGGTGAGTTGGGGTACTGCATCAAACCAGAGATTGAAATGAGCACAGATAAATTTCCTTTAGCCAAATATAGAATAGACAAGAACTACTCCTTGCTCAACGAAATGGACTCAACACCCCATATTAAACGCCTAAGAATGTACTTGACTAGTAATTATGTTAAAACCTATGGATTGCTATGTCTCTGAAAGAAAATCAAGCTTGTGTACAGGGGCATAAACGCAGCAGTGATAGGACTGGAGAGGTTCGGTGAGCAAATGAAGACCCTTTGAAGTCATATTGCATGGTACCCATTCCACGGGTCTCAACTCTCCAGGTTTAAGGGACTCTGCCTTCAGGTAAAACATGCACGTGGAACCCAGAGTATGATCAACCGTGTGATCGGGAGACGTGTTCCAATATGTCTCAATTCTCGTCCCCTGGTACTCGGGTGCAACATTCCAGACGCTTTACTAACACTCTCCCGACTTGGAGAGTCAGTGCCTTTAACCTCCTGTTTGGCCCAGTTTGCAATTTCTGCGGAAGGTGAACAGGAATAGGGAGAACCAAAGAGAGACTAGCTGGAGGTGTCTGGACGGGCAAATTTAACTCTCATTTCCCACCAGGAAGAGGAATTAACCAAAGGCTCAGCGTGCCGTGCCGGAACCAGATTAGGGCCTGAAGCAATCCTGTGGTGTTGCGGCCAGCTGACAAGAAAGCGAGTTGAAGAAAGGAGCTCAGGGGCACTGTAATTCACAAACCTGCAGAGTTATAAATGACAGCTATCATCCAAAAATATACTGAAGTAAGGCTGCCAAGAGGACTTGAAAGCGGGGCAGAATTGCAGGAAACTGATTTCAGGAGGTAGACTGGAATTGCATTTAAAGCATAGGAAAAGAGGCAGAACGTCCACAATGATGCACTTGGCCAAAAAGGGCGTATGCGTTTTTTCCTGAATATATTCAGGATAAAACGCATACGCCCTTTTTGGCCAACCAAGCAAGCTTGCAAAGGAAATCTGCACTACAATGAAGTCTCACTTCCCCCCGGTCAAAAGGGCCATCTGAAAAAAGTGTAAAATCCAGAAAGGCACGACAGGCCATGGAGAACTGGGAGCCTTGTTATGCTGATGGGCGTGATGTAAATTGTCAACAGCCAGTTGGGAGAGGTGTATAGTGTTTCCTGAAACATCTAAAAAACAAAGCAACAGAGCCTAGGGCACTTCCACTTATGGTCCTATAGCTTAGGGAAATTAAAATCAAAAAGACACAGCCACCCCAAAGTTTGGGACGGCTCTGTTTACAAGAACATCGTTTACGGTACAAGTTCAATATCACAGAAAGTGAAAAATGGATAAAGAAGTTGTGGTACTTACGTACAATGCAATATCACTCAGCAATGAAATCTATGTCATCAGGCCCGTAGCAGCATAATGAGTGGATTCAGGTATGATGATTCTAACTGAAATAAGTCACACAGAAAAAGAAACATCATAAGATATCACTAATACACCGAATGTAAACTTGGCTACACAGGAACTGGATTACAAAACAGAACAGGGTCTCAAATTTAGAAAACCAACTTATGCTTGCTTAAGGGGAAAGGTGAGTTGGGGTGCTGCATAAAACCAGAGATTGAAATGAGCACAGATAAAGTTCCTTAAGCCAAATATAGAATAGACAAGAACTACTCCTTGCTCAACGAAATGGACTCAACACCCCATATTAAACGCCTAAGAATGTACCTGACTAGTAAGAATTTTCAAACTTATGGATTGCTATGTCTCCGAAAGAAAATCAAGTGTGTGTACAGGGGCATAAACGCAGCAGTGATAGGATTGGAGAGGTTCGGTGAGCAAATGAAGACCCTTTGAAGTCATATTGCATGGTACCCATTCCACGGGTCTCAACTCTCCAGGTTTAAGGGATTCTTCCTTCAGCTAAAACATGCACGTGGAACCCAGAGTATGATCAACCGTGTGATCGGGAGACGTGTTCCAATATGTCTCAATTCTCGTCCCCTGGTACTCGGGTGCAACATTCCAGACGCTTTACTAACACTCTCCCGACTTGGAGAGTCAGTGCCTTTAACCTCCTGTTTGGCCCATTTGCAAATTCTGAGGAAGATGAACAGGAATAGGGAGAACCAATGAGAGACTAGCTGGAGGTGTCTGGACGGGCAAATTTAACTCTCATTTCCCACCAGGAAGAGGAATTAACCAAAGGCTCAGCGTGCCGTGCCGGAACCAGATTAGGGCCTGAAGCAATCCTGCGGTGTTGCGGCCAGCTCCCAAGAAAGCGAGTTGAAGAAAGGAGCTCAGGGGCACTGTAATTCACAAACCTGCAGAGTTATAAATGACAGCTATCGTCCAAAAATATACTGAAGTAAGGCTGCCAAGAGGACTTGAAAGCGGGGCAGAATTGCAGGAAACCGATTTCAGGAGGTAGACTGGAATTGCATTTAAAGCATAGGATAAGAGGCAGAACGTCCACAATGATGCACTTGGCCAAAAAGGGCGTATGCGTTTTTTCCTGAATATATTCAGGAAAAAACGCATACGCCCTGTTTGGCCAACCAAGCAAGCTTGCAAAGGAAATCTGCACTACAATGAAGTCTCACTTCCCCCCGGTCAAAAGGGCCATCTGAAAAAAGTGTAAAATCCAGAAAGGCAGGACAGGCCATGGAGAACTGGGAGCCTTGTTATGCTGATGGGCGGGATGTAAATTGCCAACAGCCACTCGGGAGAGGTGTATGGTGTTTCCTGAAACATCTAAAAAACAAAGCAACAGAGCCTAGGGCACTTCCACTTATGGTCCTATAGCTTAGGGAAATTAAAATCAAAAAGACACAGCCACCCCAAAGTTTGGGACGGCTCTGTTTACAAGAACCTCGTTTACGGTACAAGTTCAATAGCGCAGAAAGTGAAAAATGGATAAAGAAGTTGTGGTACTTACGTACAATGCAATATCACTCAGCAATGAAATCTATGTCATCAGGCCCGTAGCAGCATAATGAGTGGATTCAGGTATGATGATTCTAACTGAAATAAGTCACACAGAAAAAGAAACATCATAAGATATCATTAATACATGGGATGTAAACTTGGCTACACAGGAACTGGATTACAAAACAGAACAGGGTCTCAAATTTAGAAAACCAACTTATGCTTGCTTAAGGGGAAAGGTGAGTTGGGGTGCTGCATAAAACCAGAGATTGAAATGAGCACAGATAAAGTTCCTTAAGCCAAATATAGAATAGACAAGAACTACTCCTTGCTCAATGAAATGGACTCAACACCCCATATTAAACGCCTAAGAATGTACCTGACTAGTAAGTATCTTAAAACCTATGGATTGCTATGTCTCTGAAAGAAAATCAAGCGTGTGTACAGGGGCATAAACGCAGCAGTGATAGGATTGGAGAGGTTCGGTGAGCAAATGAAGACCCTTTGAAGTCATATTGCATGGTACCCATTCCACGGGTCTCAACTCTCCAGGTTTAAGGGATTCTTCCTTCAGCTAAAACATGCACGTGGAACCCAGAGTATGATCAACCGTGTGATCGGGAGACGTGTTCCAATATGTCTCAGTTCTCGTCCCCTGGTACTCGGGTGCAACATTCCAGATGCTTTACTAACACTCTCCCGACTTGGAGAGTCAGTGCCTTTAACCTCCTGTTTGGCCCAGTTTGCAATTTCTGCGGAAGATGAACAGGAATAGGGAGAACCAAAGAGAGACTAGCTGGAGGTGTCTGGACGGACAAATTTAACTCTCATTTCCCACCAGGAAGAGGAATTAACCAAAGGCTCAGTGTGCCGTGCCGGAACCAGATTAGGGCCTGAAGCAATGCTGCGGTGTTGCGGCCAGCTCACAAGAAAGTGAGTTGAAGAAAGGAGTTCAGAGGCACTGTAATTCACAAACCTGCAGAGTTATAAATGACAGCTATCGTCCAAAAATATACTGAAGTAAGGCTGCCAAGAGGACTTGAAAGCGGGGCAGAATTGCAGGAAACCGATTTCAGGAGGTAGACTGGAATTGCATTTAAAGCATAGGAAAAGAGGCAGAACGTCCACAATGATGCACTTGGCCAAAAAGGGCATATGAGTTTTTTCCTGAATGTATTCAGGAAAAAACGCATACGCCCTTTTTGGCCAACCAAGCAAGCTTGCAAAGGAAATCTGCACTACAATGAAGTCTCACTTCCCCCCGGTCAAAAGGGCCATCTGAAAAAAGTGTAAAATCCAGAAAGGCAGGACAGGCCATGGAGAACTGGGAGCCTTGTTATGCTGATGGGCGGGATGTAAATTGCCAACAGCCACTCGGGAGAGGTGTATGGTGTTTCCTGAAACATCTAAAAAACAAAGCAACAGAGCCTAGGGCACTTCCACTTATGGTCCTATAGCTTAGGGAAATTAAAATCAAAAAGACACAGCCACCCCAAAGTTTGGGACGGCTCTGTTTACAAGAACCTCGTTTACGGTACAAGTTCAATAGCGCAGAAAGTGAAAAATGGATAAAGAAGTTGTGGTACTTACGTACAATGCAATATCACTCAGCAATGAAATCTATGTCATCAGGCCCGTAGCAGCATAATGAGTGGATTCAGGTATGATGATTCTAACTGAAATAAGTCACACAGAAAAAGAAACATCATAAGATATCATTAATACATGGGATGTAAACTTGGCTACACAGGAACTGGATTACAAAACAGAACAGGGTCTCAAATTTAGAAAACCAACTTATGCTTGCTTAAGGGGAAAGGTGAGTTGGGGTGCTGCATAAAACCAGAGATTGAAATGAGCACAGATAAAGTTCCTTAAGCCAAATATAGAATAGACAAGAACTACTCCTTGCTCAATGAAATGGACTCAACACCCCATATTAAACGCCTAAGAATGTACCTGACTAGTAAGTATCTTAAAACCTATGGATTGCTATGTCTCTGAAAGAAAATCAAGCGTGTGTACAGGGGCATAAACGCAGCAGTGATAGGATTGGAGAGGTTCGGTGAGCAAATGAAGACCCTTTGAAGTCATATTGCATGGTACCCATTCCACGGGTCTCAACTCTCCAGGTTTAAGGGATTCTTCCTTCAGCTAAAACATGCACGTGGAACCCAGAGTATGATCAACCGTGTGATCGGGAGACGTGTTCCAATATGTCTCAGTTCTCGTCCCCTGGTACTCGGGTGCAACATTCCAGATGCTTTACTAACACTCTCCCGACTTGGAGAGTCAGTGCCTTTAACCTCCTGTTTGGCCCAGTTTGCAATTTCTGCGGAAGATGAACAGGAATAGGGAGAACCAAAGAGAGACTAGCTGGAGGTGTCTGGACGGACAAATTTAACTCTCATTTCCCACCAGGAAGAGGAATTAACCAAAGGCTCAGCGTGCCGTGCCGGAACCAGATTAGGGCCTGAAGCAATCCTGCGGTGTTGCGGCCAGCTCACAAGAAAGCGAGTTGAAGAAAGGAGCTCAGGGGCACTGTAATTCACAAACCTGCAGAGTTATAAATGACAGCTATCGTCCAAAAATATACTGAAGTAAGTCTGCCAAGAGGACTTGAAAGCGGGGCAGAATTGCAGGAAACCGATTTCAGGAGGTAGACTGGAATTGCATTTAAAGCATAGGAAAAGAGGCAGAACGTCCACAATGATGCACTTGGCCAAAAAGGGCGTATGCGTTTTTTCCTGAATATATTCAGGAAAAAACGCATACGCCCTTTTTGGCCAACCAAGCAAGCTTGCAAAGGAAATCTGCACTACAATGAAGTCTCACTTCCCCCCAGTCAAAAGGGCCATCTGAAAAAAGTGTAAATTCCAGAAAGGCAGGACAGGCCATGGAGAACTGGGAGCCTTGTTATGCTGATGGGCGGGATGTAAATTGCCAACAGTCACTTGGGAGAAGTGTATGGTGTTTCCTGAAACATCTAAAAAACAAAGCAACAGAGCCTAGGGCACTTCCACTTATGGTCCTATAGCTTAGGGAAATTCAAATCAAAAAGACACAGCCACCCCAAAGTTTGGGACGGCTCTGTTTACAAGAACCTCGTTTACGGTACAAGTTCAATATCACAGAAAGTGAAATATGGATAAAGAAGTTGTGGTACTTACGTACAATGTAATATCACTCAGCAATGAAGTCTATGTCATCAGGCCCGTAGCAGTATAATGAATGGATTCAGGTATGATGATTCTAACTGAAATAAGTCACACAGAAAAAGAAACATCATAAGATATCACTAATACACGGAATGTAAACTTGGCCACACAGGAACTGGATTACAAATCAGAACAGGGTCTCAAATTTAGGAAACCAACTTATGCTTGCTTAAGCGAAAAGGTGAGTTGGGGTGCTGCATCAAACCAGAGATTGAAATGAGCACAGATAAAGTTCCTTAAGCCTAATATGGAATAGACAAGAACTACTCCTTGCTCAACGAAATGGACTCAACACCCCATATTAAACGCCTAAGAATGTACCTGACTAGTAAGTATCTTAAAACCTATGGATAGCTATGTCTCTGAAAGAAAATCAAGCGTGTGTACAGGGGCATAAACGCAGCAGTGATAGGATTGGAGAGGTTCGGTGAGCAAATGAAGACCCTTTGAAGTCATATTGCATGGTACCCATTCCACGGGTCTCAACTCTCCAGGTTTAAGGGATTCTTCCTTCAGCTAAAACATGCACGTGGAACCCAGAGTATGATCAACCATGGGATCGGGAGACGTGTTCCAATATGTCTCAGTTCTCGTCCCCTGGTACTTGGGTGCAACATTCCAGACGCTTTACTAACACTCTCCCGACTTGGAGAGTCAGTGCCTTTAACCTCCTGTTTGGCCCAGTTTGCAATTTCTGCGGAAGATGAACAGGAATAGGGAGAGCCGAAGAGAGACTAGCTGGAGGTGTCTAGACGGGCAAATTTAACTCTCATTTCCCACCAGGAAGAGGAATTAACCAAAGGCTCAGCGTGCCGTGCCGGAACCAGATTAGGGCCTGAAGCAATCCTGCGGTGTTGCGGCCAGCTCACAAGAAAGCGAGTTGAAGAAAGGAGCTCAGGGGCAGTGTAATTCACAAACCGGCAGAGTTATAAATGACAGCTATCGTCCAAAAATATACTGAAGTAAGGCTGCCAAGAGGACTTGAAAGCGGGGCAGAATTGCAGGAAACCGATTTCAGGAGGTAGACTGGAATTGCATTTAAAGCATAGGAAAAGAGGCAGAACGTCCACAATGATGCACTTGGCCAAAAAGGGCATATGCGTTTTTTCCTGAATATATTCACGAAAAAACGCATACGCCCTTTTTGGCCAACCGAGCAAGCTTGCAAAGGAAATCTGCACTACAATGAAGTCTCACTTCCCCAAGGTCAAAAGGGCCACCTGAAGAAAGTGTAAAATCCAGAAAGGCAGGACAGGCCATGGAGAACTGGGAGCCTTGTTATGCTGATGGGCGGGACGTAAATTGCCAACAGCCACTCGGGAGAGGTGTATGGTGTTTCCTGAAACATCTAAAAAACAAGCAACAGAGCCTAGGGCACTTCCACTTATGGTGCTGTAGCTTAGGGAAAGTAAAATCAAAAAGACACAACCACCCCAAAGTTTGGGACAGCTCTCTTAACAAGAACCTCATTTACGGTACAAGTTCAATATCGCAGAAAGTGAAAAATGGATAAAGAAGTTGTGGTACTTACGTACAATGCAATATCACTCAGCAATGAAATCTATGTCATCAGGCCCGTAGCAGCATAATGAGTGGATTCAGGTCTGATGATTCTAACTGAAATAAGTCACACAGAAAAAGAAACATCATAAGATATCACTAATACACGGAATGTGAACTTGGCTACACATGAACTGAATTATAAAACAGAACAGGGTCTCAAGTTTAGAAAAGCAACTTATGCTTTTTTAAGGGGGAAGGTGAGTTGGGGTGCTGCATAAAACCAGAGTTTGACATTAGCACAGATACTGTTCCATAAGCCAAATGTGTAATAGACAAGACCTACCCCTTGCTCAACAAAATGGACTCAACAATGAGGTATCACCTCACACCTGATAGAATGGGCATCATCAGAAAATCTACAAACAATAAATGCTGGAAAGGGTGTGGAGAAAAGGAACCCTCTTCCACTATTGTTGGGAATATAAATTGTTACATTCACTATGGAGAACAATATGGAGTTTCTTAAGAAACTAACAATAGAATTACCATATGATACAGCAATCCCAGTACTGGACATATACCCAGACAAAACCATAAATCAAAAAGAGACATTCACCGCAATGTTCATTGCATCACTATTTACAATATCGAGGTAATGGAAGCAACCTAAATGCCCACAGACAGACGAATGCATAAAGCTGTGGTACGTATATAAAATGGAATATTACTAAGCCATGAAAAGGAATGAAATTGGGTCATTTGTAGAGACGTCGATGGATCTAGAGACTGTCATACAGAGTGAAGTAAGTCAGAAAGAGAAAAACAAATCTTGTATATTCATGCATATATGTGGAACCTAGAAAAACCGTACAGATTAACCATTTTGCAAGGCATAAATAGAGCAACAGATGTAGACAACAAATGTATGGACAACAAGGGGGGAAAGCTGTTGGGGGGGTGGTGGTGGGAGGAGTTGAGAGACTGGGATTGGCATGTATACATTTATATGTATAAAATAGATAACCAATAAGAACCTGCTGTATAAAAATATAAAATAAAATTCACAATTGAAAAGAAATAAAATTTAAAAAATAAAACAGAAAAAACAATTATTCCCTTCACATACATGTATTTATATGAATAAATTATTTCCATGCTTATATCTGTAAATACAAAAAAGAGGAATAAAATCTACCTTGAACCAAAAACGAAAAAGAGAAATAAAACACAGAACCCACCAGTTCCACAGAGGAAAACCGTATCAGGGCACTTGCTCCAGTTGTAAACAATTCTGAAGTTGGTCAGTGGTGGGGAATCATCTCCCATTCAGCCAGCAGCCCCCACGCAACAAGCGTCCTCATTGCAAAGCTGGGGCACCGTGCCGAGGCATCTGTGAGTAAACGTGAGCTGAGCCCCAGGCCAGTTGCTGCTGAACTATTCCCACCCGTCCCAGGTAAAACACCTGAATATATACAAGGACTTGAAAGCCTAGAGGAAGGGCCATAGAGCCACACGAGTGACAGCATGCCGGCCGACTTGGTGCCTGCAGGCCAGCCAGGATGGTCCTGGCCCTGGGTGCTCTTCTGGAAGATTTCCATTTCCCTGCCTGAGATACCCGTCCTGTCCCTGCCCCCACTGCTTTTTTCCTTCCTCACCTCTGCCCAGGGAGAAATTCCAGCAGCAGGTATGGGTGACACATCCTCTTCTTCAGCAGGTGGCAGCCTGGCACCTGCTGCAGAAAGTCCAGCAGAGCCCCACTCACACTGGGCCACCCACAAAGCCGTGGCCTCTCACTCCCTCCCACCAGCCCAGCCCCGAGACTGCTGACAGGGCAGAGAAAATGGCGTCAGGCACGGCTGCAGGGGCTCTTGCTGCCTGGAGTGGTATTTATATTGATCTCAACCCAGGCACACCTGGGGAGGGCTGGCCGGCACGGTTAGGCTGCCCAGCTCAGCCAATCATCACCCCTCAGGGGCTCACAGTTGCAGAAAATGGAAATTGCTGAACCGGCCAGGTCCAAGGAACAGGTGTGGGCTCCTGAGAGTCAGGATAGACAAGGGGCTGCAGCTTTGGCTTGTTTTCTAATCATTTTATCTGGCCCATGAGTGGGAGACAACTTCAAGAAAACCCTCTCCTAATGAGAGGAACCCAGGAGTCAGGGAGAGGAGGGGTGGGTGGTGGTTGGAGACAGAGGCCTGGTGCCCCGGGTGCAGTGGAAGTCTCTGGAAGACCAGGTGGAGGGAGGCCGCACAGAGTGATGCCCAGGGTCACAGACCTGTCGCAGCTGCTGTTTGTTAGTTCAAGTCCTGCTCTGAGGTGCTGTGTCAGCTCTGAGCGACAGGTGAGCTGGGGGTGCTCTGCAATGAGGGCTATGTGCACGGTTCCTGTGTGCCCAGCCCTGCCACGGTACCTGCAAGGGTAGCTCTGTATCCTGGGAGGGGCCTGACCACGAGAGCCCCGTGGGCTGGGGTGGGGGTGGGGTACCTGCCCAGGTGAGCTCCATATTCTGGGATTGGTCTGACCACGAGAGCCCCATGGGCTGCTGGGGACCTGGTAAAGGATGTCAGGACAGTCAGTGAAGCCACCGAGGATATACCTCCAGTTGCTCCTAATTCCTACACCCTGCTGGTCATTCTACCAACCACCAGGACATGGTATTCTGTATTAGTCTTCAATGATGCCTTCTTTTGTATTCCATTAGTCCCAGAGTCACAAGAAATTTTGGCTTGTGAGTGGCAGGACTCAACATACAACTAAAACAATACTTCCGGGCCGTCTTGCCCCAAGGGTGCAAAAATTCCCACACCATTTTTGGGGAAACCTTAGCTAAAGACCTAAAAGTTCTACCTCTGGAAAAGGAAACCCTCCTTCAGTACGCAGACGACATTCTGATCGCCAGCCCTACTAAGGAGGCCTCTGAACTACCAAGCCAATAAAGGATAGAAGTTGTCCAAGAAAAAGCTCAAATATCACAGACTGCGGTGACCTGCCTGGGCTTCATTCTCACAGAAGGTCAGAGAAGCCCATCCCAGGAAAGGGAAGAAACCATTTTCGGCCTTACTCCTTTCTAAAACTAGAAGACAGCTTAGGGGTTCCTGGGGAGGCCAGGGTTTGCTGCTTCTGGATCCCTAACTGCAGTCTACTAGCTGGGCCATTATATGAAACACTGAAAGGAAAAGATGATGATCCTTTTGAATAGAATCCAGAAGTGGCCTTTCAAGAATGGAAAGAGCAGTCAATTCAGACCCTTGCCCTGGAACTCCCTAATTTAGCTAAACCCTTTGACCTTTACATTCCCGGTGAAAGGTGAATCGCCATTGGAGAATTAGTGCAAAAACTGGGACCACTTGAAATGGAACAATGCAAGAATGCCATCCAGGTAGGATAAACTATGGTCACCAAGGGGCTTGGCCCACTGCCGCATCTGGCCAAGATACTGGCAGTATCTAAAAACCTGGAAATCAGCAGCCCAAAAGGCCACCTCCCTCCTAAGGGAAAAGGACCCCACGTGGTGATCCTAACCACCAACCATGCCCTGAAGTTGCAGGGTTTGCTCCGTGGACACACCAACCTCGAGTGAGGAGGCCCTCCAACTCCAACATCCAGAGAGATAACCGGGGGCAACAGGACACCATGACGACTCGTGTGAACATCACTTGACCTGGAGTTTCTCTCATAAAACAACAAGAGTGTGTCCCAAAAGAGTAGACTACTGCTTGCAGGACTTACTGTACCCAGAGGGGAGCTAATAATCTTGGCGGGGGAACCGTATATCACACTGTCACCATAGAAAAGCCTACAGACACCGTGATGATGGTGGCCAATAAGACTGGCTGGACTCCTGTTTACTTCAAAAGGCTGTTGACTCAGTGGCCATCATGGTCCTTGATCACCACTGACCCTGGACTGTCTGGGAGTTGAGCGGGCAGGGCTCTGACACCTGGTGCTGTTTGTACGTTAATTCAGGGGCCTAATTGAAGAAAGCGCAGACTACTGGTCAGAGCATCTAGGCTGGCAGAAACGGTCAGCCTAAGGTGGCCGAACAAATGTGGGGCGGGGTGAAACCGGCCCCCACAGCGTCTCTGCACATCTCTTTCCTGGACCCTTAAAGGTCATTAGAATCTATAACGCTTCCAATGCTGGTGCTCAGGTGGACGAGCAGGGAGGCAGGGGGCCTGGGGACAATCAACGTCACCTGGAGGCTGCTGGGGAGAAGCTCTGACCCTCGCCCCTTGGTATGAGGGCTCCCAACTCAGCACTCAGCAGTTACAGAAGAAGGGTCTGCACCCTCAGCACTCCAAGAATGAGGAACGGGACAAAAGGCAGAGGAGGGGTTTGTCCCCAGCAAAGCCCATTAAAAACCCCTGGGAGATAAAAATAGAATCTGGGCAATAAAGTCAAGTCTAACCTTTTTTATCCTTTGTGCTTTGTCTAATTTCATGTGCTCCTAGGGTCCCGCATGCAGAGGTTCCACACCCGGCACTTCAGACCAGATTTCCTAGTGCAGAATGGCTGGGTCGACACCTCAGCTCCTGGGGCCCAGTGCAGACTCCGCGATATAGAGCCTGAGCTGCAGCCAACCCGGCCCTCGAGAGCTCCGCCCCCTCCCTCCCACTGACTCTGACAGGATCTCTACACAGCAGCCCAGCCCACAGCCCACGGGGTAGTGCATGCTCTCACCTCTCCATTCTCTGATCAAAATATAAAGTTTCCTTTGCTTGTGAACCAAACTCAGTCTCGATCTGTTGGCCCCAATGACACTGCGCAGGGGGACACTTGTTGAGGTCCACTCTGGAGGATCAGTAACAGAAATTGAGACTATTGTAACCTCAATGAACAGATGTGTGAGCCAAACTGTAGTTAACATAGAACAGTGTATAAGGCTCGGGTAAAATAAGATGTTTCTAACGTTTCCATTGGATATTTCCATCACTTTATTATAAGCAAGTTCAGTGAAAAGGTTTGTCTTATTTGTCAGGTCAATATTAGAGAAACGAAGTGATTTCTTTCCAAGGATGTACATCTAATAATCTTGGTTAAAGCTTCAATCTTGTTTTAAATGCTTTTCCATTGAAAATGATACCTCTCTTTCAGCTCCCCCATTTCTGAGAAGTATAAAATCTTATAATTTATTATTACCAAAGGGGAAAGGTCGGAGGAGGGATAAATTAACAGTTTGGGATTAACACATACACACTGCTATGTATAAAATAGATCATCAACAAGGAACTACTGTATAGCACAGGGAACTACACTCAACATTTTGCAATAACCTATAAGGGGAAATAATCTGAAAAAGAATAGATATTTTTATTGACATCATCTATCAATGACAGTTAAAGTGTAACCTAAGGGAAGCTGGTGGTGAGTGCTTCTGACCCTGAAGACTTCAATCATTTAAAGTTTGGACTCTGCCTACTTCCCAAGGCCCTTAATGAACATATGTGTAGCCGTAGCTTAAAAAATTCCCCAGTTTGGGTTTCGGGGAGACACTGATTTTGAAAAAGCCCTGGTGTTCTCCTTACATGAATGGGACTCTTCCTACTGCTAAAACATGTCTGTCACACCCAGAGGATGGTATACCGTCTGATCGGGAAGAGTTTGGAAAAGGTATCTCATCTCCTCATCTCCTGGTGCTCGGGTTCACCCCTCCAGCGTCTTTACTAACAGTCTCCCCACTTGGAGATGGCAGCACTGTCAACATCCTGTTGCGTACAGTTTGGAATTTGTCCAGAGGATGAAGCGGAAGGATGAGGAACAATGAGAGACAAGTCCTAGGTGTTCAGACAGGCACATGTCACTCTAATTTCCAATCAGGAAGACGAATTGACCAAAGGCTAGGGTTGCCCATGGAAACAGTATAGGGCTTGAGGAAATCCCGCTGCTTTGTGGCCAGTTCCCATAAACACAAGTTGAACAATGGAACTCAGGGGCAGTAAAATTCACGAAACTGCAGAGTTGAAAATATCCATCACTGAAAAATGTCTTGAGGAAAGTCAGAGAAAAGGACTTGTAAGCAAGGGAGAATGGCAGGAAAGGGATTTGAGGAGGTAGAAAGGACTCGCCATTAAGCACAAGAAAAGGAGCTGAACATTGCCAACATTGCAGTTGGCCAAAAAGGGTGTATGCGTTTTTTTCTGTATATATTCAAGAAAAGGGCATACACTTTTTTAGCCAACCAAACAGGTGGGCACTGGAAGTCAATACTACAAGAGATATCACTTCGCATCAGTCAGAAGAGCCATCCTCATAAAGCGTAAACAACAGAAATGCAGGACAGGGCAAGGAGAAGAGGGAGCCCTGTGAGACTTATAGTGGAAATATATATTGCCAACGGCCATTCTGGAGAAGTGTATTGTGTTTACTAAAGCATCTAAAAAATGAGCTACAGAGCATAGGGCACTTGCACTCATGGGCGTATATCTTGGGAAAAACAAAAATCGAGAGGACACAGGCACCCCAATGTTTACCCCCTCTCTGTTTAAAAGATCCTCGACTAGGATATAACTTAAATGTCCCTGGAGAGAAAAAATGGATAGAGATGTGGTACTTAGGTAGAGTGGAATATTATTCAGCCTGGAAATCAATGAAATATGGCCAGTTGTAACAACTCCGGAGGAGTTACGTATGATCATTCTAAGTGACATAATTCAAAAAGATAAAGACACATATCATAAGATATCACTTAAAGGTGGAATCCAAAATGGCTACACATGAAATAAATTACAAAACAAAAACATAGTCAAATATGTAGAAAACACGCATAAGGCTGCTAAACGGGAAAGGTGGGGAGGGGTGAGGCATCATCCAGGAGGTTGAAATTAGCAAAGATACCATTCCAAATACCAAACTGATAATCAACAAGGCCTACACAGTAGCTAAAAGAACTGCACTCAGCACACTCAAGTCACCGGAAAAGAATATATACGACTGGTAAGAATCTGAAAAAGAATTTACTGATGTCTCTCTGTACGTGAATCAAGTGGATGTACAGCAGCAAGAAACAGAGCTTTGAAAATCAGCTGTAACCAATATAGTAATAAATTGAAAAAAATAAACGACAGAGAGACAGAGAAAACCTCTTACAACTTTTCCTCAGGGCCGGTGATGCAACATGGATTGAACACATCTAGACCCACAGCAGGATGAGACATAAGGCTGGAAACTGTTTGCACTAAGAGAAATGTGAGGTTGGGTGAGGAAATGCACACCCTTTAAAGTAATACTACCTGGTACCCATTCAATGGGTCCCAAATCTGCAGGTTCAAAGGATCTTCCTACAGCTAAAACATGCATGGAAAACCCAGAGGACTGTACACCATGTGATCGGGAGATGTGTCTAAAATGCAGCTCATTTATCCTCTCCTGGTGCTCCTGTTCACCATTCCAGCCACGTTACTTAGAATCTCCCCACTTGGAGAATCAGCACATTTCAACTTCTGTTTCACACATTTTGCAAATTGTGAGGAGGATGAACAGGAAGAGGGGGAACCAATGAGAGAATAGTTGTAGGGGTTTGGACGGGCACATATCACTCTAATTTCCCATTAAGAATAAGAATTGAAAAAAGGCTCAGCCCGCCTCGCCCGAGCCAAAATAGGGCCTGAAGCAATCCTGCGGCTTTGAGGCCAGCTCACAAAAGAGCAACTTAAAAAATGGAGCTCAGGGTCACTGCAATTCACAAACCTGCAGAGTTATAAATGAAAACTAACGTCCAAAAATATGTTGAGGTAAGGCAAAGAAGAGGATCTGAATGCAAGACAGAATTGCAAGAAACAGATTTCAAGAGATAGATTGGACTCGTCTTTAAAGCACATGAAAAGCGGCAGAATTTCGACAATGATGCAGTTGGCCCAAAAGGGCGTATGCGTTTTTTCCTGATTATATCCAGGAAAAAACGCATACACACTTTATGGGCAACGAAGCAAGCAAGCAATGCAAATGTGCACAACAAAGAAGTCTCATTACCCACTGGTCAAAAGGGCCATCCTAAAAAATTGTAAAAACCAGAAATGCAGGACAGGCCATGGAGAACAGGGAGCCTTTATACGCTGATGGGCAGTGTGTGAACTGCCGAGAGCCACTCTGGAGAAGTGTATGGTGGTTCCTAAATCATCTAAAAAACAGAGCTACAGAGCATAGGACACTTCCAATCATGGGAGTATATCTAGGGAAGTCTAAAAATCAACAAGACACAAGCACACCACAGTTTAGGGCTACTCTGTTTACAAGAACCTCAACTTCAGTACACCTTAAATATCCCAGGAAAGAGAACAATGGATAAAGAAGATGTGGTACTTATGTACAATGGAATATCTCTTCACCATGAAATCAATGTAATAAGGCTAGTAGAAGGATAAAGAGTGGATTTAGGTCCGATAATACTACTTGAAATAAGTCAAACAGAAAAAGAAACATATCATAAGATATCACTTATAGAGGGAGGGTAAATATGGCTGCACAAGAAATGAATTACAGAACAGAACAGTGTCTCACATTTAGAAAACACACTTATTTCAGCTTAAGGGGAAAGGAGAGGTGGGGTGATGCATAAAACCAGAGTTTGAAATTAGCACAGATACCGTTCAATAAACCAAATAGATATTAGACAAGATCTACACCTTGCTCAATGAACTGGCCTCAACACACCCTATACACCACAGAGAAATATATCTGAGTAATAAGAATCTTAAAACCCATGTATTGATATATCTCCATAAGGGAATCAAGTGTGTGCAGAGCGGCACAAACACAGCAGTGAAAATGAGCTAAACCCCATTATAGAAATAAATTTTAAAAACAAAACACAGAAACAATGAAAGAGAGAAAAATTCTTACAAAATTCGCTCAGGGGCTGTGATGCAACCTGGATTGACCACATATAAACCCACAGCTGGATAAGACATAAGGCTGGACACTTGGGGCTGAGAGGATTGGTGAGCTTTGGTGAGCAACTGCCAAAAGTTTAATGCAATACTTCATGCTACTCATTCCAAGGGTCCCAACACTCCAGGTTGAAGGGAATCTTCCTACAGCTAAACCATGCTTGGGAAACCCAGCGACTGGTATACCATATGATCGGGAAAGGTTTCTAAAACGCACCTCATTTTTCCTCTCCTGGGGCTCCGGATCGACATTCCAGCTGCTTTACTAAAATATCCCCACATGGACAGTCAATGCCTTTAAGTTCTGGTATCGCACAGTCTGCAGTTAGTGTGGAGGATGAATGGGAATAGGGGAAACCAGTGAGAAACTAGCTGTAGCGGTTTCAATGGGCACATGTCACTCTAATTTCATATCAGTAAGAAGAATAAACCAAAGGCACAGCAAGGTGCCCCAGAAGAACAATAGGGCCTGAAGGAATCCTGTGGTTATGAGGCAAGATCACAAAAATAAGAGCTGAAAAATGGAGTTAAGGGCCACTGCAATTCAAAACCTGCAGAGTTATGAAGGCCAACTATTTTCAAAAAATATATTGAGGTAAGGCTAAGAAGAGGCATTGAAAGCAAGGCAGAATTGCAGGAAACCGATTTCAGGAGGTAGACTGGAATTGCATTTAAAGCATAGGAAAAGAGGCAGAACGTCCACAATGATGCACTTGGCCAAAAAGGGCGTATGCATTTTTTCCTGAATATATTTAGGAAAAAAGGCAAACGCACTTTTTGGCGAACCAAGCAAGCTTGCAAAGGAAATCTGCACTGCAATGAAGTCTCACTTCCCCCCAGTCAAAAGTGCCATCTGAAAAAAGTGTAAAATCCAGAAAGGGAGGACAGGCCATGGAGAACTGGGAGCCTTGTTATGCTGATGGGCGGGATGTAAATTGCCAAGAGCCACTCGGGTTAAGTGTATGGTGTTTCCTGAAACATCTAAAAAACAAAGCAACGGAGCCTAGGGCACTTCCACTTATGGTCCTATAGCTTAGGGAAATTAAAATCAAAAAGACACAGCCACCCCAAAGTTTGGGACGGCTCTGTTTACAAGAACCTCATTTACGGTACAAGTTCAATATCGCAGAAAGCGAAAAATGGATAAAGAAGTTGTGGTACTTACGTACAATGCAATATCACTCAGCAATGAAGTCTATGTCATCAGGCCCGTAGCAGTATAATGAATGGATTCAGGTATGATGATTCTAACTGAAATAAGTCACACAGAAAAAGAAACATCATAAGATATCACTAATACACAGAATGTAAACTTGGCTACACAGGAACTGGATTACAAATCAGAACAGGGTCTCAAATTTAGAAAACCAACTTATGCTTGCTTAAGCGAAAAGGTGAGTTGGGGTGCTGCATCAAACCAGAGATTGAAATGAGCACAGATAAAGTTCCTTAAGCCAAATATGGAATAGACAAGAGCTACTCCTTGCTCAACGAAATGGACTCAACACCCCATATTAAACGCCTAAGAATGTAACTGACTAGTAAATATCTTAAAACCTATGGATTGCTATGTCTCTGAAAGATAATCAAGAGTGTGCACAGGGGCATAAACACAGCAGTGATAGGATTGGAGAGGTTCGGTGAGCAAATGAAGACCCTTTGAAGTCATATTGCATGGTACCCATTCCACGGGTCTCAACTCTCCAGGTTTAAGGGATTCTTCCTTCAGCTAAAACAGGCACGTGCAACCCAGAGTATGTTCAACCGTGTGATCGGGAGACGTGTTCCAATATGTCTCAGTTCTCGTCCCCTGGTACTCGGGTGCAACATTCCAGACGCTTTACTAACACTCTCCCGACTTGGAGAGTCAGTGCCTTTAACCTCCTGTTTGGCCCATTTGCAATTTCTGCGGAAGATGAACAGGAATAGGGAGAACCAATGAGAGACTAGCTGGAGGTGTCTGGACGGGCAAATTTAACTCTCATTTCCCACCAGGAAGAGGAATTAACCAAAGGCTCAGCGTGCCGTGCCGGAACCAGATTAGGGCCTGAAGCAATCCTGCGGTGTTGCGGCCAGCTCACAAGAAAGCGAGTTGAAGAAAGGAGCTCAGGGGCACTGTAATTCACAAACCTGCAGAGTTATAAATGACAGCTATCGTCCAAAAATATACTGAAGTAAGGCTGCCAAGAGGACTTGAAAGCGGGGCAGAATTGCAGGAAACCGATTTCAGGAGGTAGACTGGAATTGCATTTAAAGCATAGGAAAAGAGGCAGAACGTCCACAATGATGCACTTGGCCAAAAAGGGCGTATGCGTTTTTTCCTGAATATATTCAGGAAAAAACGCATACGCCCTTTTTGGTCAACCAAGCAAGCTTGCAAAGGAAATCTGCACTACAATGAAGGCTCACTTCCCCCCGGTCAAAAGGGCCACCTGAAAAAAGTGTAAAATCCAGAAAGGCAGGACAGGCCATGGAGAACTGGGAGCCTTGTTATGCTGATGGGCGGTATGTAAATTTCCAACAGCCACTTGGGAGAAGTGTATGGTGTTTCCTTAAACATCTAAAGAACAAAGCAACAGAGCCTAGGGCACTTCCACTTATGGTCCTATAGCTTAGGGAAATTCAAATCAAAAAGACACAGCCACCCCAAAGTTTGGGACGGCTCTGTTTACAAGAACCTCGTTTATGGTACAAGTTCAATAGCGCAGAAAGTGAAATATGGATAAAGAAGTTGTGGTACTTACATATAATGCAATATCACTCAGCAATGAAATCTATGTCATCAGGCCCATAGCAGCATAATGAGTGGATTCAGGTATGATGATTCTAACTGAAATAAGTCACACAGAAAAAGAAACATCATAAGATATCACTAATACACGGAATGTAAACTTGGCTACACAGGAACTGGATTACAAATCAGAACAGGGTCTCAAATTTAGAAAACCAACTTATGCTTGCTTAAGCGAAAAGGTGAGTTGGGGTGCTGCATCAAACCAGAGATTGAAATGAGCACAGATAAAGTTCCTTAAGCCAAATATGGAATAGACAAGAACTACTCCTTGCTCAACGAAATGGACTCAACACCCCATATTAAACGCCTAAGAATGTACCTGACTAGTAAGTATCTTAAAACCTATGGATAGCTATGTCTCTGAAAGAAAATCAAGCGTGTGTACAGGGGCATAAACGCAGCAGTGATAGGATTGGAGAGGTTCGGTGAGCAAATGAAGACCCTTTGAAGTCATATTGCATGGTACCCATTCCACGGGTCTCAACTCTCCAGGTTTAAGGGATTCTTCCTTCAGCTAAAACATGCACGTGGAAACCAGAGTATGATCAACCATGGGATCGGGAGACGTGTTCCAATATGTCTCAGTTCTCGTCCCCTTGTACTTGGGTGCAACATTCCAGACGCTTTACTAACACTCTCCCGACTTGGAGAGTCAGTGCCTTTAACCTCCTGTTTGGCCCAGTTTGCAATTTCTGCGGAAGATGAACAGGAATAGGGAGAGCCGAAGAGAGACTAGCTGGAGGTGTCTAGACGGGCAAATTTAACTCTCATTTCCCACCAGGAAGAGGAATTAACCAAAGGCTCAGCGTGCCGTGCCGGAACCAGATTAGGGCCTGAAGCAATCCTGCGGTGTTGCGGCCAGCTCACAAGAAAGCGAGTTGAAGAAAGGAGCTCAGGGGCAGTGTAATTCACAAACCTGCAGAGTTATAAATGACAGCTATTGTCCAAAAATATACTGAAGTAAGGCTGCCAAGAGGACTTGAAAGCGGGGCAGAATTGCAGGAAACCGATTTCAGGAGGTAGACTGGAATTGCATTTAAAGCATAGGAAAAGAGGCAGAACGTGGACAATGATGCACTTGGCCAAAAAGGGCATATGCGTTTTTTCCTGAATATATTCACGAAAAAACGCATACGCCCTTTTTGGCCAACCAAGCAAGCTTGCAAAGGAAATCTGCACTACAATGAAGTCTCACTTCCCCAAGGTCAAAAGGGCCACCTGAAGAAAGTGTAAAATCCAGAAAGGCAGGACAGGCCATGGAGAACTGGGAGCCTTGTTATGCTGATGGGCGGGACGTAAATTGCCAACAGCCACTCGGGAGAGGTGTATGGTGTTTCCTGAAACATCTAAAAAACAAGCAACAGAGCCTAGGGCACTTCCACTTATGGTGCTGTAGCTTAGGGAAAGTAAAATCAAAAAGACACAACCACCCCAAAGTTTGGGACAGCTCTCTTAACAAGAACCTCATTTACGGTACAAGTTCAATATCGCAGAAAGTGAAAAATGGATAAAGAAGTTGTGGTACTTACGTACAATGCAATATCACTCAGCAATGAAATCTATGTCATCAGGCCCGTAGCAGCATACTGAGTGGATTCAGGTCTGATGATTCTAACTGAAATAAGTCACACAGAAAAAGAAACATCATAAGATATCACTAATACACGGAATGTGAACTTGGCTACACATGAACTGAATTATAAAACAGAACAGGGTCTCAAGTTTAGAAAAGCAACTTATGCTTTTTTAAGGGGGAAGGTGAGTTGGGGTGCTGCATAAAACCAGAGTTTGACATTAGCACAGATACTGTTCCATAAGCCAAATGTGTAATAGACAAGACCTACCCCTTGCTCAACAAAATGGACTCAACAATGAGGTATCACCTCACACCTGATAGAATGGGCATCATCAGAAAATCTACAAACAATAAATGCTGGAAAGGGTGTGGAGAAAAGGAACCCTCTTCCACTATTGTTGGGAATATAAATTGTTACATTCACTATGGAGAACAATATGGAGTTTCTTAAGAAACTAACAATAGAATTACCATATGATACAGCAATCCCAGTACTGGACATATACCCAGACAAAACCATAAATCAAAAAGAGACATTCACCGCAATGTTCATTGCATCACTATTTACAATATCGAGGTAATGGAAGCAACCTAAATGCCCACAGACAGACGAATGCATAAAGCTGTGGTACGTATATAAAATGGAATATTACTAAGCCATGAAAAGGAATGAAATTGGGTCATTTGTAGAGACGTCGATGGATCTAGAGACTGTCATACAGAGTGAAGTAAGTCAGAAAGAGAAAAACAAATCTTGTATATTCATGCATATATGTGGAACCTAGAAAAACCGTACAGATTAACCATTTTGCAAGGCATAAATAGAGCAACAGATGTAGACAACAAATGTATGGACAACAAGGGGGGAAAGCTGTTGGGGGGGTGGTGGTGGGAGGAGTTGAGAGACTGGGATTGGCATGTATACATTTATATGTATAAAATAGATAACCAATAAGAACCTGCTGTATAAAAATATAAAATAAAATTCACAATTGAAAAGAAATAAAATTTAAAAAATAAAACAGAAAAAACAATTATTCCCTTCACATACATGTATTTATATGAATAAATTATTTCCATGCTTATATCTGTAAATACAAAAAAGAGGAATAAAATCTACCTTGAACCAAAAACGAAAAAGAGAAATAAAACACAGAACCCACCAGTTCCACAGAGGAAAACCGTATCAGGGCACTTGCTCCAGTTGTAAACAATTCTGAAGTTGGTCAGTGGTGGGGAATCATCTCCCATTCAGCCAGCAGCCCCCACGCAACAAGCGTCCTCATTGCAAAGCTGGGGCACCGTGCCGAGGCATCTGTGAGTAAACGTGAGCTGAGCCCCAGGCCAGTTGCTGCTGAACTATTCCCACCCGTCCCAGGTAAAACACCTGAATATATACAAGGACTTGAAAGCCTAGAGGAAGGGCCATAGAGCCACACGAGTGACAGCATGCCGGCCGACTTGGTGCCTGCAGGCCAGCCAGGATGGTCCTGGCCCTGGGTGCTCTTCTGGAAGATTTCCATTTCCCTGCCTGAGATACCCGTCCTGTCCCTGCCCCCACTGCTTTTTTCCTTCCTCACCTCTGCCCAGGGAGAAATTCCAGCAGCAGGTATGGGTGACACATCCTCTTCTTCAGCAGGTGGCAGCCTGGCACCTGCTGCAGAAAGTCCAGCAGAGCCCCACTCACACTGGGCCACCCACAAAGCCGTGGCCTCTCACTCCCTCCCACCAGCCCAGCCCCGAGACTGCTGACAGGGCAGAGAAAATGGCGTCAGGCACGGCTGCAGGGGCTCTTGCTGCCTGGAGTGGTATTTATATTGATCTCAACCCAGGCACACCTGGGGAGGGCTGGCCAGCACGGTAAGGCTGCCCAGCTCAGCCAATCATCACCCCTCAGGGGCTCACAGTTGCAGAAAATGGAAATTGCTGAACCGGCCAGGTCCAAGGAACAGGTGTGGGCTCCTGAGAGTCAGGATAGACAAGGGGCTGCAGCTTTGGCTTGTTTTCTAATCATTTTATCTGGCCCATGAGTGGGAGACAACTTCAAGAAAACCCTCTCCTAATGAGAGGAACCCAGGAGTCAGGGAGAGGAGGGGTGGGTGGTGGTTGGAGACAGAGGCCTGGTGCCCCGGGTGCAGTGGAAGTCTCTGGAAGACCAGGTGGAGGGAGGCCGCACAGAGTGATGCCCAGGGTCACAGACCTGTCGCAGCTGCTGTTTGTTAGTTCAAGTCCTGCTCTGAGGTGCTCTGTGTCAGCTCTGAGCGACAGGTGAGCTGGGGGTGCTCTGCAATGAGGGCTATGTGCACGGTTCCTGTGTGCCCAGCCCTGCCACGGTACCTGCAAGGGTAGCTCTGTATCCTGGGAGGGGCCTGACCACGAGAGCCCCGTGGGCTGGGGTGGGGGTGGGGTACCTGCCCAGGTGAGCTCCATATTCTGGGATTGGTCTGACCACGAGAGCCCCATGGGCTGCTGGGGACCTGGTAAAGGATGTCAGGACAGTCAGTGAAGCCACCGAGGATATACCTCCAGTTGCTCCTAATTCCTACACCCTGCTGGTCATTCTACCAACCACCAGGACATGGTATTCTGTATTAGTCTTCAATGATGCCTTCTTTTGTATTCCATTAGTCCCAGAGTCACAAGAAATTTTGGCTTGTGAGTGGCAGGACTCAACATACAACTAAAACAATACTTCCGGGCCGTCTTGCCCCAAGGGTGCAAAAATTCCCACACCATTTTTGGGGAAACCTTAGCTAAAGACCTAAAAGTTCTACCTCTGGAAAAGGAAACCCTCCTTCAGTACGCAGACGACATTCTGATCGCCAGCCCTACTAAGGAGGCCTCTGAACTACCAAGCCAATAAAGGATAGAAGTTGTCCAAGAAAAAGCTCAAATATCACAGACTGCGGTGACCTGCCTGGGCTTCATTCTCACAGAAGGTCAGAGAAGCCCATCCCAGGAAAGGGAAGAAACCATTTTCGGCCTTACTCCTTTCTAAAACTAGAAGACAGCTTAGGGGTTCCTGGGGAGGCCAGGGTTTGCTGCTTCTGGATCCCTAACTGCAGTCTACTAGCTGGGCCATTATATGAAACACTGAAAGGAAAAGATGATGATCCTTTTGAATAGAATCCAGAAGTGGCCTTTCAAGAATGGAAAGAGCAGTCAATTCAGACCCTTGCCCTGGAACTCCCTAATTTAGCTAAACCCTTTGACCTTTACATTCCTGGTGAAAGGTGAATCGCCATTGGAGAATTAGTGCAAAAACTGGGACCACTTGAAATGGAACAATGCAAGAATGCCATCCAGGTAGGATAAACTATGGTCACCAAGGGGCTTGGCCCACTGCCGCATCTGGCCAAGATACTGGCAGTATCTAAAAACCTGGAAATCAGCAGCCCAAAAGGCCACCTCCCTCCTAAGGGAAAAGGACCCCACGTGGTGATCCTAACCACCAACCATGCCCTGAAGTTGCAGGGTTTGCTCCGTGGACACACCAACCTCGAGTGAGGAGGCCCTCCAACTCCAACATCCAGAGAGATAACCGGGGGCAACAGGACACCATGACGACTCGTGTGAACATCACTTGACCTGGAGTTTCTCTCATAAAACAACAAGAGTGTGTCCCAAAAGAGTAGACTACTGCTTGCAGGACTTACTGTACCCAGAGGGGAGCTAATAATCTTGGCGGGGGAACCGTATATCACACTGTCACCATAGAAAAGCCTACAGACACCGTGATGATGGTGGCCAATAAGACTGGCTGGACTCCTGTTTACTTCAAAAGGCTGTTGACTCAGTGGCCATCATGGTCCTTGATCACCACTGACCCTGGACTGTCTGGGAGTTGAGCGGGCAGGGCTCTGACACCTGGTGCTGTTTGTACGTTAATTCAGGGGCCTAATTGAAGAAAGCGCAGACTACTGGTCAGAGCATCTAGGCTGGCAGAAACGGTCAGCCTAAGGTGGCCGAACAAATGTGGGGCGGGGTGAAACCGGCCCCCACAGCGTCTCTGCACATCTCTTTCCTGGACCCTTAAAGGTCATTAGAATCTATAACGCTTCCAATGCTGGTGCTCAGGTGGACGAGCAGGGAGGCAGGGGGCCTGGGGACAATCAACGTCACCTGGAGGCTGCTGGGGAGAAGCTCTGACCCTCGCCCCTTGGTATGAGGGCTCCCAACTCAGCACTCAGCAGTTACAGAAGAAGGGTCTGCACCCTCAGCACTCCAAGAATGAGGAACGGGACAAAAGGCAGAGGAGGGGTTTGTCCCCAGCAAAGCCCATTAAAAATCCCTGGGAGATAAAAATAGAATCTGGGCAATAAAGTCAAGTCTAACCTTTTTTATCCTTTGTGCTTTGTCTAATTTCATGTGCTCCTAGGGTCCCGCATGCAGAGGTTCCACACCCGGCACTTCAGACCAGATTTCCTAGTGCAGAATGGCTGGGTCGACACCTCAGCTCCTGGGGCCCAGTGCAGACTCCGCGATATAGAGCCTGAGCTGCAGCCAACCCGGCCCTCGAGAGCTCCGCCCCCTCCCTCCCACTGACTCTGACAGGATCTCTACACAGCAGCCCAGCCCACAGCCCACGGGGTAGTGCATGCTCTCACCTCTCCATTCTCTGATCAAAATATAAAGTTTCCTTTGCTTGTGAACCAAACTCAGTCTCGATCTGTTGGCCCCAATGACACTGCGCAGGGGGACACTTGTTGAGGTCCACTCTGGAGGATCAGTAACAGAAATTGAGACTATTGTAACCTCAATGAACAGATGTGTGAGCCAAACTGTAGTTAACATAGAACAGTGTATAAGGCTCGGGTAAAATAAGATGTTTCTAACGTTTCCATTGGATATTTCCATCACTTTATTATAAGCAAGTTCAGTGAAAAGGTTTGTCTTATTTGTCAGGTCAATATTAGAGAAACGAAGTGATTTCTTTCCAAGGATGTACATCTAATAATCTTGGTTAAAGCTTCAATCTTGTTTTAAATGCTTTTCCATTGAAAATGATACCTCTCTTTCAGCTCCCCCATTTCTGAGAAGTATAAAATCTTATAATTTATTATTACCAAAGGGGAAAGGTCGGAGGAGGGATAAATTAACAGTTTGGGATTAACACATACACACTGCTATGTATAAAATAGATCATCAACAAGGAACTACTGTATAGCACAGGGAACTACACTCAACATTTTGCAATAACCTATAAGGGGAAATAATCTGAAAAAGAATAGATATTTTTATTGACATCATCTATCAATGACAGTTAAAGTGTAACCTAAGGGAAGCTGGTGGTGAGTGCTTCTGACCCTGAAGACTTCAATCATCTAAAGTTTGGACTCTGCCTACTTCCCAAGGCCCTTAATGAACATATGTGTAGCCGTAGCTTAAAAAATTCCCCAGTTTGGGTTTCGGGGAGACACTGATTTTGAAAAAGCCCTGGTGTTCTCCTTACATGAATGGGACTCTTCCTACTGCTAAAACATGTCTGTCACACCCAGAGGATGGTATACCGTCTGATCGGGAAGAGTTTGGAAAAGGCATCTCATCTCCTCATCTCCTGGTGCTCGGGTTCACCCCTCCAGCGTCTTTACTAACAGTCTCCCCACTTGGAGATGGCAGCACTGTCAACATCCTGTTGCGTACAGTTTGGAATTTGTCCAGAGGATGAAGCGGAAGGATGAGGAACAATGAGAGACAAGTCCTAGGTGTTCAGACAGGCACATGTCACTCTAATTTCCAATCAGGAAGACGAATTGACCAAAGGCTAGGGTTGCCCATGGAAACAGTATAGGGCTTGAGGAAATCCCGCTGCTTTGTGGCCAGTTCCCATAAACACAAGTTGAACAATGGAACTCAGGGACAGTAAAATTCACGAAACTGCAGAGTTGAAAATATCCATCACTGAAAAATGTCTTGAGGAAAGTCAGAGAAAAGGACTTGTAAGCAAGGGAGAATGGCAGGAAAGGGATTTGAGGAGGTAGAAAGGACTCGCCATTAAGCACAAGAAAAGGAGCTGAACATTGCCAACATTGCAGTTGGCCAAAAAGGGTGTATGCGTTTTTTTCTGTATATATTCAAGAAAAGGGCATACACTTTTTTAGCCAACCAAACAGGTGGGCACTGGAAGTCAATACTACAAGAGATATCACTTCGCATCAGTCAGAAGAGCCATCCTCATAAAGCGTAAACAACAGAAATGCAGGACAGGGCAAGGAGAAGAGGGAGCCCTGTGAGACTTATAGTGGAAATATATATTGCCAACGGCCATTCTGGAGAAGTGTATTGTGTTTACTAAAGCATCTAAAAAATGAGCTACAGAGCATAGGGCACTTGCACTCATGGGCGTATATCTTGGGAAAAACAAAAATCGAGAGGACACAGGCACCCCAATGTTTACCCCCTCTCTGTTTAAAAGATCCTCGACTAGGATATAACTTAAATGTCCCTGGAGAGAAAAAATGGATAGAGATGTGGTACTTAGGTAGAGTGGAATATTATTCAGCCTGGAAATCAATGAAATATGGCCAGTTGTAACAACTCCGGAGGAGTTACGTATGATCATTCTAAGTGACATAATTCAAAAAGATAAAGACACATATCATAAGATATCACTTAAAGGTGGAATCCAAAATGGCTACACATGAAATAAATTACAAAACAAAAACATAGTCAAATATGTAGAAAACACGCATAAGGCTGCTAAACGGGAAAGGTGGGGAGGGGTGAGGCATCATCCAGGAGGTTGAAATTAGCAAAGATACCATTCCAAATACCAAACTGATAATCAACAAGGCCTACACAGTAGCTAAAAGAACTGCACTCAGCACACTCAAGTCACCGGAAAAGAATATATACGACTGGTAAGAATCTGAAAAAGAATTTACTGATGTCTCTCTGTACGTGAATCAAGTGGATGTACAGCAGCAAGAAACAGAGCTTTGAAAATCAGCTGTAACCAATATAGTAATAAATTGAAAAAAATAAACGACAGAGAGACAGAGAAAACCTCTTACAACTTTTCCTCAGGGCCGGTGATGCAACATGGATTGAACACATCTAGACCCACAGCAGGATGAGACATAAGGCTGGAAACTGTTTGCACTAAGAGAAATGTGAGGTTGGGTGAGGAAATGCACACCCTTTAAAGTAATACTACCTGGTACCCATTCAATGGGTCCCAAATCTGCAGGTTCAAAGGATCTTCCTACAGCTAAAACATGCATGGAAAACCCAGAGGACTGTACACCATGTGATCGGGAGATGTGTCTAAAATGCAGCTCATTTATCCTCTCCTGGTGCTCCTGTTCACCATTCCAGCCACGTTACTTAGAATCTCCCCACTTGGAGAATCAGCACATTTCAACTTCTGTTTCACACATTTTGCAAATTGTGAGGAGGATGAACAGGAAGAGGGGGAACCAATGAGAGAATAGTTGTAGGGGTTTGGACGGGCACATATCACTCTAATTTCCCATTAAGAATAAGAATTGAAAAAAGGCTCAGCCCGCCTTGCCCGAGCCAAAATAGGGCCTGAAGCAATCCTGCGGCTTTGAGGCCAGCTCACAAAAGAGCAACTTAAAAAATGGAGCTCAGGGTCACTGCAATTCACAAACCTGCAGAGTTATAAATGAAAACTAACGTCCAAAAATATGTTGAGGTAAGGCAAAGAAGAGGATCTGAATGCAAGACAGAATTGCAAGAAACAGATTTCAAGAGATAGATTGGACTCGTCTTTAAAGCACATGAAAAGCGGCAGAATTTCGACAATGATGCAGTTGGCCCAAAAGGGCGTATGCGTTTTTTCCTGATTATATCCAGGAAAAAACGCATACACACTTTATGGGCAACGAAGCAAGCAAGCAATGCAAATGTGCACAACAAAGAAGTCTCATTACCCACTGGTCAAAAGGGCCATCCTAAAAAATTGTAAAAACCAGAAATGCAGGACAGGCCATGGAGAACAGGGAGCCTTTATACGCTGATGGGCAGTGTGTGAACTGCCGAGAGCCACTCTGGAGAAGTGTATGGTGGTTCCTAAATCATCTAAAAAACAGAGCTACAGAGCATAGGACACTTCCAATCATGGGAGTATATCTAGGGAAGTCTAAAAATCAACAAGACACAAGCACACCACAGTTTAGGGCTACTCTGTTTACAAGAACCTCAACTTCAGTACACCTTAAATATCCCAGGAAAGAGAACAATGGATAAAGAAGATGTGGTACTTATGTACAATGGAATATCTCTTCACCATGAAATCAATGTAATAAGGCTAGTAGAAGGATAAAGAGTGGATTTAGGTCCGATAATACTACTTGAAATAAGTCAAACAGAAAAAGAAACATATCATAAGATATCACTTATAGAGGGAGGGTAAATATGGCTGCACAAGAAATGAATTACAGAACAGAACAGTGTCTCACATTTAGAAAACACACTTATTTCAGCTTAAGGGGAAAGGAGAGGTGGGGTGATGCATAAAACCAGAGTTTGAAATTAGCACAGATACCGTTCAATAAACCAAATAGATATTAGACAAGATCTACACCTTGCTCAATGAACTGGCCTCAACACACCCTATACACCACAGAGAAATATATCTGAGTAATAAGAATCTTAAAACCCATGTATTGATATATCTCCATAAGGGAATCAAGTGTGTGCAGAGCGGCACAAACACAGCAGTGAAAATGAGCTAAACCCCATTATAGAAATAAATTTTAAAAACAAAACACAGAAACAATGAAAGAGAGAAAAATTCTTACAAAATTCGCTCAGGGGCTGTGATGCAACCTGGATTGACCACATATAAACCCACAGCTGGATAAGACATAAGGCTGGACACTTGGGGCTGAGAGGATTGGTGAGCTTTGGTGAGCAACTGCCAAAAGTTTAATGCAATACTTCATGCTACTCATTCCAAGGGTCCCAACACTCCAGGTTGAAGGGAATCTTCCTACAGCTAAACCATGCTTGGGAAACCCAGCGACTGGTATACCATATGATCGGGAAAGGTTTCTAAAACGCACCTCATTTTTCCTCTCCTGGGGCTCCGGATCGACATTCCAGCCGCTTTACTAAAATATCCCCACATGGACAGTCAATGCCTTTAAGTTCTGGTATCGCACAGTCTGCAGTTAGTGTGGAGGATGAATGGGAATAGGGGAAACCAGTGAGAAACTAGCTGTAGCGGTTTCAATGGGCACATGTCACTCTAATTTCATATCAGTAAGAAGAATAAACCAAAGGCACAGCAAGGTGCCCCAGAAGAACAATAGGGCCTGAAGGAATCCTGTGGTTATGAGGCAAGATCACAAAAATAAGAGCTGAAAAATGGAGTTAAGGGCCACTGCAATTCAAAACCTGCAGAGTTATGAAGGCCAACTATTTTCAAAAAATATATTGAGGTAAGGCTAAGAAGAGGCATTGAAAGCAAGGCAGAATTGCAGGAAACCGATTTCAGGAGGTAGACTGGAATTGCATTTAAAGCATAGGAAAAGAGGCAGAACGTCCACAGTGATGCACTTGGCCAAAAAGGGCGTATGCATTTTTTCCTGAATATATTTAGGAAAAAAGGCAAACGCACTTTTTGGCGAACCAAGCAAGCTTGCAAAGGAAATCTGCACTGCAATGAAGTCTCACTTCCCCCCAGTCAAAAGTGCCATCTGAAAAAAGTGTAAAATCCAGAAAGGCAGGACAGGCCATGGAGAACTGGGAGCCTTGTTATGCTGATGGGCGGGATGTAAATTGCCAAGAGCCACTCGGGTTAAGTGTATGGTGTTTCCTGAAACATCTAAAAAACAAAGCAACGGAGCCTAGGGCACTTCCACTTATGGTCCTATAGCTTAGGGAAATTAAAATCAAAAAGACACAGCCACCCCAAAGTTTGGGACGGCTCTGTTTACAAGAACCTCATTTACGGTACAAGTTCAATATCGCAGAAAGCGAAAAATGGATAAAGAAGTGGTGGTACTTACGTACAATGCAATATCACTCAGCAATGAAATCTATGTCATCAGGCCCGTAACAGCATAATGAGTGGATTCAGGTATGATGATTCTAACTGAAATAAGTCACACAGAAAAAGAAACATCATAAGATATCACTAATACACGGAATGTAAACTTGGCTACACAGGAACTGGATTACAAAACAGAACAGGGTCTCAAATTTAGAAAACCAACTAATGCTTGCTTAAGGGGAAAGGTGAGTTGGGGTGCTGCATAAAACCTGAGATTGAAATGAGCACAGATAAAGTTCCTTAAGCCAAATATGGAATAGACAAGAGCTACTCCTTGCTCAACGAAATGGACTCAACACCCCATATTAAACGCCTAAGAATGTACCTGACTAGTAAGTATCTTAAAACCTATGGATTGCTATGTCTCTGAAAGATAATCAAGAGTGTGTACAGGGGCATAAACGCAGCAGTGATAGGATTGGAGAGGTTTGGTGAGCAAATGAAGACCCTTTGAAGTCATATTGCATGGTACCCATTCCACAGGTCTCAACTCTACAGGTTTAAGGGATTCTTCCTTCAGCTAAAACATGCATGTGGAACCCAGAGTATGTTCAACCATGTGATCGGGAGACGTGTTCCAATATGTCTCAGTTCTCGTCCCCTGTAACTCGGGTGCAACATTCCAGACGCTTTACTAACACTCTCCCGACTTGGAGAGTCAGTGCCTTTAACCTCCTGTTTGGCCCATTTGTAATTTCTGCGGAAGATGAACAGGAATAGGGAGAACCAATGAGAGACTAGCTGGAGGTGTCTGGACCGGCAAATTTAACTCTCATTTCCCACCAGGAAGAGGAATTAACCAAAGGCTCAGCGTGCCGTGCCGGAACCAGATTAGGGCCTGAAGCAATCCTGCGGTGTTGCGGCCAGCTCACAAGAAAGCGAGTTGAAGAAAGGAGCTCAGGGGCAGTGTAATTCACAAACCTACAGAGTTATAAATGACAGCTATCGTCCAAAAATATACTGAAGTAAGGCTGCCAAGAGGACTTGAAAGCGGAGCAGAATTGCAGGAAACCGATTTCAGGAGGTAGACTGGAATTGCATTTAAAGCATAGGAAAAGAGGCAGAACGTCCACAATGATGCACTTGACCAAAAAGGGCGTATGCGTTTTTTCCTGAATATATTCAGGAAAAAACGCATACGCCCTTTTTGGCCAACCAAGCAAGCTTGCAAAGGAAATCTGCACTACAGTGAAGGCTCACTTCCCCCGGTCAAAAGGGCCACCTGAAAAAAGTGTAAAATCCAGAAAGGCAGGACAGGCCATGGAGAACTGGGAGCCTTGTTATGCTGATGGGCGGTATGTTAATTGCCAACAGCCACTTGGGAGAAGTGTATGGTGTTTCCTTAAACATCTAAAAAACAAAGCAACAGAGCCTAGGGCACTTCCACTTATGGTCCTATAGCTTAGGGAAATTCAAATCAAAAAGACACAGCCACCCCAAAGTTTGGGACGGCTCTGTTTACAAGAACCTCGTTTACGGTACAAGTTCAATAGCACAGAAAGTGAAATATGGATAAAGAAGTTGTGGTACTTACGTACAATGTAATATCACTCAGCAATGAAGTCTATGTCATCAGGCCCGTAGCAGTATAATGAATGGATTCAGGTATGATGATTCTAACTGAAATAAGTCACACAGAAAAAGAAACATCATAAGATATCACTAATACACGGAATGTAAACTTGGCCACACAGGAACTGGATTACAAATCAGAACAGGGTCTCAAATTTAGGAAACCAACTTATGCTTGCTTAAGCGAAAAGGTGAGTTGGGGTGCTGCATCAAACCAGAGATTGAAATGAGCACAGATAAAGTTCCTTAAGCCTAATATGGAATAGACAAGAACTACTCCTTGCTCAACGAAATGGACTCAACACCCCATATTAAACGCCTAAGAATGTACCTGAGTAGTAAGTATCTTAAAACCTATGGATAGCTATGTCTCTGAAAGAAAATCAAGCGTGTGTACAGGGGCATAAACGCAGCAGTGATAGGATTGGAGAGGTTCGGTGAGCAAATGAAGACCCTTTGAAGTCATATTGCATGGTACCCATTCCACGGGTCTCAACTCTCCAGGTTTAAGGGATTCTTCCTTCAGCTATAACATGCACGTGGAACCCAGAGTATGATCAACCATGGGATCGGGAGACGTGTTCCAATATGTCTCAGTTCTCGTCCCCTGGTACTTGGGTGCAACATTCCAGACGCTTTACTAACACTCTCCCGACTTGGAGAGTCAGTGCCTTTAACCTCCTGTTTGGCCCAGTTTGCAATTTCTGCAGAAGATGAACAGGAATAGGGAGAGCCGAAGAGAGACTAGCTGGAGGTGTCTAGACGGGCAAATTTAACTCTCATTTCCCACCAGGAAGAGGAATTAACCAAAGGCTCAGCGTGCCGTGCCGGAACCAGATTAGGGCCTGAAGCAATCCTGCGGTGTTGCGGCCAGCTCACAAGAAAGCGAGTTGAAGAAAGGAGCTCAGGGGCAGTGTAATTCACAAACCTGCAGAGTTATAAATGACAGCTATCGTCCAAAAATATACTGAAGTAAGGCTGCCAAGAGGACTTGAAAGCGGGGCAGAATTGCAGGAAACCGATTTCAGGAGGTAGACTGGAATTGCATTTAAAGCATAGGAAAAGAGGCAGAACGTCCACAATGATGCACTTGGCCAAAAAGGGCATATGCGTTTTTTCCTGAATATATTCACGAAAAAACGCATACGCCCTTTTTGGCCAACCGAGCAAGCTTGCAAAGGAAATCTGCACTACAATGAAGTCTCACTTCCCCCCAGTCAAAAGGGCCATCTGAAAAAAGTGTAAAATCCAGAAAGGCAGGACAGGCCATGGAGAACTGGGAGCCTTGTTATGCTGATGGGCGGGACGTAAATTGCCAACAGCCACTCGGGAGAGGTGTATGGTGTTTCCTGAAACATCTAAAAAACAAGCAACAGAGCCTAGGGCACTTCCACTTATGGTGCTGTAGCTTAGGGAAAGTAAAATCAAAAAGACACAACCACCCCAAAGTTTGGGACAGCTCTCTTAACAAGAACCTCATTTACGGTACAAGTTCAATATCGCAGAAAGTGAAAAATGGATAAAGAAGTTGTGGTACTTACGTACAATGCAATATCACTCAGCAATGAAATCTATGTCATCAGGCCCGTAGCAGCATAATGAGTGGATTCAGGTCTGATGATTCTAACTGAAATAAGTCACACAGAAAAAGAAACATCATAAGATATCACTAATACACGGAATGTGAACTTGGCTACACATGAACTGAATTATAAAACAGAACAGGGTCTCAAGTTTAGAAAAGCAACTTATGCTTTTTTAAGGGGGAAGGTGAGTTGGGGTGCTGCATAAAACCAGAGTTTGACATTAGCACAGATACTGTTCCATAAGCCAAATGTGTAATAGACAAGACCTACCCCTTGCTCAACAAAATGGACTCAACAATGAGGTATCACCTCACACCTGATAGAATGGGCATCATCAGAAAATCTACAAACAATAAATGCTGGAAAGGGTGTGGAGAAAAGGAACCCTCTTCCACTATTGTTGGGAATATAAATTGTTACATTCACTATGGAGAACAATATGGAGTTTCTTAAGAAACTAACAATAGAATTACCATATGATACAGCAATCCCAGTACTGGACATATACCCAGACAAAACCATAAATCAAAAAGAGACATTCACCGCAATGTTCATTGCATCACTATTTACAATATCGAGGTAATGGAAGCAACCTAAATGCCCACAGACAGACGAATGCATAAAGCTGTGGTACGTATATAAAATGGAATATTACTAAGCCATGAAAAGGAATGAAATTGGGTCATTTGTAGAGACGTCGATGGATCTAGAGACTGTCATACAGAGTGAAGTAAGTCAGAAAGAGAAAAACAAATCTTGTATATTCATGCATATATGTGGAACCTAGAAAAACCGTACAGATTAACCATTTTGCAAGGCATAAATAGAGCAACAGATGTAGACAACAAATGTATGGACAACAAGGGGGGAAAGCTGTTGGGGGGGTGGTGGTGGGAGGAGTTGAGAGACTGGGATTGGCATGTATACATTTATATGTATAAAATAGATAACCAATAAGAACCTGCTGTATAAAAATATAAAATAAAATTCACAATTGAAAAGAAATAAAATTTAAAAAATAAAACAGAAAAAACAATTATTCCCTTCACATACATGTATTTATATGAATAAATTATTTCCATGCTTATATCTGTAAATACAAAAAAGAGGAATAAAATCTACCTTGAACCAAAAACGAAAAAGAGAAATAAAACACAGAACCCACCAGTTCCACAGAGGAAAATGTATCAGGGCACTTGCTCCAGTTGTAAACAATTCTGAAGTTGGTCAGTGGTGGGGAATCATCTCCCATTCAGCCAGCAGCCCCCACGCAACAAGCGTCCTCATTGCAAAGCTGGGGCACCGTGCCGAGGCATCTGTGAGTAAACGTGAGCTGAGCCCCAGGCCAGTTGCTGCTGAACTATTCCCACCCGTCCCAGGTAAAACACCTGAATATATACAAGGACTTGAAAGCCTAGAGGAAGGGCCATAGAGCCACACGAGTGACAGCATGCCGGCCGACTTGGTGCCTGCAGGCCAGCCAGGATGGTCCTGGCCCTGGGTGCTCTTCTGGAAGATTTCCATTTCCCTGCCTGAGATACCCGTCCTGTCCCTGCCCCCACTGCTTTTTTCCTTCCTCACCTCTGCCCAGGGAGAAATTCCAGCAGCAGGTATGGGTGACACATCCTCTTCTTCAGCAGGTGGCAGCCTGGCACCTGCTGCAGAAAGTCCAGCAGAGCCCCACTCACACTGGGCCACCCACAAAGCCGTGGCCTCTCACTCCCTCCCACCAGCCCAGCCCCGAGACTGCTGACAGGGCAGAGAAAATGGCGTCAGGCACGGCTGCAGGGGCTCTTGCTGCCTGGAGTGGTATTTATATTGATCTCAACCCAGGCACACCTGGGGAGGGCTGGCCAGCACGGTAAGGCTGCCCAGCTCAGCCAATCATCACCCCTCAGGGGCTCACAGTTGCAGAAAATGGAAATTGCTGAACCGGCCAGGTCCAAGGAACAGGTGTGGGCTCCTGAGAGTCAGGATAGACAAGGGGCTGCAGCTTTGGCTTGTTTTCTAATCATTTTATCTGGCCCATGAGTGGGAGACAACTTCAAGAAAACCCTCTCCTAATGAGAGGAACCCAGGAGTCAGGGAGAGGAGGGGTGGGTGGTGGTTGGAGACAGAGGCCTGGTGCCCCGGGTGCAGTGGAAGTCTCTGGAAGACCAGGTGGAGGGAGGCCGCACAGAGTGATGCCCAGGGTCACAGACCTGTCGCAGCTGCTGTTTGTTAGTTCAAGTCCTGCTCTGAGGTGCTCTGTGTCAGCTCTGAGCGACAGGTGAGCTGGGGGTGCTCTGCAATGAGGGCTATGTGCACGGTTCCTGTGTGCCCAGCCCTGCCACGGTACCTGCAAGGGTAGCTCTGTATCCTGGGAGGGGCCTGACCACGAGAGCCCCGTGGGCTGGGGTGGGGGTGGGGTACCTGCCCAGGTGAGCTCCATATTCTGGGATTGGTCTGACCACGAGAGCCCCATGGGCTGCTGGGGACCTGGTAAAGGATGTCAGGACAGTCAGTGAAGCCACCGAGGATATACCTCCAGTTGCTCCTAATTCCTACACCCTGCTGGTCATTCTACCAACCACCAGGACATGGTATTCTGTATTAGTCTTCAATGATGCCTTCTTTTGTATTCCATTAGTCCCAGAGTCACAAGAAATTTTGGCTTGTGAGTGGCAGGACTCAACATACAACTAAAACAATACTTCCGGGCCGTCTTGCCCCAAGGGTGCAAAAATTCCCACACCATTTTTGGGGAAACCTTAGCTAAAGACCTAAAAGTTCTACCTCTGGAAAAGGAAACCCTCCTTCAGTACGCAGACGACATTCTGATCGCCAGCCCTACTAAGGAGGCCTCTGAACTACCAAGCCAATAAAGGATAGAAGTTGTCCAAGAAAAAGCTCAAATATCACAGACTGCGGTGACCTGCCTGGGCTTCATTCTCACAGAAGGTCAGAGAAGCCCATCCCAGGAAAGGGAAGAAACCATTTTCGGCCTTACTCCTTTCTAAAACTAGAAGACAGCTTAGGGGTTCCTGGGGAGGCCAGGGTTTGCTGCTTCTGGATCCCTAACTGCAGTCTACTAGCTGGGCCATTATATGAAACACTGAAAGGAAAAGATGATGATCCTTTTGAATAGAATCCAGAAGTGGCCTTTCAAGAATGGAAAGAGCAGTCAATTCAGACCCTTGCCCTGGAACTCCCTAATTTAGCTAAACCCTTTGACCTTTACATTCCTGGTGAAAGGTGAATCGCCATTGGAGAATTAGTGCAAAAACTGGGACCACTTGAAATGGAACAATGCAAGAATGCCATCCAGGTAGGATAAACTATGGTCACCAAGGGGCTTGGCCCACTGCCGCATCTGGCCAAGATACTGGCAGTATCTAAAAACCTGGAAATCAGCAGCCCAAAAGGCCACCTCCCTCCTAAGGGAAAAGGACCCCACGTGGTGATCCTAACCACCAACCATGCCCTGAAGTTGCAGGGTTTGCTCCGTGGACACACCAACCTCGAGTGAGGAGGCCCTCCAACTCCAACATCCAGAGAGATAACCGGGGGCAACAGGACACCATGACGACTCGTGTGAACATCACTTGACCTGGAGTTTCTCTCATAAAACAACAAGAGTGTGTCCCAAAAGAGTAGACTACTGCTTGCAGGACTTACTGTACCCAGAGGGGAGCTAATAATCTTGGCGGGGGAACCGTATATCACACTGTCACCATAGAAAAGCCTACAGACACCGTGATGATGGTGGCCAATAAGACTGGCTGGACTCCTGTTTACTTCAAAAGGCTGTTGACTCAGTGGCCATCATGGTCCTTGATCACCACTGACCCTGGACTGTCTGGGAGTTGAGCGGGCAGGGCTCTGACACCTGGTGCTGTTTGTACGTTAATTCAGGGGCCTAATTGAAGAAAGCGCAGACTACTGGTCAGAGCATCTAGGCTGGCAGAAACGGTCAGCCTAAGGTGGCCGAACAAATGTGGGGCGGGGTGAAACCGGCCCCCACAGCGTCTCTGCACATCTCTTTCCTGGACCCTTAAAGGTCATTAGAATCTATAACGCTTCCAATGCTGGTGCTCAGGTGGACGAGCAGGGAGGCAGGGGGCCTGGGGACAATCAACGTCACCTGGAGGCTGCTGGGGAGAAGCTCTGACCCTCGCCCCTTGGTATGAGGGCTCCCAACTCAGCACTCAGCAGTTACAGAAGAAGGGTCTGCACCCTCAGCACTCCAAGAATGAGGAACGGGACAAAAGGCAGAGGAGGGGTTTGTCCCCAGCAAAGCCCATTAAAAATCCCTGGGAGATAAAAATAGAATCTGGGCAATAAAGTCAAGTCTAACCTTTTTTATCCTTTGTGCTTTGTCTAATTTCATGTGCTCCTAGGGTCCCGCATGCAGAGGTTCCACACCCGGCACTTCAGACCAGATTTCCTAGTGCAGAATGGCTGGGTCGACACCTCAGCTCCTGGGGCCCAGTGCAGACTCCGCGATATAGAGCCTGAGCTGCAGCCAACCCGGCCCTCGAGAGCTCCGCCCCCTCCCTCCCACTGACTCTGACAGGATCTCTACACAGCAGCCCAGCCCACAGCCCACGGGGTAGTGCATGCTCTCACCTCTCCATTCTCTGATCAAAATATAAAGTTTCCTTTGCTTGTGAACCAAACTCAGTCTCGATCTGTTGGCCCCAATGACACTGCGCAGGGGGACACTTGTTGAGGTCCACTCTGGAGGATCAGTAACAGAAATTGAGACTATTGTAACCTCAATGAACAGATGTGTGAGCCAAACTGTAGTTAACATAGAACAGTGTATAAGGCTCGGGTAAAATAAGATGTTTCTAACGTTTCCATTGGATATTTCCATCACTTTATTATAAGCAAGTTCAGTGAAAAGGTTTGTCTTATTTGTCAGGTCAATATTAGAGAAACGAAGTGATTTCTTTCCAAGGATGTACATCTAATAATCTTGGTTAAAGCTTCAATCTTGTTTTAAATGCTTTTCCATTGAAAATGATACCTCTCTTTCAGCTCCCCCATTTCTGAGAAGTATAAAATCTTATAATTTATTATTACCAAAGGGGAAAGGTCGGAGGAGGGATAAATTAACAGTTTGGGATTAACACATACACACTGCTATGTATAAAATAGATCATCAACAAGGAACTACTGTATAGCACAGGGAACTACACTCAACATTTTGCAATAACCTATAAGGGGAAATAATCTGAAAAAGAATAGATATTTTTATTGACATCATCTATCAATGACAGTTAAAGTGTAACCTAAGGGAAGCTGGTGGTGAGTGCTTCTGACCCTGAAGACTTCAATCATCTAAAGTTTGGACTCTGCCTACTTCCCAAGGCCCTTAATGAACATATGTGTAGCCGTAGCTTAAAAAATTCCCCAGTTTGGGTTTCGGGGAGACACTGATTTTGAAAAAGCCCTGGTGTTCTCCTTACATGAATGGGACTCTTCCTACTGCTAAAACATGTCTGTCACACCCAGAGGATGGTATACCGTCTGATCGGGAAGAGTTTGGAAAAGGCATCTCATCTCCTCATCTCCTGGTGCTCGGGTTCACCCCTCCAGCGTCTTTACTAACAGTCTCCCCACTTGGAGATGGCAGCACTGTCAACATCCTGTTGCGTACAGTTTGGAATTTGTCCAGAGGATGAAGCGGAAGGATGAGGAACAATGAGAGACAAGTCCTAGGTGTTCAGACAGGCACATGTCACTCTAATTTCCAATCAGGAAGACGAATTGACCAAAGGCTAGGGTTGCCCATGGAAACAGTATAGGGCTTGAGGAAATCCCGCTGCTTTGTGGCCAGTTCCCATAAACACAAGTTGAACAATGGAACTCAGGGACAGTAAAATTCACGAAACTGCAGAGTTGAAAATATCCATCACTGAAAAATGTCTTGAGGAAAGTCAGAGAAAAGGACTTGTAAGCAAGGGAGAATGGCAGGAAAGGGATTTGAGGAGGTAGAAAGGACTCGCCATTAAGCACAAGAAAAGGAGCTGAACATTGCCAACATTGCAGTTGGCCAAAAAGGGTGTATGCGTTTTTTTCTGTATATATTCAAGAAAAGGGCATACACTTTTTTAGCCAACCAAACAGGTGGGCACTGGAAGTCAATACTACAAGAGATATCACTTCGCATCAGTCAGAAGAGCCATCCTCATAAAGCGTAAACAACAGAAATGCAGGACAGGGCAAGGAGAAGAGGGAGCCCTGTGAGACTTATAGTGGAAATATATATTGCCAACGGCCATTCTGGAGAAGTGTATTGTGTTTACTAAAGCATGTAAAAAATGAGCTACAGAGCATAGGGCACTTGCACTCATGGGCGTATATCTTGGGAAAAACAAAAATCGAGAGGACACAGGCACCCCAATGTTTACCCCCTCTCTGTTTAAAAGATCCTCGACTAGGATATAACTTAAATGTCCCTGGAGAGAAAAAATGGATAGAGATGTGGTACTTAGGTAGAGTGGAATATTATTCAGCCTGGAAATCAATGAAATATGGCCAGTTGTAACAACTCCGGAGGAGTTACGTATGATCATTCTAAGTGACATAATTCAAAAAGATAAAGACACATATCATAAGATATCACTTAAAGGTGGAATCCAAAATGGCTACACATGAAATAAATTACAAAACAAAAACATAGTCAAATATGTAGAAAACACGCATAAGGCTGCTAAACGGGAAAGGTGGGGAGGGGTGAGGCATCATCCAGGAGGTTGAAATTAGCAAAGATACCATTCCAAATACCAAACTGATAATCAACAAGGCCTACACAGTAGCTAAAAGAACTGCACTCAGCACACTCAAGTCACCGGAAAAGAATATATACGACTGGTAAGAATCTGAAAAAGAATTTACTGATGTCTCTCTGTACGTGAATCAAGTGGATGTACAGCAGCAAGAAACAGAGCTTTGAAAATCAGCTGTAACCAATATAGTAATAAATTGAAAAAAATAAACGACAGAGAGACAGAGAAAACCTCTTACAACTTTTCCTCAGGGCCGGTGATGCAACATGGATTGAACACATCTAGACCCACAGCAGGATGAGACATAAGGCTGGAAACTGTTTGCACTAAGAGAAATGTGAGGTTGGGTGAGGAAATGCACACCCTTTAAAGTAATACTACCTGGTACCCATTCAATGGGTCCCAAATCTGCAGGTTCAAAGGATCTTCCTACAGCTAAAACATGCATGGAAAACCCAGAGGACTGTACACCATGTGATCGGGAGATGTGTCTAAAATGCAGCTCATTTATCCTCTCCTGGTGCTCCTGTTCACCATTCCAGCCACGTTACTTAGAATCTCCCCACTTGGAGAATCAGCACATTTCAACTTCTGTTTCACACATTTTGCAAATTGTGAGGAGGATGAACAGGAAGAGGGGGAACCAATGAGAGAATAGTTGTAGGGGTTTGGACGGGCACATATCACTCTAATTTCCCATTAAGAATAAGAATTGAAAAAAGGCTCAGCCCGCCTCGCCCGAGCCAAAATAGGGCCTGAAGCAATCCTGCGGCTTTGAGGCCAGCTCACAAAAGAGCAACTTAAAAAATGGAGCTCAGGGTCACTGCAATTCACAAACCTGCAGAGTTATAAATGAAAACTAACGTCCAAAAATATGTTGAGGTAAGGCAAAGAAGAGGATCTGAATGCAAGACAGAATTGCAAGAAACAGATTTCAAGAGATAGATTGGACTCGTCTTTAAAGCACATGAAAAGCGGCAGAATTTCGACAATGATGCAGTTGGCCCAAAAGGGCGTATGCGTTTTTTCCTGATTATATCCAGGAAAAAACGCATGCACACTTTATGGGCAACGAAGCAAGCAAGCAATGCAAATGTGCACAACAAAGAAGTCTCATTACCCACTGGTCAAAAGGGCCATCCTAAAAAATTGTAAAAACCAGAAATGCAGGACAGGCCATGGAGAACAGGGAGCCTTTATACGCTGATGGGCAGTGTGTGAACTGCCGAGAGCCACTCTGGAGAAGTGTATGGTGGTTCCTAAATCATCTAAAAAACAGAGCTACAGAGCATAGGACACTTCCAATCATGGGAGTATATCTAGGGAAGTCTAAAAATCAACAAGACACAAGCACACCACAGTTTAGGGCTACTCTGTTTACAAGAACCTCAACTTCAGTACACCTTAAATATCCCAGGAAAGAGAACAATGGATAAAGAAGATGTGGTACTTATGTACAATGGAATATCTCTTCACCATGAAATCAATGTAATAAGGCTAGTAGAAGGATAAAGAGTGGATTTAGGTCCGATAATACTACTTGAAATAAGTCAAACAGAAAAAGAAACATATCATAAGATATCACTTATAGAGGGAGGGTAAATATGGCTGCACAAGAAATGAATTACAGAACAGAACAGTGTCTCACATTTAGAAAACACACTTATTTCAGCTTAAGGGGAAAGGAGAGGTGGGGTGATGCATAAAACCAGAGTTTGAAATTAGCACAGATACCGTTCAATAAACCAAATAGATATTAGACAAGATCTACACCTTGCTCAATGAACTGGCCTCAACACACCCTATACACCACAGAGAAATATATCTGAGTAATAAGAATCTTAAAACCCATGTATTGATATATCTCCATAAGGGAATCAAGTGTGTGCAGAGCGGCACAAACACAGCAGTGAAAATGAGCTAAACCCCATTATAGAAATAAATTTTAAAAACAAAACACAGAAACAATGAAAGAGAGAAAAATTCTTACAAAATTCGCTCAGGGGCTGTGATGCAACCTGGATTGACCACATATAAACCCACAGCTGGATAAGACATAAGGCTGGACACTTGGGGCTGAGAGGATTGGTGAGCTTTGGTGAGCAACTGCCAAAAGTTTAATGCAATACTTCATGCTACTCATTCCAAGGGTCCCAACACTCCAGGTTGAAGGGAATCTTCCTACAGCTAAACCATGCTTGGGAAACCCAGCGACTGGTATACCATATGATCGGGAAAGGTTTCTAAAACGCACCTCATTTTTCCTCTCCTGGGGCTCCGGATCGATATTCCAGCTGCTTTACTAAAATATCCCCACATGGACAGTCAATGCCTTTAAGTTCTGGTATCGCAGTCTGCAGTTAGTGTGGAGGATGAATGGGAATAGGGGGAACCAGTGAGAAACTAGCTGTAGCGGTTTCAATGGGCACATGTCACTCTAATTTCATATCAGTAAGAAGAATAAACCAAAGGCACAGCAAGGTGCCCCAGAAGAACAATAGGGCCTGAAGGAATCCTGTGGTTATGAGGCAAGATCACAAAAATAAGAGCTGAAAAATGGAGTTAAGGGCCACTGCAATTCAAAACCTGCAGAGTTATGAAGGCCAACTATTTTCAAAAAATATATTGAGGTAAGGCTAAGAAGAGGCATTGAAAGCAAGGCAGAATTGCAGGAAACCGATTTCAGGAGGTAGACTGGAATTGCATTTAAAGCATAGGAAAAGAGGCAGAACGTCCACAATGATGCACTTGGCCAAAAAGGGCGTATGCATTTTTTCCTGAATATATTTAGGAAAAAAGGCAAACGCACTTTTTGGCGAACCAAGCAAGCTTGCAAAGGAAATCTGCACTGCAATGAAGTCTCACTTCCCCCCAGTCAAAAGTGCCATCTGAAAAAAGTGTAAAATCCAGAAAGGCAGGACAGGCCATGGAGAACTGGGAGCCTTGTTATGCTGATGGGCGGGATGTAAATTGCCAAGAGCCACTCGGGTTAAGTGTATGGTGTTTCCTGAAACATCTAAAAAACAAAGCAACGGAGCCTAGGGCACTTCCACTTATGGTCCTATAGCTTAGGGAAATTAAAATCAAAAAGACACAGCCACCCCAAAGTTTGGGACGGCTCTGTTTACAAGAACCTCATTTACGGTACAAGTTCAATATCGCAGAAAGCGAAAAATGGATAAAGAAGTGGTGGTACTTACGTACAATGCAATATCACTCAGCAATGAAATCTATGTCATCAGGCCCGTAACAGCATAATGAGTGGATTCAGGTATGATGATTCTAACTGAAATAAGTCACACAGAAAAAGAAACATCATAAGATATCACTAATACACGGAATGTAAACTTGGCTACACAGGAACTGGATTACAAAACAGAACAGGGTCTCAAATTTAGAAAACCAACTAATGCTTGCTTAAGGGGAAAGGTGAGTTGGGGTGCTGCATAAAACCTGAGATTGAAATGAGCACAGATAAAGTTCCTTAAGCCAAATATGGAATAGACAAGAGCTACTCCTTGCTCAACGAAATGGACTCAACACCCCATATTAAACGCCTAAGAATGTACCTGACTAGTAAGTATCTTAAAACCTATGGATTGCTATGTCTCTGAAAGATAATCAAGAGTGTGTACAGGGGCATAAACGCAGCAGTGATAGGATTGGAGAGGTTCGGTGAGCAAATGAAGACCCTTTGAAGTCATATTGCATGGTACCCATTCCACAGGTCTCAACTCTCCAGGTTTAAGGGATTCTTCCTTCAGCTAAAACATGCATGTGGAACCCAGAGTATGTTCAACCATGTGATCGGGAGACGTGTTCCAATATGTCTCAGTTCTCGTCCCCTGTAACTCGGGTGCAACATTCCAGACGCTTTACTAACACTCTCCAGACTTGGAGAGTCAGTGCCTTTAACCTCCTGTTTGGCCCATTTGTAATTTCTGCGGAAGATGAACAGGAATAGGGAGAACCAATGAGAGGCTAGCTGGAGGTGTCTGGACCGGCAAATTTAACTCTCATTTCCCACCAGGAAGAGGAATTAACCAAAGGCTCAGCGTGCCGTGCCTGAACCAGATTAGGGCCTGAAGCAATCCTGCGGTGTTGCGGCCAGCTCACAAGAAAGCGAGTTGAAGAAAGGAGCTCAGGGGCAGTGTAATTCACAAACCTACAGAGTTATAAATGACAGCTATCGTCCAAAAATATACTGAAGTAAGGCTGCCAAGAGGACTTGAAAGCGGAGCAGAATTGCAGGAAACCGATTTCAGGAGGTAGACTGGAATTGCATTTAAAGCATAGGAAAAGAGGCAGAACGTCCACAATGATGCACTTGACCAAAAAGGGCGTATGCGTTTTTTCCTGAATATATTCAGGAAAAAACGCATACGCCCTTTTTGGCCAACCAAGCAAGCTTGCAAAGGAAATCTGCACTACAGTGAAGGCTCACTTCCCCCGGTCAAAAGGGCCACCTGAAAAAAGTGTAAAATCCAGAAAGGCAGGACAGGCCATGGAGAACTGGGAGCCTTGTTATGCTGATGGGCGGTATGTTAATTGCCAACAGCCACTTGGGAGAAGTGTATGGTGTTTCCTTAAACATCTAAAAAACAAAGCAACAGAGCCTAGGGCACTTCCACTTATGGTCCTATAGCTTAGGGAAATTCAAATCAAAAAGACACAGCCACCCCAAAGTTTGGGACGGCTCTGTTTACAAGAACCTCGTTTACGGTACAAGTTCAATAGCACACAAAGTGAAATATGGATAAAGAAGTTGTGGTACTTACGTACAATGTAATATCACTCAGCAATGAAGTCTATGTCATCAGGCCCGTAGCAGTATAATGAATGGATTCAGGTATGATGATTCTAACTGAAATAAGTCACACAGAAAAAGAAACATCATAAGATATCACTAATACACGGAATGTAAACTTGGCCACACAGGAACTGGATTACAAATCAGAACAGGGTCTCAAATTTAGAAAACCAACTTATGCTTGCTTAAGCGAAAAGGTGAGTTGGGGTGCTGCATCAAACCAGAGATTGAAATGAGCACAGATAAAGTTCCTTAAGCCAAATATGGAATAGACAAGAGCTACTCCTTGCTCAACGAAATAGACTCAACACCCCATATTAAACGCCTAAGAATGTAACTGACTAGTAAATATCTTAAAACCTATGGATTGCTATGTCTCTGAAAGATAATCAAGAGTATGTACAGGGGCATAAACACAGCAGTGATAGGATTGGAGAGGTTCGGTGAGTAAATGAAGACCCTTTGAAGTCATATTGCATGGTACCCATTCCACAGGTCTCAACTCTCCAGGTTTAAGGGATTCTTCCTTCAGCTAAAACAGGCATGTACAACCCAGAGTATGTTCAACCGTGTGATCGGGAGACGTGTTTCAATATGTCTCAGTTCTCGTCCCCTGGTACTCGGGTGCAACATTCCAGACGCTTTACTAACACTCTCCCGACTTGGAAAGTCAGTGCCTTTAACCTCCTGTTTGGCCCATTTGCAATTTCTGTGGAAGATGAACAGGAATAGGGAGAACCAATGACAGACTAGCTGGAGGTGTCTGGACGGGCAAATTTAACTCTCATTTCCCACCAGGAAGAGGAATTAACCAAAGGCTCAGCGTGCCGTGCCGGAACCAGATTAGGGCCTGAAGCAATCCTGTGGTGTTGCGGCCAGCTCACAAGAAAGCGAGTTGAAGAAAGGAGCTCAGGGGCACTGTAATTCACAAACCTGCAGAGTTATAAATGACAGCTATCGTCCAAAAATATACTGAAGTAAGGCTGCCAAGAGGACTTGAAAGCGGGGCAGAATTTCAGGAAACCGATTTCAGGAGGTAGACTGGAATTGCATTTAAAGCATAGGAAAAGAGGCAGAACGTCCACAATGATGCACTTGGCCAAAAAGGGCGTATGCGTTTTTTCCTGAATATATTCAGGAAAAAACGCATACGCCCTTTTTGGTCAACCAAGCAAGCTTGCAAAGGAAATCTGCACTACAATGAAGGCTCACTTCCCCCCGGTCAAAAGGGCCACCTGAAAAAAGTGTAAAATCCAGAAAGGCAGGACAGGCCATGGAGAACTGGGAGCCTTGTTATGCTGATGGGCGGTATGTAAATTTCCAACAGCCACTTGGGAGAAGTGTATTGTGTTTCCTTAAACATCTAAAGAACAAAGCAACAGAGCCTAGGGCACTTCCACTTATGGTCCTATAGCTTAGGGAAATTCAAATCAAAAAGACACAGCCACCCCAAAGTTTGGGACGGCTCTGTTTACAAGAACCTCGTTTATGGTACAAGTTCAATAGCGCAGAAAGTGAAATATGGATAAAGAAGTTGTGGTACTTACATATAATTCAATATCACTCAGCAATGAAATCTATGTCATCAGGCCCATAGCAGCATAATGAGTGGATTCAGGTATGATGATTCTAACTGAAATAAGTCACACAGAAAAAGAAACATCATAAGATATCACTAATACACGGAATGTAAACTTGGCCACACAGGAACTGGATTACAAATCAGAACAGGGTCTCAAATTTAGGAAACCAACTTATGCTTGCTTAAGCGAAAAGGTGAGTTGGGGTGCTGCATCAAACCAGAGATTGAAATGAGCACAGATAAAGTTCCTTAAGCCAAATATGGAATAGACAAGAACTACTCCTTGCTCAACGAAATGGACTCAACACCCCATATTAAACGCCTAAGAATGTACCTGACTAGTAAGTATCTTAAAACCTATGGATAGCTATGTCTCTGAAAGAAAATCAAGCGTGTGTACAGGGGCATAAACGCAGCAGTGATAGGATTGGAGAGGTTCGGTGAGCAAATGAAGACCCTTTGAAGTCATATTGCATGGTACCCATTCCACGGGTCTCAACTCTCCAGGTTTAAGGGATTCTTCCTTCAGCTAAAACATGCACGTGGAACCCAGAGTATGATCAACCATGGGATCGGGAGACGTGTTCCAATATGTCTCAGTTCTCGTCCCCTGGTACTTGGGTGCAACATTCCAGACGCTTTACTAACACTCTCCCGACTTGGAGAGTCAGTGCCTTTAACCTCCTGTTTGGCCCAGTTTGCAATTTCTGCGGAAGATGAACAGGAATAGGGAGAGCCGAAGAGAGACTAGCTGGAGGTGTCTAGACGGGCAAATTTAACTCTCATTTCCCACCAGGAAGAGGAATTAACCAAAGGCTCAGCATGCCGTGCCGGAACCAGATTAGGGCCTGAAGCAATCCTGCGGTGTTGCGGCCAGCTCACAAGAAAGCGAGTTGAAGAAAGGAGCTCAGGGGCAGTGTAATTCACAAACCTGCAGAGTTATAAATGACAGCTATCGTCCAAAAATATACTGAAGTAAGGCTGCCAAGAGGACTTGAAAGCGGGGCAGAATTGCAGGAAACCGATTTCAGGAGGTAGACTGGAATTGCATTTAAAGCATAGGAAAAGAGGCAGAACGTCCACAATGATGCACTTGGCCAAAAAGGGCATATGCGTTTTATCCTGAATATATTCAGGAAAAAACGCATACGCCCTTTTTGGCCAACCAAGCAAGCTTGCAAAGGAAATCTGCACTACAATGAAGTCTCACTTCCCCAAGGTCAAAAGGGCCACCTGAAGAAAGTGTAAAATCCAGAAAGGCAGGACAGGCCATGGAGAACTGGGAGCCTTGTTATGCTGATGGGCGGGACGTAAATTGCCAACAGCCACTCGGGAGAGGTGTATGGTGTTTCCTGAAACATCTAAAAAACAAGCAACAGAGCCTAGGGCACTTCCACTTATGGTGCTGTAGCTTAGGGAAAGTAAAATCAAAAAGACACAACCACCCCAAAGTTTGGGACAGCTCTCTTAACAAGAACCTCATTTACGGTACAAGTTCAATATCGCAGAAAGTGAAAAATGGATAAAGAAGTTGTGGTACTTACGTACAATGCAATATCACTCAGCAATGAAATCTATGTCATCAGGCCCGTAGCAGCATAATGAGTGGATTCAGGTCTGATGATTCTAACTGAAATAAGTCACACAGAAAAAGAAACATCATAAGATATCACTAATACACGGAATGTGAACTTGGCTACACATGAACTGAATTATAAAACAGAACAGGGTCTCAAGTTTAGAAAAGCAACTTATGCTTTTTTAAGGGGGAAGGTGAGTTGGGGTGCTGCATAAAACCAGAGTTTGACATTAGCACAGATACTGTTCCATAAGCCAAATGTGTAATAGACAAGACCTACCCCTTGCTCAACAAAATGGACTCAACAATGAGGTATCACCTCACACCTGATAGAATGGGCATCATCAGAAAATCTACAAACAATAAATGCTGGAAAGGGTGTGGAGAAAAGGAACCCTCTTCCACTATTGTTGGGAATATAAATTGTTACATTCACTATGGAGAACAATATGGAGTTTCTTAAGAAACTAACAATAGAATTACCATATGATACAGCAATCCCAGTACTGGACATATACCCAGACAAAACCATAAATCAAAAAGAGACATTCACCGCAATGTTCATTGCATCACTATTTACAATATCGAGGTAATGGAAGCAACCTAAATGCCCACAGACAGACGAATGCATAAAGCTGTGGTACGTATATAAAATGGAATATTACTAAGCCATGAAAAGGAATGAAATTGGGTCATTTGTAGAGACGTCGATGGATCTAGAGACTGTCATACAGAGTGAAGTAAGTCAGAAAGAGAAAAACAAATCTTGTATATTCATGCATATATGTGGAACCTAGAAAAACCGTACAGATTAACCATTTTGCAAGGCATAAATAGAGCAACAGATGTAGACAACAAATGTATGGACAACAAGGGGGGAAAGCTGTTGGGGGGGTGGTGGTGGGAGGAGTTGAGAGACTGGGATTGGCATGTATACATTTATATGTATAAAATAGATAACCAATAAGAACCTGCTGTATAAAAATATAAAATAAAATTCACAATTGAAAAGAAATAAAATTTAAAAAATAAAACAGAAAAAACAATTATTCCCTTCACATACATGTATTTATATGAATAAATTATTTCCATGCTTATATCTGTAAATACAAAAAAGAGGAATAAAATCTACCTTGAACCAAAAACGAAAAAGAGAAATAAAACACAGAACCCACCAGTTCCACAGAGGAAAATGTATCAGGGCACTTGCTCCAGTTGTAAACAATTCTGAAGTTGGTCAGTGGTGGGGAATCATCTCCCATTCAGCCAGCAGCCCCCACGCAACAAGCGTCCTCATTGCAAAGCTGGGGCACCGTGCCGAGGCATCTGTGAGTAAACGTGAGCTGAGCCCCAGGCCAGTTGCTGCTGAACTATTCCCACCCGTCCCAGGTAAAACACCTGAATATATACAAGGACTTGAAAGCCTAGAGGAAGGGCCATAGAGCCACACGAGTGACAGCATGCCGGCTGACTTGGTGCCTGCAGGCCAGCCAGGATGGTCCTGGCCCTGGGTGCTCTTCTGGAAGATTTCCATTTCCCTGCCTGAGATACCCGTCCTGTCCCTGCCCCCACTGCTTTTTTCCTTCCTCACCTCTGCCCAGGGAGAAATTCCAGCAGCAGGTATGGGTGACACATCCTCTTCTTCAGCAGGTGGCAGCCTGGCACCTGCTGCAGAAAGTCCAGCAGAGCCCCACTCACACTGGGCCACCCACAAAGCCGTGGCCTCTCACTCCCTCCCACCAGCCCAGCCCCGAGACTGCTGACAGGGCAGAGAAAATGGCGTCAGGCACGGCTGCAGGGGCTCTTGCTGCCTGGAGTGGTATTTATATTGATCTCAACCCAGGCACACCTGGGGAGGGCTGGCCGGCACGGTTAGGCTGCCCAGCTCAGCCAATCATCACCCCTCAGGGGCTCACAGTTGCAGAAAATGGAAATTGCTGAACCGGCCAGGTCCAAGGAACAGGTGTGGGCTCCTGAGAGTCAGGATAGACAAGGGGCTGCAGCTTTGGCTTGTTTTCTAATCATTTTATCTGGCCCATGAGTGGGAGACAACTTCAAGAAAACCCTCTCCTAATGAGAGGAACCCAGGAGTCAGGGAGAGGAGGGGTGGGTGGTGGTTGGAGACAGAGGCCTGGTGCCCCGGGTGCAGTGGAAGTCTCTGGAAGACCAGGTGGAGGGAGGCCGCACAGAGTGATGCCCAGGGTCACAGACCTGTCGCAGCTGCTGTTTGTTAGTTCAAGTCCTGCTCTGAGGTGCTCTGTGTCAGCTCTGAGCGACAGGTGAGCTGGGGGTGCTCTGCAATGAGGGCTATGTGCACGGTTCCTGTGTGCCCAGCCCTGCCACGGTACCTGCAAGGGTAGCTCTGTATCCTGGGAGGGGCCTGACCACGAGAGCCCCGTGGGCTGGGGTGGGGGTGGGGTACCTGCCCAGGTGAGCTCCATATTCTGGGATTGGTCTGACCACGAGAGCCCCATGGGCTGCTGGGGACCTGGTAAAGGATGTCAGGACAGTCAGTGAAGCCACCGAGGATATACCTCCAGTTGCTCCTAATTCCTACACCCTGCTGGTCATTCTACCAACCACCAGGACATGGTATTCTGTATTAGTCTTCAATGATGCCTTCTTTTGTATTCCATTAGTCCCAGAGTCACAAGAAATTTTGGCTTGTGAGTGGCAGGACTCAACATACAACTAAAACAATACTTCCGGGCCGTCTTGCCCCAAGGGTGCAAAAATTCCCACACCATTTTTGGGGAAACCTTAGCTAAAGACCTAAAAGTTCTACCTCTGGAAAAGGAAACCCTCCTTCAGTACGCAGACGACATTCTGATCGCCAGCCCTACTAAGGAGGCCTCTGAACTACCAAGCCAATAAAGGATAGAAGTTGTCCAAGAAAAAGCTCAAATATCACAGACTGCGGTGACCTGCCTGGGCTTCATTCTCACAGAAGGTCAGAGAAGCCCATCCCAGGAAAGGGAAGAAACCATTTTCGGCCTTACTCCTTTCTAAAACTAGAAGACAGCTTAGGGGTTCCTGGGGAGGCCAGGGTTTGCTGCTTCTGGATCCCTAACTGCAGTCTACTAGCTGGGCCATTATATGAAACACTGAAAGGAAAAGATGATGATCCTTTTGAATAGAATCCAGAAGTGGCCTTTCAAGAATGGAAAGAGCAGTCAATTCAGACCCTTGCCCTGGAACTCCCTAATTTAGCTAAACCCTTTGACCTTTACATTCCTGGTGAAAGGTGAATCGCCATTGGAGAATTAGTGCAAAAACTGGGACCACTTGAAATGGAACAATGCAAGAATGCCATCCAGGTAGGATAAACTATGGTCACCAAGGGGCTTGGCCCACTGCCGCATCTGGCCAAGATACTGGCAGTATCTAAAAACCTGGAAATCAGCAGCCCAAAAGGCCACCTCCCTCCTAAGGGAAAAGGACCCCACGTGGTGATCCTAACCACCAACCATACCCTGAAGTTGCAGGGTTTGCTCCGTGGACACACCAACCTCGAGTGAGGAGGCCCTCCAACTCCAACATCCAGAGAGATAACCGGGGGCAACAGGACACCATGACGACTCGTGTGAACATCACTTGACCTGGAGTTTCTCTCATAAAACAACAAGAGTGTGTCCCAAAAGAGTAGACTACTGCTTGCAGGACTTACTGTACCCAGAGGGGAGCTAATAATCTTGGCGGGGGAACCGTATATCACACTGTCACCATAGAAAAGCCTACAGACACCGTGATGATGGTGGCCAATAAGACTGGCTGGACTCCTGTTTACTTCAAAAGGCTGTTGACTCAGTGGCCATCATGGTCCTTGATCACCACTGACCCTGGACTGTCTGGGAGTTGAGCGGGCAGGGCTCTGACACCTGGTGCTGTTTGTACGTTAATTCAGGGGCCTAATTGAAGAAAGCGCAGACTACTGGTCAGAGCATCTAGGCTGGCAGAAACGGTCAGCCTAAGGTGGCCGAACAAATGTGGGGCGGGGTGAAACCGGCCCCCACAGCCTCTCTGCACATCTCTTTCCTGGACCCTTAAAGGTCATTAGAATCTATAACGCTTCCAATGCTGGTGCTCAGGTGGACGAGCAGGGAGGCAGGGGGCCTGGGGACAATCAACGTCACCTGGAGGCTGCTGGGGAGAAGCTCTGACCCTCGCCCCTTGGTATGAGGGCTCCCAACTCAGCACTCAGCAGTTACAGAAGAAGGGTCTGCACCCTCAGCACTCCAAGAATGAGGAACGGGACAAAAGGCAGAGGAGGGGTTTGTCCCCAGCAAAGCCCATTAAAAATCCCTGGGAGATAAAAATAGAATCTGGGCAATAAAGTCAAGTCTAACCTTTTTTATCCTTTGTGCTTTGTCTAATTTCATGTGCTCCTAGGGTCCCGCATGCAGAGGTTCCACACCCGGCACTTCAGACCAGATTTCCTAGTGCAGAATGGCTGGGTCGACACCTCAGCTCCTGGGGCCCAGTGCAGACTCCGCGATATAGAGCCTGAGCTGCAGCCAACCCGGCCCTCGAGAGCTCCGCCCCCTCCCTCCCACTGACTCTGACAGGATCTCTACACAGCAGCCCAGCCCACAGCCCACGGGGTAGTGCATGCTCTCACCTCTCCATTCTCTGATCAAAATATAAAGTTTCCTTTGCTTGTGAACCAAACTCAGTCTCGATCTGTTGGCCCCAATGACACTGCGCAGGGGGACACTTGTTGAGGTCCACTCTGGAGGATCAGTAACAGAAATTGAGACTATTGTAACCTCAATGAACAGATGTGTGAGCCAAACTGTAGTTAACATAGAACAGTGTATAAGGCTCGGGTAAAATAAGATGTTTCTAACGTTTCCATTGGATATTTCCATCACTTTATTATAAGCAAGTTCAGTGAAAAGGTTTGTCTTATTTGTCAGGTCAATATTAGAGAAACGAAGTGATTTCTTTCCAAGGATGTACATCTAATAATCTTGGTTAAAGCTTCAATCTTGTTTTAAATGCTTTTCCATTGAAAATGATACCTCTCTTTCAGCTCCCCCATTTCTGAGAAGTATAAAATCTTATAATTTATTATTACCAAAGGGGAAAGGTCGGAGGAGGGATAAATTAACAGTTTGGGATTAACACATACACACTGCTATGTATAAAATAGATCATCAACAAGGAACTACTGTATAGCACAGGGAACTACACTCAACATTTTGCAATAACCTATAAGGGGAAATAATCTGAAAAAGAATAGATATTTTTATTGACATCATCTATCAATGACAGTTAAAGTGTAACCTAAGGGAAGCTGGTGGTGAGTGCTTCTGACCCTGAAGACTTCAATCATCTAAAGTTTGGACTCTGCCTACTTCCCAAGGCCCTTAATGAACATATGTGTAGCCGTAGCTTAAAAAATTCCCCAGTTTGGGTTTCGGGGAGACACTGATTTTGAAAAAGCCCTGGTGTTCTCCTTACATGAATGGGACTCTTCCTACTGCTAAAACATGTCTGTCACACCCAGAGGATGGTATACCGTCTGATCGGGAAGAGTTTGGAAAAGGCATCTCATCTCCTCATCTCCTGGTGCTCGGGTTCACCCCTCCAGCGTCTTTACTAACAGTCTCCCCACTTGGAGATGGCAGCACTGTCAACATCCTGTTGCGTACAGTTTGGAATTTGTCCAGAGGATGAAGCGGAAGGATGAGGAACAATGAGAGACAAGTCCTAGGTGTTCAGACAGGCACATGTCACTCTAATTTCCAATCAGGAAGACGAATTGACCAAAGGCTAGGGTTGCCCATGGAAACAGTATAGGGCTTGAGGAAATCCCGCTGCTTTGTGGCCAGTTCCCATAAACACAAGTTGAACAATGGAACTCAGGGACAGTAAAATTCACGAAACTGCAGAGTTGAAAATATCCATCACTGAAAAATGTCTTGAGGAAAGTCAGAGAAAAGGACTTGTAAGCAAGGGAGAATGGCAGGAAAGGGATTTGAGGAGGTAGAAAGGACTCACCATTAAGCACAAGAAAAGGAGCTGAACATTGCCAACATTGCAGTTGGCCAAAAAGGGTGTATGCGTTTTTTTCTGTATATATTCAAGAAAAGGGCATACACTTTTTTAGCCAACCAAACAGGTGGGCACTGGAAGTCAATACTACAAGAGATATCACTTCGCATCAGTCAGAAGAGCCATCCTCATAAAGCGTAAACAACAGAAATGCAGGACAGGGCAAGGAGAAGAGGGAGCCCTGTGAGACTTATAGTGGAAATATATATTGCCAACGGCCATTCTGGAGAAGTGTATTGTGTTTACTAAAGCATCTAAAAAATGAGCTACAGAGCATAGGGCACTTGCACTCATGGGCGTATATCTTGGGAAAAACAAAAATCGAGAGGACACAGGCACCCCAATGTTTACCCCCTCTCTGTTTAAAAGATCCTCGACTAGGATATAACTTAAATGTCCCTGGAGAGAAAAAATGGATAGAGATGTGGTACTTAGGTAGAGTGGAATATTATTCAGCCTGGAAATCAATGAAATATGGCCAGTTGTAACAACTCCGGAGGAGTTACGTATGATCATTCTAAGTGACATAATTCAAAAAGATAAAGACACATATCATAAGATATCACTTAAAGGTGGAATCCAAAATGGCTACACATGAAATAAATTACAAAACAAAAACATAGTCAAATATGTAGAAAACACGCATAAGGCTGCTAAACGGGAAAGGTGGGGAGGGGTGAGGCATCATCCAGGAGGTTGAAATTAGCAAAGATACCATTCCAAATACCAAACTGATAATCAACAAGGCCTACACAGTAGCTAAAAGAACTGCACTCAGCACACTCAAGTCACCGGAAAAGAATATATACGACTGGTAAGAATCTGAAAAAGAATTTACTGATGTCTCTCTGTACGTGAATCAAGTGGATGTACAGCAGCAAGAAACAGAGCTTTGAAAATCAGCTGTAACCAATATAGTAATAAATTGAAAAAAATAAACGACAGAGAGACAGAGAAAACCTCTTACAACTTTTCCTCAGGGCCGGTGATGCAACATGGATTGAACACATCTAGACCCACAGCAGGATGAGACATAAGGCTGGAAACTGTTTGCACTAAGAGAAATGTGAGGTTGGGTGAGGAAATGCACACCCTTTAAAGTAATACTACCTGGTACCCATTCAATGGGTCCCAAATCTGCAGGTTCAAAGGATCTTCCTACAGCTAAAACATGCATGGAAAACCCAGAGGACTGTACACCATGTGATCGGGAGATGTGTCTAAAATGCAGCTCATTTATCCTCTCCTGGTGCTCCTGTTCACCATTCCAGCCACGTTACTTAGAATCTCCCCACTTGGAGAATCAGCACATTTCAACTTCTGTTTCACACATTTTGCAAATTGTGAGGAGGATGAACAGGAAGAGGGGGAACCAATGAGAGAATAGTTGTAGGGGTTTGGACGGGCACATATCACTCTAATTTCCCATTAAGAATAAGAATTGAAAAAAGGCTCAGCCCGCCTCGCCCGAGCCAAAATAGGGCCTGAAGCAATCCTGCGGCTTTGAGGCCAGCTCACAAAAGAGCAACTTAAAAAATGGAGCTCAGGGTCACTGCAATTCACAAACCTGCAGAGTTATAAATGAAAACTAACGTCCAAAAATATGTTGAGGTAAGGCAAAGAAGAGGATCTGAATGCAAGACAGAATTGCAAGAAACAGATTTCAAGAGATAGATTGGACTCGTCTTTAAAGCACATGAAAAGCGGCAGAATTTCGACAATGATGCAGTTGGCCCAAAAGGGCGTATGCGTTTTTTCCTGATTATATCCAGGAAAAAACGCATACACACTTTATGGGCAACGAAGCAAGCAAGCAATGCAAATGTGCACAACAAAGAAGTCTCATTACCCACTGGTCAAAAGGGCCATCCTAAAAAATTGTAAAAACCAGAAATGCAGGACAGGCCATGGAGAACAGGGAGCCTTTATACGCTGATGGGCAGTGTGTGAACTGCCGAGAGCCACTCTGGAGAAGTGTATGGTGGTTCCTAAATCATCTAAAAAACAGAGCTACAGAGCATAGGACACTTCCAATCATGGGAGTATATCTAGGGAAGTCTAAAAATCAACAAGACACAAGCACACCACAGTTTAGGGCTACTCTGTTTACAAGAACCTCAACTTCAGTACACCTTAAATATCCCAGGAAAGAGAACAATGGATAAAGAAGATGTGGTACTTATGTACAATGGAATATCTCTTCACCATGAAATCAATGTAATAAGGCTAGTAGAAGGATAAAGAGTGGATTTAGGTCCGATAATACTACTTGAAATAAGTCAAACAGAAAAAGAAACATATCATAAGATATCACTTATAGAGGGAGGGTAAATATGGCTGCACAAGAAATGAATTACAGAACAGAACAGTGTCTCACATTTAGAAAACACACTTATTTCAGCTTAAGGGGAAAGGAGAGGTGGGGTGATGCATAAAACCAGAGTTTGAAATTAGCACAGATACCGTTCAATAAACCAAATAGATATTAGACAAGATCTACACCTTGCTCAATGAACTGGCCTCAACACACCCTATACACCACAGAGAAATATATCTGAGTAATAAGAATCTTAAAACCCATGTATTGATATATCTCCATAAGGGAATCAAGTGTGTGCAGAGCGGCACAAACACAGCAGTGAAAATGAGCTAAACCCCATTATAGAAATAAATTTTAAAAACAAAACACAGAAACAATGAAAGAGAGAAAAATTCTTACAAAATTCGCTCAGGGGCTGTGATGCAACCTGGATTGACCACATATAAACCCACAGCTGGATAAGACATAAGGCTGGACACTTGGGGCTGAGAGGATTGGTGAGCTTTGGTGAGCAACTGCCAAAAGTTTAATGCAATACTTCATGCTACTCATTCCAAGGGTCCCAACACTCCAGGTTGAAGGGAATCTTCCTACAGCTAAACCATGCTTGGGAAACCCAGCGACTGGTATACCATATGATCGGGAAAGGTTTCTAAAACGCACCTCATTTTTCCTCTCCTGGGGCTCCGGATCGATATTCCAGCTGCTTTACTAAAATATCCCCACATGGACAGTCAATGCCTTTAAGTTCTGGTATCGCACAGTCTGCAGTTAGTGTGGAGGATGAATGGGAATAGGGGGAACCAGTGAGAAACTAGCTGTAGTGGTTTCAATGGGCACATGTCACTCTAATTTCATATCAGTAAGAAGAATAAACCAAAGGCACAGCAAGGTGCCCCAGAAGAACAATAGGGCCTGAAGGAATCCTGTGGTTATGAGGCAAGATCACAAAAATAAGAGCTGAAAAATGGAGTTAAGGGCCACTGCAATTCAAAACCTGCAGAGTTATGAAGGCCAACTATTTTCAAAAAATATATTGAGGTAAGGCTAAGAAGAGGCATTGAAAGCAAGGCAGAATTGCAGGAAACCGATTTCAGGAGGTAGACTGGAATTGCATTTAAAGCATAGGAAAAGAGGCAGAACGTCCACAATGATGCACTTGGCCAAAAAGGGCGTATGCATTTTTTCCTGAATATATTTAGGAAAAAAGGCAAACGCACTTTTTGGCGAACCAAGCAAGCTTGCAAAGGAAATCTGCACTGCAATGAAGTCTCACTTCCCCCCAGTCAAAAGTGCCATCTGAAAAAAGTGTAAAATCCAGAAAGGCAGGACAGGCCATGGAGAACTGGGAGCCTTGTTATGCTGATGGGCGGGATGTAAATTGCCAAGAGCCACTCGGGTTAAGTGTATGGTGTTTCCTGAAACATCTAAAAAACAAAGCAACGGAGCCTAGGGCACTTCCACTTATGGTCCTATAGATTAGGGAAATTAAAATCAAAAAGACACAGCCACCCCAAAGTTTGGGACGGCTCTGTTTACAAGAACCTCATTTACGGTACAAGTTCAATATCGCAGAAAGCGAAAAATGGATAAAGAAGTTGTGGTACTTACGTACAATGCAATATCACTCAGCAATGAAATCTATGTCATCAGGCCCGTAACAGCATAATGAGTGGATTCAGGTATGATGATTCTAACTGAAATAAGTCACACAGAAAAAGAAACATCATAAGATATCACTAATACACGGAATGTAAACTTGGCTACAAAGGAACTGGATTACAAAACAGAACAGGGTCTCAAATTTAGAAAACCAACTAATGCTTGCTTAAGGGGAAAGGTGAGTTGGGGTGCTGCATAAAACCTGAGATTGAAATGAGCACAGATAAAGTTCCTTAAGCCAAATATGGAATAGACAAGAGCTACTCCTTGCTCAACGAAATGGACTCAACACCCCATATTAAACGCCTAAGAATGTACCTGACTAGTAAGTATCTTAAAACCTATGGATTGCTATGTCTCTGAAAGATAATCAAGAGTGTGTACAGGGGCATAAACGCAGCAGTGATAGGATTGGAGAGGTTCGGTGAGCAAATGAAGACCCTTTGAAGTCATATTGCATGGTACCCATTCCACAGGTCTCAACTCTACAGGTTTAAGGGATTCTTCCTTCAGCTAAAACATGCATGTGGAACCCAGAGTATGTTCAACCGTGTGATCGGGAGACGTGTTCCAATATGTCTCAGTTCTCGTCCCCTGGTACTCGGGTGCAACATTCCAGACGCTTTACTAACACTCTCCCGACTTGGAGAGTCAGTGCCTTTAACCTCCTGTTTGGCCCATTTGCAATTTCTGAAGAAGATGAACAGGAATAGGGAGAACCAAAGAGAGACTAGCTGGAGGTGTCTGGACGGGCAAATTTAACTCTCATTTCCCACCAGGAAGAGGAATTAACCAAAGGCTCAGCGTGCCGTGCCGGAACCAGATTAGGGCCTGAAGCAATCCTGTGGTGTTGTGGCCAGCTCACAAGAAAGCGAGTTGAAGAAAGGAGCTCAGGGGCAGTGTAATTCACAAACCTGCAGAGTTATAAATGACAGCTATCGTCCAAAAATATACTGAAGTAAGGCTGCCAAGAGGACTTGAAAGCGGGGCAGAATTCCAGGAAACCGATTTCAGGAGGTAGACTGGAATTGCATTTAAAGCATAGGAAAAGAGGCAGAACGTGGACAATGATGCACTTGGCCAAAAAGAGCGTATGCGTTTTTTCCTGAATATATTCAGGAAAAAACCCATACGCCCTTTTTGGCCAACCAAGCAAGCTTGCAAAGGAAATCTGTACTACAATGAAGTCTCACTTCCCCCCCGGTCAAAAGGGCCATCTGAAAAAAGTGTAAAATCCAGAAAGGCAGGACAGGCCATGGAGAACTGGGAGCCTTGTTATGCTGATGGGCGGGATGTAAATTGCCAACAGCCATTCGGGAGAAGTGTATGGTGTTTCCTGAAACATCTAAAAAACAAAGCAACAGAACCTAGGGCACTTCCACTTCTGGTCCTATAGCTTAGGGAAAAAAAATCAAAAAGACACAGCCACCCCAAAGTTTGGGACGACTCTGTTTACAAGAACCTCCTTTACGCTACATGTTCAATATCACAGAAAGCAAAAAATGGATAAAGAAGTTGTGGTACTTACGTACAATGCAGTATCACTCAGAAATGAAATCTATGTCTTCAGGCCCATAGCAGCATAAAGAGTGGATTCAGGTATGATGATTCTAACTGAAATAAGTCACACAGAAAAAGAAACATCATAAGATATCACTAATACACGGAATGTAAACTTGGCTACACAGGAACTGGATTACAAAACAGAACAGGGTCTCAAATTTAGAAAACCAACTTATGCTTGCTTAAGGGGAAAGGTGAGTTGGGGTGCTGCATAAAACCTGAGATTGAAATGAGCACAGATAAAGTTCCTTAAGCCAAATATGGAATAGACAAGAACTACTCCTTGCTCAACGAAATGGACTCAACAGCCCATATTAAACGCCTAAGAATGTACCTGACTAGTAAGTATCTTAAAACCTATGGATTGCTATGTCTCTGAAAGAAAATCAAGCGTGTGTACAGGGGCATAAACGCAGCAGTGATAGGATTGGAGAGGTTCGGTGAGCAAATAAAGACCCTTTGAAGTCATATTGCATGGTACCCATTCCACGGGTCGCAACTCTCCAGGTTTAAGGGATTCTTCTTTCAGCTAAAACATGTATGTGGAACCCAGAGTATGATCAACCGTGTGATCGGGAGACGTGTTCCAATATGTCTCAGTTCTCGTCCCCTGGTATGCGGGTGCAACATTCCAGACGCTTTACTAACACTCTCCCGACTTGGAGAGTCAGTGCCTTTAACCTCCTGTTTGGCCCAGTTTGCAATTTCTGCGGAAGATGAACAGGAATAGGGAGAACCAATGAGAGACTAGCTGGAGGTGTCTGGACGGGCAAATTTAACTCTCATTTTCCACCAGGAATAGGAATTAACCAAAGTCTCAGAGTGCCATGCTGGAACCAGATTAGGGTCTGAAGCAATCCTGCGGTGTTGCGGCCAGTTCACAAGAAAGCGAGTTGAAGAAAGGAGCTCAGGGGCACTGTAATTCACAAACCTTCAGAGTTATAAATGACAGCTATCGTCCAAAAATATACTGAAGTAAGGGTGCCAAGAGGACTTGAAGGCGGGGCAGAATTGCAGGAAACCGATTGCAGGAGGTAGACAGGAATTACATTTAAAGCATAGGAAAGGAGGCAGAACGTGGACAATGATGCACTTGGCCAAAAAGGGCGTATGCGTTTTTTCCTGAATATATTCAGGAAAAAACGCATACGCCCTTTTTGGCCAACCAAGCAAGCTTGCAAAGGAAATCTGCACTACAATGAAGTCTCACTTCCCCACGGTCAAAAGGGCCATCTGAAAAAAGTGTAAAATCCAGAAAGGCAGGACAGGCCATGGAGAACTGGGAGCCTTGTTATGCTGATGGGCGGGATGTAAATTGCCAACAGCCACTCCAGAGAAGTGTATGGTGTTTATGAAACATCTAAAAAACAAAGCAACTGAGCCTAGGGCAAGTCCACTTATAGTCCTATAGCTTAGGGAAATTAAAATCAAAAAGACACAGCCAGCCCAAAGTTCGGGACGGCCCTGTTTACAAGAAACCCGTGTATGGTACAAGTTTAATATCGCAGAAAGCGAAAAATGGATAAAGAAGTTGTGGTACTTACGTACAATGCATTATCACTCAGCAATGAAATCTATGTCTTCAGGCCCATAGCAGCATAAAGAGTGGATTCAGGTATGATGATTCTAACTGAAATAAGTATCACAGAAAAAGAAACATCATAAGATATCACTAATACACGGAATGTAAACTTGGATACACAGGAACTGGATTACAAAACAGAACAGGGTCTTAAATTTAGAAAAACAACTTATGCTTGCTTAAGGGGAAAGGTGAGTTGGGGTGCTGCCTAAAACCAGACATTGAAATGAGCACAGATAAAGTTTCTTAAGCCAAATATGGAATAGAGAAGAACTACTCCTTGCTCAACGAAATGGACTCAACACCCCATATTAAACGCCTAAGAATGTACCTGACTAGTAAGAATTTTCAAACCTATGGATTGCTATGTCTCCGAAAGAGAATCAAGCGTGTGTACAGGGGCATAAACGCAGCAGTGATAGGATTGGAGAGGTTCGGTGAGCAAATGAAGACCCTTTGAAGTCATATTGCATGGTACCCATTCCACGGGTCTCAACTCTCCAGGTTTAAGCGATTCTTCCTTCAGCTAAAACATGCACGTGGAACCCAGAGTATGATAAACCGTGTGATCGGGAGACGTGTTCCAATATGTCTCACTTCTCGTCCCCTGGTACTCGGGTGCAACATTCCAGACGCTTTACTAACACTCTCCCGACTTGGAGAGTCAGTGCCTTTAACCTCCTGTTTGGCCCAGTTTGCAATTTCTGCGGAAGATGAACAGGAATAGGGAGAACCAATGAGAGACTAGCTGGAGGTGCCTGGACGGGCAAATTTAACTCTCATTTCCCACCAGGAAGAGGAATTAACCAAAGGCTCAGCGTGCCGTGCCGGAACCAGATTAGGGCCTGAAGCAATCCTGCGGTGTTGCGGCCAGCTCACAAGAAAGCTAGTTGAGGAAAGGAGCTCAGGGGCACTGTAATTCACAAACCTGCAGAGTTATAAATGACAGCTATCATCCAAAAATATACTGAAGTAAGGCTGCCAAGAGGACTTGAAAGCGGGGCAGAATTGCAGGAAACCGATTTCAGGAGGTAGACTGGAATTGCATTTAAAGCATAGGAAAAGAGGCAGAACGTCCACAATGATGCACTTGGCCAAAAAGGGCGTATGCGTTTTTTCCTGAATATATTCAGGAAAAAACGCATACGCCCTTTTTGGCCAACCAAGCAAGCTTGCAAAGGAAATCTGCACTACAATGAAGTCTCACTTCCCCCCGGTCAAAAGGGCCATCTGAAAAAAGTGTAAAATCCAGAAAGGCAGGACAGGCCATGGAGAACTGGGAGCCTTGTTATGCTGATGGGCGGGATGTAAATTGCCAAGAGCCACTCGTGAGAGGTGTATGGTGTTTCCTGAAACATCTAAAAAACAAAGCAACAGAGCCTAGGGCACTTCCACTTATGGTCCTATAGCTTAGGGAAATTAAAATCAAAAAGACACAGCCACCCCAAAGTTTGGGACGGCTCTGTTTACAAGAACCTCGTTTACGGTACAAGTTCAATATCGCAGAAAGTGAAAAATGGATAAAGAAGTTGTGGTACTTACGTACAATGCAATATCACTCAGCAATGAAATCTATGTCATCAGGCCCGTAGCAGCATAATGAGTGGATTCAGGTATGATGATTCTAACTGAAATAAGTCACACAGAAAAAGAAACATCATAAGATATCACTAATACACGAGATGTAAACTTGGCTACACAGGAACTGGATTACAAAACAGAACAGGGTCTCAAATTTAGAAAACCAACTTATGCTTGCTTAAGGGGAAAGGTGAGTTGGGGTGCTGCCTAAAACCAGAGATTGAAATGAGCACAGATAAAGTTCCTTAAGCCAAATATGGAATAGACAAGAACTACTCCTTGTTCAACGAAATGGACTCAACACCCCATATTAAACGCCTAAGAACGTACCTGACTAGTAAGTATCTTAAAACCTATGGATTGCTATGTCTCTGAAAGAGAATCAAGCGTCTTTACAGGGGCATAAACGCAGCAGTGATAGGATTGGAGAAGTCCGTTGAGCAAATGAAAACCCTTTGAAATCATATTGCATGGTACCATTCCATGGGTCTCAAATCTCCAGGTTTAAGGGATTCTTCCTTCAGCTAAAACATGCATGTGGAACCCAGAGTATGATCAACCGTGTGATCAGGAGACGTGTTCCAATATGTCTCAGTTCTCGTCCTCTGGTACTCGGGTGCAACATTCCAGACGCTTTACTAACACTCTCCTGACTTGGAAAGTCAGTGCCTTTAACCTCCTGTTTGGCCCAGTTTGGAATATCTCCGGAAGATGTACAGGAATAGGGAGAAACAATCAGAGACTAGCTGGACGTGTCTGGACGAGAAAATTTAACTCTCATTTTGCACCAGGAATAGGAATTAACCAAAAGCTCAGCGTCCCGGCCGGAACGAGATTAGGGCCTGAAGCAATCCTGCGGTGTTGCGGCCAGCTCACAAGAAAGCGAGTTGAAGTAAGGAGCTCAGGGGCACTGTAATTCACAAACCTGCAGAGTTATAAATGACAGCTATCGTCCAAAAATATACTGAAGTAAGGCTGCCAGGAAGACTTGAAAGCCGGGCAGAATTGCAGGAATCCGATTTCAGGAGGTAGACTGGAATTGCATTTAAAGTATAGGAAAAGAGGCAGAACTTCCACAATGATGCACTTGGCCAAAAAGGGCGTATGCGTTTTTTCCTGAATATATTCAGGAAAAAACGCATACGCCCTTTTTGGCCAACCAAGCAAGCTTGCAAAGGAAATCTGCACTACAATGAAGTCTCACTTCCCCAAGGTCAAAAGGGCCATCTGAAAAAAGTGTAAAATCCAGAAAGGCAGGACAGGTCATGGAGAACTGGGAGCCTTGTTATGCTGATGGGCGGGATGTAAATTGCCAACAGCCACTCGGGAGAAGTGTATGGTGTTTTCTGAAACATCTAAAAAACAACGCAAGAGAGCCTAGGGCACTTCCACTTATGGTGCTGTAGCTTAGGAAAAGTAAATTCAAAAAGACACAGCCACCCCAATGTTTAGGACAGCTCTTTTTACAAGAACCTTGTTTACGGTACAAGTTCAATATCGTAGAAAGTAAAAAAATGGATAAAGAAGTTGTGGTACTTATGTACAATGCAATATCACTCAGCAATGAAATCTATGTCATCAGGCCCGTAGCAGCATAATGAGTGGATTCGGGTATGATGATTCTAACTGAAATAAGTCACACAGAAAAAGAAACATCATAAGATATCACTAATACACGGAATGTGAACTTGGCTACACATGAACTGAATTACAAAACAGAACAGGGTCTCAAGTTTAGCAAACCAACTTATGCTTGTTTAAGGGGGAAGGTGAGTTGGGGTGCTGCATAAAACCAGAGTTTGACATTAGCACAGATACTGTTCCATAAGCCAAATGTGTAATAGACAAGACCTACCCCTTGCTCAACAAAATGGACTCAACAATGAGGTATCACCTCACACCTGATAGAATGGGCATCATCAGAAAATCTACAAACAATAAATGCTGGAAAGGGTGTGGAGAAAAGGAACCCTCTTCCACTATTGTTGGGAATATAAATTGTTACATTCACTATGGAGAACAATATGGAATTTCTTAAGAAACTAACAATAGAATTACCATATGATACAGCAATCCCAGTACTGGACATATACCCAGACAAAACCATAAATCAAAAAGAGACATTCACCGCAATGTTCATTGCATCACTATTTACAATATCGAGGTAATGGAAGCAACCTAAATGCCCACAGACAGACGAATGCATAAAGCTGTGGTACATATATAAAATGGAATATTACTAAGCCATGAAAAGGAATGAAATTGGGTCATTTGTAGAGACGTCGATGGATCTAGAGACTGTCATACAGAGTGAAGTAAGTCAGAAAGAGAAAAACAAATCTTGTATATTCATGCATGTATGTGGAACCTAGAAAAACCGTACAGATTAACCATTTTGCAAGGCATAAATAGAGCAACAGATGTAGACAACAAATGTATGGACAACAAGGGGGGAAAGCTGTTGGGGGGGTGGTGGTGGGAGGAGTTGAGAGACTGGGATTGGCATGTATACATTTATATGTATAAAATAGATAACCAATAAGAACCTGCTGTATAAAAATATAAAATAAAATTCAAAATTGAAAAGAAATAAAATTTAAAAATAAAACAGAAAAAACAATTATTCCCTTCACATACATGTATTTATATGAATACATTATTTCCATGCTTATATCTGTAAATACAAAAAAGAGGAATAAAATCTACCTTGAACCAAAAACGAAAAAGAGAAAAAAAACACAGAACCCACCAGTTCCACAGAGGAAAACCGTATCAGGGCACTTGCTCCAGTTGTAAACAATTCTGAAGTTGGTCAGTGGTGGGGAATCGTCTCCCAGTCAGCCAGCAGCCCCCACGCAACAAGCGTCCTCATTGCAAAGCTGGGGCACCGTGCCGAGGCATCTGTGAGTAAACGTGAGCTGAGCCCCAGGCCAGTTGCTGCTGAACTATTCCCACCCGTCCCAGGTAAAACACCTGAATATATACAAGGACTTGAAAGCCTAGAGGAAGGGCCATAGAGCCACACGAGTGACAGCATGCCGGCCGACTTGGTGCCTGCAGGCCAGCCAGGATGGTCCTGGCCCTGGGTGCTCTTCTGGAAGATTTCCATTTCCCTGCCTGAGATACCCGTCCTGTCCCTGCCCCCACTGCTTTTTTCCTTCCTCACCTCTGCCCAGGGAGAAATTCCAGCAGCAGGTATGGGTGACACATCCTCTTCTTCAGCAGGTGGCAGCCTGGCACCTGCTGCAGAAAGTCCAGCAGAGCCCCACTCACACTGGGCCACCCACAAAGCCGTGGCCTCTCACTCCCTCCCACCAGCCCAGCCCCGAGACTGCTGACAGGGCAGAGAAAATGGCATCAGGCATGGCTGCAGGGGCTCTTGCTGCCTGGAGTGGTATTTATATTGATCTCAACCCAGGCACACCTGGGGAGGGCTGGCCGGCACGGTAAGGCTGCCCAGCTCAGCCAATCATCACCCCTCAGGGGCTCACAGTTGCAGAAAATGGAACTTGCTGAATCGGCCAGGTCCAAGGAACAGGTGTGGGCTCCTGAGAGTCAGGATAGACAAGGGGCTGCAGCTTTGGCTTGTTTTCTAATCATTTTATCTGGCCCATGAGTGGGAGACAACTTCAAGAAAACCCTCTCCTAATGAGAGGAACCCAGGAGTCAGGGAGAGGAGGGGTGGGTGGTGGTTGGAGACAGAGGCCTGGTGCCCCGGGTGCAGTGGAAGTCTCTGGAAGACCAGGTGGAGGGAGGCCGCACAGAGTGATGCCCAGGGTCACAGACCTGTCGCAGCTGCTGTTTGTTAGTTCAAGTCCTGCTCTGAGGTGCTCTGTGTCAGCTCTGAGCGACAGGTGAGCTGGGGGTGCTCTGCAATGAGGGCTATGTGCACGGTTCCTGTGTGCCCAGCCCTGCCACGGTACCTGCAAGGGTAGCTCTGTATCCTGGGAGGGGCCTGACCACGAGAGCCCCGTGGGCTTGGGTGGGGGTGGGGTACCTGCCCAGGTGAGCTCCATATTCTGGGATTGGTCTGACCACGAGAGCCCCATGGGCTGCTGGGGACCTGTTAAAGGATGTCAGGACAGTCAGTGAAGCCACCGAGGATATACCTCCAGTTGCTCCTAATTCCTACACCCTGCTGGTCATTCTACCAACCACCAGGACATGGTATTCTGTATTAGTCTTCAATGATGCCTTCTTTTGTATTCCATTAGTCCCAGAGTCACAAGAAATTTTGGCTTGTGAGTGGCAGGACTCAACATACAACTAAAACAATACTTCCGGGCCGTCTTGCCCCAAGGGTGCAAAAATTCCCACACCATCTTTGGGGAAACCTTAGCTAAAGACCTAAAAGTTCTACCTCTGGAAAAGGAAACCCTCCTTCAGTACGCAGACGACATTCTGATCGCCAGCCCTACTAAGGAGGCCTCTGAACTACCAAGCCAATAAAGGATAGAAGTTGTCCAAGAAAAAGCTCAAATATCACAGACTGCGGTGACCTGCCTGGGCTTCATTCTCACAGAAGGTCGGAGAAGCCCATCCCAGGAAAGGGAAGAAACCATTTTCGGCCTTACTCTTTCTAAAACTAGAAGACAGCTTAGGGGTTCCTGGGGAGGCCAGGGTTTGCTGCTTCTGGATCCCTAACTGCAGTCTACTAGCTGGGCCATTATATGAAACACTGAAAGGAAAAGATGATGATCCTTTTGAATAGAATCCAGAAGTGGCCTTTCAAGAATGGAAAGAGCAGTCAATTCAGACCCTTGCCCTGGAACTCCCTAATTTAGCTAAACCCTTTGACCTTTACATTCCTGGTGAAAGGTGAATCGCCATTGGAGAATTAGTGCAAAAACTGGGACCACTTGAAATGGAACAATGCAAGAATGCCATCCAGGTAGGATAAACTACGGTCACCAAGGGGCTTGGCCCACTGCCGCATCTGGCCAAGATACTGGCGGTATCTAAAAACCTGGAAATCAGCAGCCCAAAAGGCCACCTCCCTCCTAAGGGAAAAGGACCCCACGTGGTGATCCTAACCACCAACCATGCCCTGAAGTTGCAGGGTTTGCTCCGTGGGCATACCAACTTCGAGTGAGGAGGCCCTCCAACTCCAACATCCAGAGAGATAACCGGGGGCAACAGGACACCATGACGACTCGTGTGAACATCACTTGACCTGGAGTTTCTCTCATAAAACAACAAGAGTGTGTCCCAAAAGAGTAGACTACTGCTTGCAGGACTTACTGCACCCAGAGGGGAGCTAATAATCTTGGCGGGGGAACCGTATGTCACACTGTCACCATAGAAAAGCCTACAGACACCGTGATGATGGTGGCCAATAAGACTGGCTGGACTCCTGTTTACTTCAAAAGGCTGTTGACTCAGTGGCCATCATGGTCCTTGATCACCACTGACCCTGGACTGTCTGGGAGTTGAGCGGGCAGGGCTCTGACACCTGGTGCTGTTTGTACGTTAATTCAGGGGCCTAATTGAAGACAGCGCAGACTACTGGTCAGAGCATCTAGGCTGGCAGAAACGGTCAGCCTAAGGTGGCCGAACAAATGTGGGGCGGGGTGAAACCGGCCCCCACAGCGTCTCTGCACATCTCTTTCCTGGACCCTTAAAGGTCATTAGAATCTATAACGCTTCCAATGCTGGTGCTCAGGTGGACGAGCAGGGAGGCAGGGGGCCTGGGGACAATCAACGTCACCTGGAGGCTGCTGGGGAGAAGCTCTGACCCTCGCCCCTTGGTATGAGGGCTCCCAACTCAGCACTCAGCAGTTACAGAAGAAGGGTCTGCACCCTCAGCACTCCAAGAATGAGGAACGGGACAAAAGGCAGAGGAGGGGTTTGTCCCCAGCAAAGCCCATTAAAAATCCCTGGGAGATAAAAATAGAATCTGGGCAATAAAGTCAAGTCTAACCTTTTTTATCCTTTGTGCTTTGTCTAATTTCATGTGCTCCTAGGGTCCCGCATGCAGAGGTTCCACACCCGGCACTTCAGACCAGATTTCCTAGTGCAGAATGGCTGGGTCGACACCTCAGCTCCTGGGGCCCAGTGCAGACTCCGCGATATAGAGCCTGAGCTGCAGCCAACCCGGCCCTCGAGAGCTCCGCCCCCTCCCTCCCACTGACTCTGACAGGATCTCTACACAGCAGCCCAGCCCACAGCCCACGGGGTAGTGCATGCTCTCACCTCTCCATTCTCTGATCAAAATATAAAGTTTCCTTTGCTTGTGAACCAAACTCAGTCTCGATCTGTTGGCCCCAATGACACTGCGCAGGGGGACACTTGTTGGGGTCCACTCTGGAGGATCAGTAACAGAAATTGAGACTATTGTAACCTCAATGAACAGATGTGTGAGCCAAACTGTAGTTAACATAGAACAGTGTATAAGGCTCGGGTAAAATAAGATGTTTCTAACGCTTCCATTGGCTATTTCCATCACTTTATTATAAGCAAGTTCAGTGAAAAGGTTTGTCTTATTTGTCAGGTCAATATTAGAGAAACGAAGTGATTTCTTTCCAAGGATGTACATCTAATAATCTTGGTTAAAGCTTCAATCTTGTTTTAAATGCTTTTCCATTGAAAATGATACCTCTCTTTCAGCTCCCCCATTTCTGAGAAGTATAAAATCTTATAATTTATTATTACCAAAGCGGAAAGGTCGGAGGAGGGATAAATTAACAGTTTGGGATTAACACATACACACTGCTATGTATAAAATAGATCATCAACAAGGAACTACTGTATAGCACAGGGAACTACACTCAACATTTTGCAATAACCTATAAGGGGAAATAATCTGAAAAAGAATAGATATTTTTATTGACATCATCTATCAATGACAGTTAAAGTGTAACCTAAGGGAAGCTGGTGGTGAGTGCTTCTGACCCTGAAGACTTCAATCATCTAAAGTTTGGACTCTGCCTACTTCCCAAGGCCCTTAATGAACATATGTGTAGCCGTAGCTTAAAAAATTCCCCAGTTTGGGTTTCGGGGAGACACTGATTTTGAAAAAGCCCTGGTGTTCTCCTTACATGAATGGGACTCTTCCTACTGCTAAAACATGTCTGTCACACCCAGAGGATGGTATACCGTCTGATCGGGAAGAGTTTGGAAAAGGCATCTCATCTCCTCATCTCCTGGTGCTCGGGTTCACCCATCCAGCGTCTTTACTAACAGTCTCCCCACTTGGAGATGGCAGCACTGTCAACATCCTGTTGTGTACAGTTTGGAATTTGTCCAGAGGATGAAGCGGAAGGATGAGGAACAATGAGAGACAAGTCCTAGGTGTTCAGACAGGCACATGTCACTCTAATTTCCAATCAGGAAGACGAATTGACCAAAGGCTAGGGTTGCCCATGGAAACAGTATAGGGCTTGAGGAAATCCCGCTGCTTTGTGGCCAGTTCCCATAAACACAAGTTGAACAATGGAACTCAGGGACAGTAAAATTCACGAAACTGCAGAGTTGAAAATATCCATCACTGAAAAATGTCTTGAGGAAAGTCAGAGAAAAGGACTTGTAAGCAAGGGAGAATGGCAGGAAAGGGATTTGAGGAGGTAGAAAGGACTCACCATTAAGCACAAGAAAAGGAGCTGAACATTGCCAACATTGCAGTTGGCCAAAAAGGGTGTATGCGTTTTTTTCTGTATATATTCAAGAAAAGGGCATACACTTTTTTAGCCAACCAAACAGGTGGGCACTGGAAGTCGATACTACAAGAGATATCACTTCGCATCAGTCAGAAGAGCCATCCTCATAAAGCGTAAACAACAGAAATGCAGGACAGGGCAAGGAGAAGAGGGAGCCCTGTGAGACTTATAGTGGAAATATATATTGCCAACGGCCATTCTGGAGAAGTGTATTGTGTTTACTAAAGCATCTAAAAAATGAGCTAAGAGCATAGGGCACTTGCACTCATGGGCATATATCTTGGGAAAAACAAAAATCGAGAGGACACAGGCACCCCAATGTTTACCCCCTCTCTGTTTAAAAGATCCTCGACTAAGATATAACTTAAATGTCTCTGGAGAGAAAAAATGGATAGAGATGTGGTACTTAGGTAGAGTGGAATATTATTCAGCCTGGAAATCAATGAAATATGGCCAGTTGTAACAACTCCGGAGGAGTTACGTATGATCATTCTAAGTGACATAATTCAAAAAGAAAAAGACACATATCATAAGATATCACTTAAAGGTGGAATCCAAAATGGCTACACATGAAATAAATTACAAAACAAAAACATAGTCAAATATGTAGAAAACACGCATAAGGCTGCTAAACGGGAAAGGTGGGGAGAGGTGAGGCATCATCCAGGAGGTTGAAATTAGCAAAGATACCATTCCAAATACCAAACTGATAATCAACAAGGCCTACACGGTAGCTAAAAGAACTGCACTCAGCACACTCAAGTCACCGGAAAAGAATATATACGACTGGTAAGAATCTGAAAAAGAATTTACTGATGTCTCTCTGTACGTGAATCAAGTGGATGTACAGCAGCAAGAAACAGAGCTTTGAAAATCAGCTGTAACCAATATAGTAATAAATTGAAAAAAATAAATGACAGAGAGACAGAGAAAACCTCTTACAACTTTTCCTCAGGGCCGGTGATGCAACATGGATTGAACACATCTAGACCCACAGCAGGATGAGACATAAGGCTGGAAACTGTTTGCACTAAGAGAAATGTGAGGTTGGGTGAGGAAATGCACACCCTTTAAAGTAATACTACCTGGTACCCATTCAATGGGTCCCAAATCTGCAGGTTCAAGGGATCTTCCTACAGCTAAAACATGCATGGAAAACCCAGAGGACTGTACACCATGTGATCGGGAGATGTGTCTAAAATGCAGCTCATTTATCCTCTCCTGGTGCTCCTGTTCACCATTCCAGCCACGTTACTTAGAATCTCCCCACTTGGAGAATCAGCACATTTCAACTTCTGTTTCAAACATTTTGCAAATTGTGAGGAGGATGAACGGGAAGAGGGGGAACCAATGAGAGAATAGTTGTAGGGGTTTGGACGGGCACATATCACTCTAATTTCCCATTAAGAATAAGAATTGAAAAAAGGCTCAGCCCGCCTCGCCCGAGCCAAAATAGGGCCTGAAGCAATCCTGCGGGTTTGAGGCCAGCTCACAAAAGAGCAACTTAAAAAATGGAGCTCAGGGTCACTGCAATTCACAAACCTGCAGAGTTATAAATGAAAACTAACGTCCAAAAATATGTTGAGGTAAGGCAAAGAAGAGGATCTGAATGCAAGACAGAATTGCAAGAAACAGATTTCAAGAGATAGATTGGACTCGTCTTTAAAGCACATGAAAAGCGACAGAATTTCGACAATGATGCAGTTGGCCCAAAAGGGCGTATGCGTTTTTTCCTGATTATATCCAGGAAAAAACGCATGCACACTTTATGGGCAACGAAGCAAGCAAGCAATGCAAATGTGCACAACAAAGAAGTCTCATTACCCACTGGTCAAAAGGGCCATCCTAAAAAATTGTAAAAACCAGAAATGCAGGACAGGCCATGGAGAACAGGGAGCCTTTATACGCTGATGGGCAGTGTGTGAACTGCCGAGAGCCACTCTGGAGAAGTGTATGGTGGTTCCTAAATCATCTAAAAAACAGAGCTACAGAGCATAGGACACTTCCAATCATGGGAGTATATCTAGGGAAGTCTAAAAATCAACAAGACACAAGCACACCACAGTTTAGGGCTACTCTGTTTACAAGAACCTCAACTTCAGTACACCTTAAATATCCCAGGAAAGAGAACAATGGATAAAGAAGATGTGGTACTTATGTACAATGGAATATCTCTTCACCATGAAATCAATGTAATAAGGCTAGTAGAAGGATAAAGAGTGGGTTTAGGTCTGATAATACTACTTGAAATAAGTCAAACAGAAAAAGAAACATATCATAAGATATCACTTATAGAGGGAGGGTAAATATGGCTGCACAAGAAATGAATTACAGAACAGAACAGTGTCTCACATTTAGAAAACACACTTATTTCAGCTTAAGGGGAAAGGAGAGGTGGGGTGATGCATAAAACCAGAGTTTGAAATTAGCACAGATACCGTTCAATAAACCAAATAGATATTAGACAAGATCTACACCTTGCTCAATGAACTGGCCTCAACACACCCTATACACCACAGAGAAATATATCTGAGTAATAAGAATCTTAAAACCCATGTATTGATATATCTCCATAAGGGAATCAAGTGTGTGCAGAGCGGCACAAACACAGCAGTGAAAATGAGCTAAACCCCATTATAGAAATAAATTTTAAAAACAAAACGCAGAAACAATGAAAGAGAGAAAAATTCTTACAAAATTCGCTCAGGGGCTGTGATGCAACCTGGATTGACCACATATAAGCCCACAGCTGGATAAGACATAAGGCTGGACACTTGGGGCTGAGAGGATTGGTGAGCTTTGGTGAGCAACTGCCAAAACTTTAATGCAATACTTCATGCTACTCATTCCAAGGGTCCCAACACTCCAGGTTGAAGGGAATCTTCCTACAGCTAAACCATGCTTGGGAAACCCAGCGACTGGTATACCATATGATTGGGAAAGGTTTCTAAAACGCACCTCATTTTTCCTCTCCTGGGGCTCCGGATCGACATTCCAGCCGCTTTACTAAAATATCCCCACATGGAGAGTCAATGCCTTTAAGTTCTGGTATCGCACAGTCTGCAGTTAGTGTGGAGGATGAATGGGAATAGGGGGAACCAGTGAGAAACTAGCTGTAGCGGTTTCAATGGGCACATGTCACTCTAATTTCATATCAGTAAGAAGAATAAACCAAAGGCACAGCAAGGTGCCCCAGAAGAACAATAGGGCCTGAAGGAATCCTGTGGTTATGAGGCAAGATCACAAAAATAAGAGCTGAAAAATGGAGCTAAGGGCCACTGCAATTCAAAACCTGCAGAGTTATAAAGGCCAACTATTTTCAAAAAATATATTGAGGTAAGTCTATGAAGAGGCATTGAAAGCAAGGCAGAATTGCAGGAAACCGATTTCAGGAGGTAGACTGGAATTGCATTTAAAGCATAGGAAAAGAGGCAGAACGTTGACAATGATGCACGTGGCCAAAAAGGGCGTATGCGTTTTCTCCTGAATATATTCAGGAAAAAACGCATACGCACTTTTAGGCCAACCAAGCAAGCTTGTAAAGGAAATCTGCACTATAATGAAGTCTCACTTCCCCCCGGTCAAAAGGGCCATCTGAAAAAAGTGTAAAATCCAGAAAGGCAGGACAGGCCATGGAGAACTGGGAGCCTTGTTATGCTGATGGTCGGGATGAAAATTGCCAACAGCCACTCAGGAGAAGTGTATGGTGTTTCCTGAAACATCGAAAAAACAAAGCAACAGAGCCTAGGGCACTTCCACTTATGGTCCTATAGCTTAGGGAAATTAAAATCAAAAAGACACAGCCTCCCCAAAGTTTGGGACGGCTCTGTTTACAAGAACCTCGTTTATGGTACAAGTTCAATATCGCAGAAAGTGAAAAATGGATAAAGAAGTTGTGGTACTTACGTACAATGCAATATCACTCAGCAATAAAATCTATGTCATCAGGCCCGTAGCAGCATAATGAGTGGATTCAGGTATGATGATTCTAACTGAAATAAGTCACACAGAAAAAGAAACATCATAAGATATCACTAATACACGGAATGTAAACTTGGCTATACAGGAACTGAATTACAAAATAGAACAGGATCACAAATTTAGAAAACCAACTTATGCTTGCTTAAGGGGAAAGGTGAGTTGCGGTGTTGCATAAAACCAGAGATTATAATGAGCACAGATAAAGTTCCTTAAGCCAGATACTGAATAGACAAGAGCTACTCCTTGCTCAACGAAATGGACTCAACACCCCATATTAAATGCCTAAGAACGTACCTGACTAGAAAGTATCTTAAAACCTATGGATTGCTATTTCCCTGAAAGAGAATCAAGCGTCTGTACAGGGGCCTAAATGCAGCAGTGATAGGATTGGAGAGGTTCGGTGAGCAAATGAAGACCCTTTGAAGTCATATTGCATGGTACCCATTCCACGGGTCTCAAATCTCCAGGTTTAAGGGATTCTTCCTTCAGCTAAAACATGCATGCGGAGCCCAGAGTATGATCAACCATGTGATCGGGAGACGTGTTCCAATATGTCTCAGTTCTCGTCCCCTGGTACTCGGGTGCAAAATTCCAGACGCTTTACTAACACTCTCCCGACTTGGAGAGTCAGTGCCTTTAACCTCCTGTTTGGCCCAGTTTGCAATTTCTGCGGAAAATGAACAGGAATAGGGAGAAACAATGAGAGACTAGCTGGACGTGTCTGGACGGGCAAATTTAACTCTCATTTCGCACCAGGAATAGGAATTAACCAAAAGCTCAGCGTCCCGGCCGGAACGAGATTAAGGCCTGAAGCAATCCTGCGGGGTTGTGGCCAGCTCACAAGAAAGCGAGTAGAAGTAAGGAGCTCAGGGGCACTGTAATTCACAAACCTGCAGAGTTATAAATGACAGCTATCGTCCAAAAATATACTGAAGTAAGGCTGACAAGAAGACTTGAAAGCGGGGCAGAATTGCAGGAATCCGATTTCAGGAGGTAGACTGGAATTGCATTTAAAATATAGGAAAAGAGGCAGAATGTGGACAATGATGCACTTGGCCAAAAAGGGCGTATGCGTTTTTTCCTGCATATATTCAGGAAAAAACGCATACGCACTTTTTGGCCAACCAAGCAAGCTTGCAAAGGAAATCTGCACTACAATGAAGTCTCACTTCCTCCCGGTCAAAAGGGCCATCTGAAAAAAGTGTAAAATCCAGAAAGGCAGGACAGGCCATGGAGAACTGGGAGCCTTGTTATGCTGATGGGCGGTATGTTAATTGCCAACAGCCACTTGGAAGAAGTGTATGGTGTTTCCTTAAGCATCTAAAAAACAAAGCAACAGAGCCTAGGGCACTTCCACTTATGGTCCTATAGCTTAGGGAAATTAAAATGAAAAAGACACAGCCACCCCAAAGTTTGGGACGGCTCTGTTTGCAAGAACCTCGTTTACGGTACAAGTTCAATAGCGCAGAAAGTGAAATATGGATAAAGAAGTTGTGGTACTTACGTACAATGCAATATCACTCAGCAATGAAATCTATGTCATCAGGCCCGTAGCAGCATAATGAGTGGATTCAGGTATGATGATTCTAACTGAAATAAGTCACACAGAAAAAGAAACATCATAAGATATCACTAATACACGGAATGTAAACTTGGCTACACAGGAACTGGATTACAAATCAGAACAGGGTCTCAAATTTAGAAAACCAACTTATGCTTGATTAAGCGAAAAGGTGAGTTGGGGTGCTGCATCAAACCAGAGATTGAAATGAGCACAGATAAAGTTCCTTAAGCCAAATATGGAATAGACAAGAGCTACTCCTTGCTCAACGAAATGGACTCAACACCCCATATTAAACGCCTAAGAATGTACCTGACTAGTAAGTATCTTAAAACCTATGGATTGCTATGTCTCTGAAAGAAAATCAAGCGTGTGTACAGGGGCATAAACGCAGCAGTGATAGGATTGGAGAGGTTCGGTGAGCAAATGAAGACCCTTTGAAGTCATATTGCATGGTACCCATTCCACGGGTCTCAACTCTCCTGGTTTAAGGGATTCTTCCTTCAGCTAAAACATGCACGTGGAACCCAGAGTATGATCAACCATGGGATCGGGAGACGTGTTCCAATATGCCTCAGTTCTCGTCCCCTGGTACTCGGGTGCAACATTCCAGACGCTTTACTAACACTCTCCCGACTTGGAGAGTCAGTGCCTTTAACCTCCTGTTTGGCCCAGTTTGCAATTTCTGCGGAAGATGAACAGGAATAGGGAGAGCCAAAGAGAGACTAGCTGGAGGAGTCTAGACGGGCAAATTTAACTCTCATTTCCCACCAGGAAGAGGAATTAACCAAAGGCTCAGCGTGCCGTGCCGGAACCAGATTAGGGCCTGAAGCAATCCTGCGGTGTTGCGGCCAGCTCACAAGAAAGCGAGTTGAAGAAAGGAGCTCAGGGGCAGTGTAATTCACAAACCTGCAGAGTTATAAATGACAGCTATCGTCCAAAAATATACTGAAGTAAGGCTGCCAAGAGGACTTGAAAGCGGGGCAGAATTGCAGGAATCCGATTTCAGGAGGTAGACTGGAATTGCATTTAAAGCATAGGAAAAGAGGCAGAACGTCCACAATGATGCACTTGGCCAAAAAGGGCGTATGCGTTTTTTCCTGAATATATTCAGGAAATAACGCATACGCCCTTTTTGGCCAACCAAGCAAGCTTGCAAAGGAAATCTGCACTACAATGAAGTCTCACTTCCCCACGGTCAAAACGGCCACCTCAAAAAAGTGTAAAATCCAGAAAGGCAGGACAGGCCATGGAGAACTGGGAGCCTTGTTATGCTGATGGGCGGTATATTAATTGCCAACACCCACTTGGGAGAAGTGTATGGTGTTTCCTTAAACATCTAAAAAACAAAGCAACAGAGCCTAGGGCACTTCCACTTATGGTCCTATAGCTTAGGGAAATTAAAATGAAAAAGACACAGCCACCCCAAAGTTTGGGACGGCTCTGTTTACAAGAACCTCGTTTACGGTACAAGTTCAATAGCGCAGAAAGTGAAATATGGATAAAGAAGTTGTGGTACTTACGTACAATGCAATATCACTCAGCAATGAAATCTATGTCATCAGGCCCATAGCAGCATAATGAGTGGATTCAGGTATGATGATTCTAACTGAAATAAGTCACACAGAAAAAGAAACATCATAAGATATCACTAATACACGGAATGTAAACTTGGCTACACAGGAACTGGATTACAAATCAGAACAGGGTCTCAAATTTAGAAAACCAACTTATGCTTGCTTAAGCGAAAAGGTGAGTTGGGGTGCTGCATCAAACCAGAGATTGAAATGAGCACAGATAAAGTTCCTTAAGCCAAATATGGAATAGACAAGAACTACTCCTTGCTCAACGAAATGGACTCAACAGCCCATATTAAACGCCTAAGAATGTACCTGACTAGTAAGTATCTTAAAACCTATGGATTGCTATTTCCCTGAAAGAGAATCAAGCGTCTGTACAGGGGCCTAAATGCAGCAGTGATAGGATTGGAGAGGTTCGGTGAGCAAATGAAGACCCTTTGAAGTCATATTGCATGGTACCCATTCCACGGGTCTCAACTCTCCAGGTTTAAGGGATTCTTCCTTCAGCTAAAACATGCATGCGGAGCCCAGAGTATGATCAACCATGTGATCGGGAGACGTGTTCCAATATGTCTCAGTTCTCGTCCCCTGGTACTCGGGTGCAAAATTCCAGACGCTTTACTAACACTCTCCCGACTTGGAGAGTCAGTGCCTTTAACCTCCTGTTTGGCCCAGTTTGCAATTTCTGCGGAAAATGAACAGGAATAGGGAGAAACAATGAGAGACTAGCTGGACGTGTCTGGACGGGCAAATTTAACTCTCATTTCGCACCAGGAATAGGAATTAACCAAAAGCTCAGCGTCCCGGCCGGAACGAGATTAAGGCCTGAAGCAATCCTGCGGGGTTGTGGCCAGCTCACAAGAAAGCGAGTAGAAGTAAGGAGCTCAGGGGCACTGTAATTCACAAACCTGCAGAGTTATAAATGACAGCTATCGTCCAAAAATATACTGAAGTAAGGCTGACAAGAAGACTTGAAAGCGGGGCAGAATTGCAGGAATCCGATTTCAGGAGGTAGACTGGAATTGCATTTAAAATATAGGAAAAGAGGCAGAATGTGGACAATGATGCACTTGGCCAGAAAGGGCGTATGCGTTTTTTCCTGCATATATTCAGGAAAAAACGCATACGCACTTTTTGGCCAACCAAGCAAGCTTGCAAAGGAAATCTGCACTACAATGAAGTCTCACTTCCTCCTGGTCAAAAGGGCCATCTGAAAAAAGTGTAAAATCCAGAAAGGCAGGACAGGCCATGGAGAACTGGGAGCCTTGTTATGCTGATGGGCGGTATGTTAATTGCCAACAGCCACTTGGGAGAAGTGTATGGTGTTTCCTTAAACATCTAAAAAACAAAGCAACAGAGCCTAGGGCACTTCCACTTATGGTCCTATAGCTTAGGGAAATTAAAATGAAAAAGACACAGCCACCCCAAAGTTTGGGACGGCTCTGTTTGCAAGAACCTCGTTTACGGTACAAGTTCAATAGCGCAGAAAGTGAAATATGGATAAAGAAGTTGTGGTACTTACGTACAATGCAATATCACTCAGCAATGAAATCTATGTCATCAGGCCCGTAGCAGCATAATGAGTGGATTCAGGTATGATGATTCTAACTGAAATAAGTCACACAGAAAAAGAAACATCATAAGATATCACTAATACACGGAATGTAAACTTGGCTACACAGGAACTGGATTACAAATCAGAACAGGGTCTCAAATTTAGAAAACCAACTTATGCTTGCTTAAGCGAAAAGGTGAGTTGGGGTGCTGCATCAAACCAGAGATTGAAATGAGCACAGATAAAGTTCCTTAAGCCAAATATGGAATAGACAAGAGCTACTCCTTGCTCAACGAAATGGACTCAACACCCCATATTAAACGCCTAAGAATGTACCTGACTAGTAAGTATCTTAAAACCTATGGATTGCTATGTCTCTGAAAGAAAATCAAGCGTGTGTACAGGGGCATAAACGCAGCAGTGATAGGATTGGAGAGGTTCGGTGAGCAAATGAAGACCCTTTGAAGTCATATTGCATGGTACCCATTCCACGGGTCTCAACTCTCCTGGTTTAAGGGATTCTTCCTTCAGCTAAAACATGCACGTGGAACCCAGAGTATGATCAACCATGGGATCGGGAGACGTGTTCCAATATGCCTCAGTTCTCGTCCCCTGGTACTCGGGTGCAACATTCCAGACGCTTTACTAACACTCTCCCGACTTGGAGAGTCAGTGCCTTTAACCTCCTGTTTGGCCCAGTTTGCAATTTCTGCGGAAGATGAACAGGAATAGGGAGAGCCAAAGAGAGACTAGCTGGAGGAGTCTAGACGGGCAAATTTAACTCTCATTTCCCACCAGGAAGAGGAATTAACCAAAGGCTCAGCGTGCCGTGCCGGAACCAGATTAGGGCCTGAAGCAATCCTGCGGTGTTGCGGCCAGCTCACAAGAAAGCGAGTTGAAGAAAGGAGCTCAGGGGCAGTGTAATTCACAAACCTGCAGAGTTATAAATGACAGCTATCGTCCAAAAATATACTGAAGTAAGGCTGCCAAGAGGACTTGAAAGCGGGGCAGAATTGCAGGAAACCGATTTCAGGAGGTAGACTGGAATTGCATTTAAAGCATAGGAAAAGAGGCAGAACGTCCACAATGATGCACTTGGCCAAAAAGGGCGTATGCGTTTTTTCCTGAATATATTCAGGAAAAAACGCATACGCCCTTTTTGGCCAACCAAGCAAGCTTGCAAAGGAAATCTGCACTACAATGAAGTCTCACTTCCCCACGGTCAAAACGGCCACCTCAAAAGAGTGTAAAATCCAGAAAGGCAGGACAGGCCATGGAGAACTGGGAGCCTTGTTATGCTGATGGGCGGTATATTAATTGCCAACACCCACTTGGGAGAAGTGTATGGTGTTTCCTTAAACATCTAAAAAACAAAGCAACAGAGCCTAGGGCACTTCCACTTATGGTCCTATAGCTTAGGGAAATTAAAATGAAAAAGACACAACCACCCCAAAGTTTGGGACGGCTCTGTTTACAAGAACCTCGTTTACGGTACAAGTTCAATAGCGCAGAAAGTGAAATATGGATAAAGAAGTTGTGGTACTTACGTACAATGCAATATCACTCAGCAATGAAATCTATGTCATCAGGCCCATAGCAGCATAATGAGTGGATTCAGGTATGATGATTCTAACTGAAATAAGTCACACAGAAAAAGAAACATCATAAGATATCACTAATACACGGAATGTAAACTTGGCTACACAGGAACTGGATTACAAATCAGAACAGGGTCTCAAATTTAGAAAACTAACTTATGCTTGCTTAAGCGAAAAGGTGAGTTGGGGTGCTGCATCAAACCAGAGATTGAAATGAGCACAGATAAAGTTCCTTAAGCCAAATATGGAATAGACAAGAGCTACTCCTTGCTCAACGAAATGGACTCAACACCCCATATTAAACGCCTAAGAATGTACCTGACTAGTAAGTATCTTAAAACCTATGGATTGCTATGTCTCTGAAAGAAAATCAAGCATGTGTACAGGGGCATAAACGCAGCAGTGATAGGATTGGAGAGGTTCGGTGAGCAAATGAAGACCCTTTGAAGTCATATTGCATGGTACCCATTCCACGGGTCTCAACTCTCCTGGTTTAAGGGATTCTTCCTTCAGCTAAAACATGCACGTGGAACCCAGAGTATGATCAACCATGGGATCGGGAGACGTGTTCCAATATGCCTCAGTTCTCGTCCCCTGGTACTCGGGTGCAACATTCCAGACGCTTTACTAACACTCTCCCGACTTGGAGAGTCAGTGCCTTTAACCTCCTGTTTGGCCCAGTTTGCAATTTCTGCGGAAGATGAACAGGAATAGGGAGAGCCAAAGAGAGACTAGCTGGAGGAGTCTAGACGGGCAAATTTAACTCTCATTTCCCACCAGGAAGAGGAATTAACCAAAGGCTCAGCGTGCCGTGCCGGAACCAGATTAGGGCCTGAAGCAATCCTGCGGTGTTGCGGCCAGCTCACAAGAAAGCGAGTTGAAGAAAGGAGCTCAGGGGCAGTGTAATTCACAAACCTGCAGAGTTATAAATGACAGCTATCGTCCAAAAATATACTGAAGTAAGGCTGCCAAGAGGACTTGAAAGCGGGACAGAATTGCAGGAAACCGATTTCAGGAGGTAGACTGGAATTGCATTTAAAGCATAGGAAAAGAGGCAGAACGTCCACAATGATGCACTTGGCCAAAAAGGGCGTATGCGTTTTTTCCTGAATATATTCAGGAAAAAACGCATACGCCCTTTTTGGCCAACCAAGCAAGCTTGCAAAGGAAATCTGCACTACAATGAAGTCTCACTTCCCCATGGTCAAAAGGGCCATCTGGAAAAAGTGTAAAATCCAGAAAGGCAGGACAGGCCATGGAGAACTGGGAGCCTTGTTATGCTGATGGGCGGTATGTTAATTGCCAACAGCCACTTGGGAGAAGTGTATGGTGTTTCCTTAAACATCTAAAAAACAAAGCAACAGAGCCTAGGGCACTTCCACTTATGGTCCTATAGCTTAGGGAAATTAAAATGAAAAAGACACAGCCACCCCAAAGTTTGGGACGGCTCTGTTTGCAAGAACCTCGTTTACGGTACAAGTTCAATAGCGCAGAAAGTGAAATATGGATAAAGAAGTTGTGGTACTTACGTACAATGCAATATCACTCAGCAATGAAATCTATGTCATCAGGCCCGTAGCAGCATAATGAGTGGATTCAGGTATGATGATTCTAACTGAAATAAGTCACACAGAAAAAGAAACATCATAAGATATCACTAATACACGGAATGTAAACTTGGCTACACAGGAACTGGATTACAAATCAGAACAGGGTCTCAAATTTAGAAAACCAACTTATGCTTGATTAAGCGAAAAGGTGAGTTGGGGTGCTGCATCAAACCAGAGATTGAAATGAGCACAGATAAAGTTCCTTAAGCCAAATATGGAATAGACAAGAGCTACTCCTTGCTCAACGAAATGGACTCAACACCCCATATTAAACGCCTAAGAATGTACCTGACTAGTAAGTATCTTAAAACCTATGGATTGCTATGTCTCTGAAAGAAAATCAAGCGTGTGTACAGGGGCATAAACGCAGCAGTGATAGGATTGGAGAGGTTCGGTGAGCAAATGAAGACCCTTTGAAGTCATATTGCATGGTACCCATTCCACGGGTCTCAACTCTCCTGGTTTAAGGGATTCTTCCTTCAGCTAAAACATGCACGTGGAACCCAGAGTATGATCAACCATGGGATCGGGAGACGTGTTCCAATATGCCTCAGTTCTCGTCCCCTGGTACTCGGGTGCAACATTCCAGACGCTTTACTAACACTCTCCCGACTTGGAGAGTCAGTGCCTTTAACCTCCTGTTTGGCCCAGTTTGCAATTTCTGCGGAAGATGAACAGGAATAGGGAGAGCCAAAGAGAGACTAGCTGGAGGAGTCTAGACGGGCAAATTTAACTCTCATTTCCCACCAGGAAGAGGAATTAACCAAAGGCTCAGCGTGCCGTGCCGGAACCAGATTAGGGCCTGAAGCAATCCTGCGGTGTTGCGGCCAGCTCACAAGAAAGCGAGTTGAAGAAAGGAGCTCAGGGGCAGTGTAATTCACAAACCTGCAGAGTTATAAATGACAGCTATCGTCCAAAAATATACTGAAGTAAGGCTGCCAAGAGGACTTGAAAGCGGGGCAGAATTGCAGGAAACCGATTTCAGGAGGTAGACTGGAATTGCATTTAAAGCATAGGAAAAGAGGCAGAACGTCCACAATGATGCACTTGGCCAAAAAGGGCGTATGCGTTTTTTCCTGAATATATTCAGGAAAAAAAGCATACGCCCTTTTTGGCCAACCAAGCAAGCTTGCAAAGGAAATCTGCACTACAATGAAGTCTCACTTCCCCACGGTCAAAACGGCCACCTCAAAAGAGTGTAAAATCCAGAAAGGCAGGACAGGCCATGGAGAACTGGGAGCCTTGTTATGCTGATGGGCGGTATATTAATTGCCAACACCCACTTGGGAGAAGTGTATGGTGTTTCCTTAAACATCTAAAAAACAAAGCAACAGAGCCTAGGGCACTTCCACTTATGGTCCTATAGCTTAGGGAAATTAAAATGAAAAAGACACAGCCACCCCAAAGTTTGGGACGGCTCTGTTTACAAGAACCTCCTTTACGGTACAAGTTCAATAGCGCAGAAAGTGAAATATGGATAAAGAAGTTGTGGTACTTACGTACAATGCAATATCACTCAGCAATGAAATCTATGTCATCAGGCCCATAGCAGCATAATGAGTGGATTCAGGTATGATGATTCTAACTGAAATAAGTCACACAGAAAAAGAAACATCATAAGATATCACTAATAAACGGAATGTAAACTTGGCTACACAGGAACTGGATTATAAATCAGAACAGGGTCTCAAATTTAGAAAACCAACTTATGCTTGCTTAAGCGAAAAGGTGAGTTGGGGTGCTGCATCAAACCAGAGATTGAAATGAGCACAGATAAAGTTCCTTAAGCCAAATATGGAATAGACAAGAGCTACTCCTTGCTCAACGAAATGGACTCAACACCCCATATTAAACGCCTAAGAATGTACCTGACTAGTAAGTATCTTAAAACCTATGGATTGCTATTTCCCTGAAAGAGAATCAAGCGTCTGTACAGGGGCCTAAATGCAGCAGTGATAGGATTGGAGAGGTTCGGTGAGCAAATGAAGACCCTTTGAAGTCATATTGCATGGTACCCATTCCACGGGTCTCAACTCTCCTGGTTTAAGGGATTCTTCCTTCAGCTAAAACATGCACGTGGAACCCAGAGTATGATCAACCATGGGATCGGGAGACGTGTTCCAATATGCCTCAGTTCTCGTCCCCTGGTACTCGGGTGCAACATTCCAGACGCTTTACTAACACTCTCCCGACTTGGAGAGTCAGTGCCTTTAACCTCCTGTTTGGCCCAGTTTGCAATTTCTGCGGAAGATGAACAGGAATAGGGAGAGCCAAAGAGAGACTAGCTGGAGGAGTCTAGACGGGCAAATTTAACTCTCATTTCCCACCAGGAAGAGGAATTAACCAAAGGCTCAGCGTGCCGTGCCGGAACCAGATTAGGGCCTGAAGCAATCCTGCGGTGTTGCGGCCAGCTCACAAGAAAGCGAGTTGAAGAAAGGAGCTCAGGGGCAGTGTAATTCACAAACCTGCAGAGTTATAAATGACAGCTATCGTCCAAAAATATACTGAAGTAAGGCTGCCAAGAGGACTTGAAAGCGGGACAGAATTGCAGGAAACCGATTTCAGGAGGTAGACTGGAATTGCATTTAAAGCATAGGAAAAGAGGCAGAACGTCCACAATGATGCACTTGGCCAAAAAGGGCGTATGCGTTTTTTCCTGAATATATTCAGGAAAAAACGCATACGCCCTTTTTGGCCAACCAAGCAAGCTTGCAAAGGAAATCTGCACTACAATGAAGTCTCACTTCCCCATGGTCAAAAGGGCCATCTGGAAAAAGTGTAAAATCCAGAAAGGCAGGACAGGCCATGGAGAACTGGGAGCCTTGTTATGCTGATGGGCGGTATGTTAATTGCCAACAGCCACTTGGGAGAAGTGTATGGTGTTTCCTTAAACATCTAAAAAACAAAGCAACAGAGCCTAGGGCACTTCCACTTATGGTCCTATAGCTTAGGGAAATTAAAATGAAAAAGACACAGCCACCCCAAAGTTTGGGACGGCTCTGTTTGCAAGAACCTCGTTTACGGTACAAGTTCAATAGCGCAGAAAGTGAAATATGGATAAAGAAGTTGTGGTACTTACGTACAATGCAATATCACTCAGCAATGAAATCTATGTCATCAGGCCCGTAGCAGCATAATGAGTGGATTCAGGTATGATGATTCTAACTGAAATAAGTCACACAGAAAAAGAAACATCATAAGATATCACTAATACACGGAATGTAAACTTGGCTACACAGGAACTGGATTACAAATCAGAACAGGGTCTCAAATTTAGAAAACCAACTTATGCTTGATTAAGCGAAAAGGTGAGTTGGGGTGCTGCATCAAACCAGAGATTGAAATGAGCACAGATAAAGTTCCTTAAGCCAAATATGGAATAGACAAGAGCTACTCCTTGCTCAACGAAATGGACTCAACACCCCATATTAAACGCCTAAGAATGTACCTGACTAGTAAGTATCTTAAAACCTATGGATTGCTATGTCTCTGAAAGAAAATCAAGCGTGTGTACAGGGGCATAAACGCAGCAGTGATAGGATTGGAGAGGTTCGGTGAGCAAATGAAGACCCTTTGAAGTCATATTGCATGGTACCCATTCCACGGGTCTCAACTCTCCTGGTTTAAGGGATTCTTCCTTCAGCTAAAACATGCACGTGGAACCCAGAGTATGATCAACCATGGGATCGGGAGACGTGTTCCAATATGCCTCAGTTCTCGTCCCCTGGTACTCGGGTGCAACATTCCAGACGCTTTACTAACACTCTCCCGACTTGGAGAGTCAGTGCCTTTAACCTCCTGTTTGGCCCAGTTTGCAATTTCTGCGGAAGATGAACAGGAATAGGGAGAGCCAAAGAGAGACTAGCTGGAGGAGTCTAGACGGGCAAATTTAACTCTCATTTCCCACCAGGAAGAGGAATTAACCAAAGGCTCAGCGTGCCGTGCCGGAACCAGATTAGGGCCTGAAGCAATCCTGCGGTGTTGCGGCCAGCTCACAAGAAAGCGAGTTGAAGAAAGGAGCTCAGGGGCAGTGTAATTCACAAACCTGCAGAGTTATAAATGACAGCTATCGTCCAAAAATATACTGAAGTAAGGCTGCCAAGAGGACTTGAAAGCGGGACAGAATTGCAGGAAACCGATTTCAGGAGGTAGACTGGAATTGCATTTAAAGCATAGGAAAAGAGGCAGAACGTCCACAATGATGCACTTGGCCAAAAAGGGCGTATGCGTTTTTTCCTGAATATATTCAGGAAAAAACGCATACGCCCTTTTTGGCCAACCAAGCAAGCTTGCAAAGGAAATCTGCACTACAATGAAGTCTCACTTCCCCATGGTCAAAAGGGCCATCTGGAAAAAGTGTAAAATCCAGAAAGGCAGGACAGGCCATGGAGAACTGGGAGCCTTGTTATGCTGATGGGCGGTATGTTAATTGCCAACAGCCACTTGGGAGAAGTGTATGGTGTTTCCTTAAACATCTAAAAAACAAAGCAACAGAGCCTAGGGCACTTCCACTTATGGTCCTATAGCTTAGGGAAATTAAAATGAAAAAGACACAGCCACCCCAAAGTTTGGGACGGCTCTGTTTGCAAGAACCTCGTTTACGGTACAAGTTCAATAGCGCAGAAAGTGAAAAATGGATAAAGAAGTTGTGGTACTTACGTACAATGCAATATCACTCAGCAATGAAATCTATGTCATCAGGCCCGTAGCAGCATAATGAGTGGATTCAGGTATGATGATTCTAACTGAAATAAGTCACACAGAAAAAGAAACATCATAAGATATCACTAATACACGGAATGTAAACTTGGCTACACAGGAACTGGATTACAAATCAGAACAGGGTCTCAAATTTAGAAAACCAACTTATGCTTGATTAAGCGAAAAGGTGAGTTGGGGTGCTGCATCAAACCAGAGATTGAAATGAGCACAGATAAAGTTCCTTAAGCCAAATATGGAATAGACAAGAACTACTCCTTGCTCAACGAAATGGACTCAACACCCCATATTAAACGCCTAAGAATGTACCTGACTAGTAAGTATCTTAAAACCTATGGATTGCTATGTCTCTGAAAGAAAATCAAGCGTGTGTACAGGGGCATAAACGCAGCAGTGATAGGATTGGAGAGGTTCGGTGAGCAAATGAAGACCCTTTGAAGTCATATTGCATGGTACCCATTCCACGGGTCTCAACTCTCCTGGTTTAAGGGATTCTTCCTTCAGCTAAAACATGCACGTGGAACCCAGAGTATGATCAACCATGGGATCGGGAGACGTGTTCCAATATGCCTCAGTTCTCGTCCCCTGGTACTCGGGTGCAACATTCCAGACGCTTTACTAACACTCTCCCGACTTGGAGAGTCAGTGCCTTTAACCTCCTGTTTGGCCCAGTTTGCAATTTCTGCGGAAGATGAACAGGAATAGGGAGAGCCAAAGAGAGACTAGCTGGAGGAGTCTAGACGGGCAAATTTAACTCTCATTTCCCACCAGGAAGAGGAATTAACCAAAGGCTCAGCGTGCCGTGCCGGAACCAGATTAGGGCCTGAAGCAATCCTGCGGTGTTGCGGCCAGCTCACAAGAAAGCGAGTTGAAGAAAGGAGCTCAGGGGCAGTGTAATTCACAAACCTGCAGAGTTATAAATGACAGCTATCGTCCAAAAATATACTGAAGTAAGGCTGCCAAGAGGACTTGAAAGCGGGGCAGAATTGCAGGAAACCGATTTCAGGAGGTAGACTGGAATTGCATTTAAAGCATAGGAAAAGAGGCAGAACGTCCACAATGATGCACTTGGCCAAAAAGGGCATATGCGTTTTTTCCTGAATATATTCAGGAAAAAACGCATACGCCCTTTTTGGCCAACCAAGCAAGCTTGCAAAGGAAATCTGCACTACAATGAAGTCTCACTTCCCCACGGTCAAAACGGCCACCTGAAAAAAGTGTAAAATCCAGAAAGGCAGGACAGGCCATGGAGAACTGGGAGCCTTGTTATGCTGATGGGCGGTATGTTAATTGCCAACAGCCACTTGGAGAAGTGTATGGTGTTTCCTTAAACATCTAAAAAACAAAGCAACAGAGCCTAGGGCACTTCCACTTATGGTCCTATAGCTTAGGGAAATTAAAATCAAAAAGACACAGCCACCCCAAAGTTTGGGACGGCTCTGTTTACAAGAACCTCATTTACGGTACAAGTTCAATAGCGCAGAAAGTGAAATATGGATAAAGAAGTTGTGGTACTTACGTATAATGCAATATCACTCAGCAATGAAATCTATGTCATCAGGCCCATAGCAGCATAATGAGTGGATTCAGGTATGATGATTCTAACTGAAATAAGTCACACAGAAAAAGAAACATCATAAGATATCACTAATTCACGGAATGTAAACTTGGCTACACAGGAACTGGATTACAAATCAGAACAGGGTCTCAAATTTAGAAAACCAACTTATGCTTGCTTAAGCGAAAAGGTGAGTTGGGGTGCTGCATCAAACCAGAGATTGAAATGAGCACAGATAAAGTTCCTTAAGCCAAATATGGAATAGACAAGAGCTACTCCTTGCTCAACGAAATGGACTCAACACCCCATATTAAACGCCTAAGAATGTACCTGACTAGTAAGTATCTTAAAACCTATGGATTGCTATGTCTCTGAAAGAAAATCAAGCATATGTACATGGGCATAAACGCAGCACTGATAGGATTGGAGAGGTTCGGTGAGCAAATGAAGACCCTTTGAAGTCATATTGCATGGTACCCATTCCACGGGTCTCAACTCTCCTGGTTTAAGGGATTCTTCCTTCAGCTAAAACATGCACGTGGAACCCAGAGTATGATCAACCATGGGATCGGGAGACGTGTTCCAATATGCCTCAGTTCTCGTCCCCTGGTACTCGGGTGCAACATTCCAGACGCTTTACTAACACTCTCCCGACTTGGAGAGTCAGTGCCTTTAACCTCCTGTTTGGCCCAGTTTGCAATTTCTGCGGAAGATGAACAGGAATAGGGAGAGCCAAAGAGAGACTAGCTGGAGGAGTCTAGACGGGCAAATTTAACTCTCATTTCCCACCAGGAAGAGGAATTAACCAAAGGCTCAGCGTGCCGTGCCGGAACCAGATTAGGGCCTGAAGCAATCCTGCGGTGTTGCGGCCAGCTCACAAGAAAGCGAGTTGAAGAAAGGAGCTCAGGGGCAGTGTAATTCACAAACCTGCAGAGTTATAAATGACAGCTATCGTCCAAAAATATACTGAAGTAAGGCTGCCAAGAGGACTTGAAAGCGGGACAGAATTGCAGGAAACCGATTTCAGGAGGTAGACTGGAATTGCATTTAAAGCATAGGAAAAGAGGCAGAACGTCCACAATGATGCACTTGGCCAAAAAGGGCGTATGCGTTTTTTCCTGAATATATTCAGGAAAAAACGCATACGCCCTTTTTGGCCAACCAAGCAAGCTTGCAAAGGAAATCTGCACTACAATGAAGTCTCACTTCCCCACGGTCAAAAGGGCCATCTGGAAAAAGTGTAAAATCCAGAAAGGCAGGACAGGCCATGGAGAACTGGGAGCCTTGTTATGCTGATGGGCGGTATGTTAATTGCCAACAGCCACTTGGAGAAGTGTATGGTGTTTCCTTAAACATCTAAAAAACAAAGCAACAGAGCCTAGGGCACTTCCACTTATGGTCCTATAGCTTAGGGAAATTAAAATGAAAAAGACACAGCCACCCCAAAGTTTGGGAAGGCTCTGTTTACAAGAACCTCGTTTACGGTACAAGTTCAATAGCGCAGAAAGTGAAATATGGATAAAGAAGTTGTGGTACTTACGTACAATGCAATATCACTCAGCAATGAAATCTATGTCATCAGGCCCATAGCAGCATAATGAGTGGATTCAGGTATGATGATTCTAACTGAAATAAGTCACACAGAAAAAGAAACATCATAAGATATCACTAATACACGGAATGTAAACTTGGCTACACAGGAACTGGATTACAAATCAGAACAGGGTCTCAAATTTAGAAAACCAACTTATGCTTGCTTAAGCGAAAAGGTGAGTTGGGGTGCTGCATCAAACCAGAGATTGAAATGAGCACAGATAAAGTTCCTTAAGCCAAATATGGAATAGACAAGAGCTACTCCTTGCTCAACGAAATGGACTCAACACCCCATATTAAACGCCTAAGAATGTACCTGACTAGTAAGTATCTTAAAACCTATGGATTGCTATGTCTCTGAAAGAAAATCAAGCATGTGTACAGGGGCATAAACGCAGCACTGATAGGATTGGAGAGGTTCGGTGAGCAAATGAAGACCCTTTGAAGTCATATTGCATGGTACCCATTCCACGGGTCTCAACTCTCCAGGTTTAAGGGATTCTTCCTTCAGCTAAAACATGCACGTGGAACCCAGAGTATGATCAACCATGGGATCGGGAGACGTGTTCCAATATGCCTCAGTTCTCGTCCCCTGGTACTCGGGTGCAACATTCCAGACGCTTTACTAACACTCTCCCGACTTGGAGAGTCAGTGCCTTTAACCTCCTGTTTGGCCCAGTTTGCAATTTCTGCGGAAGATGAACAGGAATAGGGAGAGCCAAAGAGAGACTAGCTGGAGGAGTCTAGACGGGCAAATTTAACTCTCATTTCCCACCAGGAAGAGGAATTAACCAAAGGCTCAGCGTGCCGTGCCGGAACCAGATTAGGGCCTGAAGCAATCCTGCGGTGTTGCGGCCAGCTCACAAGAAAGCGAGTTGAAGAAAGGAGCTCAGGGGCAGTGTAATTCACAAACCTGCAGAGTTATAAATGACAGCTATCGTCCAAAAATATACTGAAGTAAGGCTGCCAAGAGGACTTGAAAGCGGGACAGAATTGCAGGAAACCGATTTCAGGAGGTAGACTGGAATTGCATTTAAAGCATAGGAAAAGAGGCAGAACGTCCACAATGATGCACTTGGCCAAAAAGGGCGTATGCGTTTTTTCCTGAATATATTCAGGAAAAAACGCATACGCCCTTTTTGGCCAACCAAGCAAGCTTGCAAAGGAAATCTGCACTACAATGAAGTCTCACTTCCCCACGGTCAAAAGGGCCATCTGGAAAAAGTGTAAAATCCAGAAAGGCAGGACAGGCCATGGAGAACTGGGAGCCTTGTTATGCTGATGGGCGGTATGTTAATTGCCAACAGCCACTTGGAGAAGTGTATGGTGTTTCCTTAAACATCTAAAAAACAAAGCAACAGAGCCTAGGGCACTTCCACTTATGGTCCTATAGCTTAGGGAAATTAAAATGAAAAAGACACAGCCACCCCAAAGTTTGGGAAGGCTCTGTTTACAAGAACCTCGTTTACGGTACAAGTTCAATAGCGCAGAAAGTAAAATATGGATAAAGAAGTTGTGGTACTTACGTACAATGCAATATCACTCAGCAATGAAATCTATGTCATCAGGCCCATAGCAGCATAATGAGTGGATTCAGGTATGATGATTCTAACTGAAATAAGTCACACAGAAAAAGAAATATCATAAGATATCACTAATACACGGAATGTAAACTTGGCTACACAGGAACTGGATTACAAATCAGAACAGGGTCTCAAATTTAGAAAACCAACTTATGCTTGCTTAAGCGAAAAGGTGAGTTGGGGTGCTGCATCAAACCAGAGATTGAAATGAGCACAGATAAAGTTCCTTAAGCCAAATATGGAATAGACAAGAGCTACTCCTTGCTCAACGAAATGGACTCAACACCCCATATTAAACGCCTAAGAATGTACCTGACTAGTAAGTATCTTAAAACCTATGGATTGCTATGTCTCTGAAAGAAAATCAAGCATGTGTACAGGGGCATAAACGCAGCACTGATAGGATTGGAGAGGTTCGGTGAGCAAATGAAGACCCTTTGAAGTCATATTGCATGGTACCCATTCCACGGGTCTCAACTCTCCAGGTTTAAGGGATTCTTCCTTCAGCTAAAACATGCACGTGGAACCCAGAGTATGATCAACCATGGGATCGGGAGACGTGTTCCAATATGCCTCAGTTCTCGTCCCCTGGTACTCGGGTGCAACATTCCAGACGCTTTACTAACACTCTCCCGACTTGGAGAGTCAGTGCCTTTAACCTCCTGTTTGGCCCAGTTTGCAATTTCTGCGGAAGATGAACAGGAATAGGGAGAGCCAAAGAGAGACTAGCTGGAGGAGTCTAGACGGGCAAATTTAACTCTCATTTCCCACCAGGAAGAGGAATTAACCAAAGGCTCAGCGTGCCGTGCCGGAACCAGATTAGGGCCTGAAGCAATCCTGCGGTGTTGCGGCCAGCTCACAAGAAAGCGAGTTGAAGAAAGGAGCTCAGGGGCAGTGTAATTCACAAACCTGCAGAGTTATAAATGACAGCTATCGTCCAAAAATATACTGAAGTAAGGCTGCCAAGAGGACTTGAAAGCGGGACAGAATTGCAGGAAACCGATTTCAGGAGGTAGACTGGAATTGCATTTAAAGCATAGGAAAAGAGGCAGAACGTCCACAATGATGCACTTGGCCAAAAAGGGCGTATGCGTTTTTTCCTGAATATATTCAGGAAAAAACGCATACGCCCTTTTTGGCCAACCAAGCAAGCTTGCAAAGGAAATCTGCACTATAATGAAGTCTCACTTCCCCATGGTCAAAAGGGCCATCTGGAAAAAGTGTAAAATCCAGAAAGGCAGGACAGGCCATGGAGAACTGGGAGCCTTGTTATGCTGATGGGCGGTATGTTAATTGCCAACAGCCACTTGGGAGAAGTGTATGGTGTTTCCTTAAACATCTAAAAAACAAAGCAACAGAGCCTAGGGCACTTCCACTTATGGTCCTATAGCTTAGGGAAATTAAAATGAAAAAGACACAGCCACCCCAAAGTTTGGGACGGCTCTGTTTGCAAGAACCTCGTTTACGGTACAAGTTCAATAGCGCAGAAAGTGAAATATGGATAAAGAAGTTGTGGTACTTACGTACAATGCAATATCACTCAGCAATGAAATCTATGTCATCAGGCCCGTAGCAGCATAATGAGTGGATTCAGGTATGATGATTCTAACTGAAATAAGTCACACAGAAAAAGAAACATCATAAGATATCACTAATACACGGAATGTAAACTTGGCTACACAGGAACTGGATTACAAATCAGAACAGGGTCTCAAATTTAGAAAACCAACTTATGCTTGCTTAAGCGAAAAGGTGAGTTGGGGTGCTGCATCAAACCAGAGATTGAAATGAGCACAGATAAAGTTCCTTAAGCCAAATATGGAATAGACAAGAACTACTCCTTGCTCAACGAAATGGACTCAACACCCCATATTAAACGCCTAAGAATGTACCTGACTAGTAAGTATCTTAAAACCTATGGATTGCTATGTCTCTGAAAGAAAATCAAGCGTGTGTACAGGGGCATAAACGCAGCAGTGATAGGATTGGAGAGGTTCGGTGAGCAAATGAAGACCCTTTGAAGTCATATTGCATGGTACCCATTCCACGGGTCTCAACTCTCCTGGTTTAAGGGATTCTTCCTTCAGCTAAAACATGCACGTGGAACCCAGAGTATGATCAACCATGGGATCGGGAGACGTGTTCCAATATGCCTCAGTTCTCGTCCCCTGGTACTCGGGTGCAACATTCCAGACGCTTTACTAACACTCTCCCGACTTGGAGAGTCAGTGCCTTTAACCTCCTGTTTGGCCCAGTTTGCAATTTCTGCGGAAGATGAACAGGAATAGGGAGAGCCAAAGAGAGACTAGCTGGAGGAGTCTAGACGGGCAAATTTAACTCTCATTTCCCACCAGGAAGAGGAATTAACCAAAGGCTCAGCGTGCCGTGCCGGAACCAGATTAGGGCCTGAAGCAATCCTGCGGTGTTGCGGCCAGCTCACAAGAAAGCGAGTTGAAGAAAGGAGCTCAGGGGCAGTGTAATTCACAAACCTGCAGAGTTATAAATGACAGCTATCGTCCAAAAATATACTGAAGTAAGGCTGCCAAGAGGACTTGAAAGCGGGGCAGAATTGCAGGAAACCGATTTCAGGAGGTAGACTGGAATTGCATTTAAAGCATAGGAAAAGAGGCAGAACGTCCACAATGATGCACTTGGCCAAAAAGGGCGTATGCGTTTTTTCCTGAATATATTCAGGAAAAAACGCATACGCCCTTTTTGGCCAACCAAGCAAGCTTGCAAAGGAAATCTGCACTACAATGAAGTCTCACTTCCCCACGGTCAAAACGGCCACCTGAAAAAAGTGTAAAATCCAGAAAGGCAGGACAGGCCATGGAGAACTGGGAGCCTTGTTATGCTGATGGGCGGTATGTTAATTGCCAACAGCCACTTGGAGAAGTGTATGGTGTTTCCTTAAACATCTAAAAAACAAAGCAACAGAGCCTAGGGCACTTCCACTTATGGTCCTATAGCTTAGGGAAATTAAAATCAAAAAGACACAGCCACCCCAAAGTTTGGGACGGCTCTGTTTACAAGAACCTCATTTACGGTACAAGTTCAATAGCGCAGAAAGTGAAATATGGATAAAGAAGTTGTGGTACTTACGTATAATGCAATATCACTCAGCAATGAAATCTATGTCATCAGGCCCATAGCAGCATAATGAGTGGATTCAGGTATGATGATTCTAACTGAAATAAGTCACACAGAAAAAGAAACATCATAAGATATCACTAATACACGGAATGTAAACTTGGCTACACAGGAACTGGATTACAAATCAGAACAGGGTCTCAAATTTAGAAAACCAACTTATGCTTGCTTAAGCGAAAAGGTGAGTTGGGGTGCTGCATCAAACCAGAGATTGAAATGAGCACAGATAAAGTTCCTTAAGCCAAATATGGAATAGACAAGAGCTACTCCTTGCTCAACGAAATGGACTCAACACCCCATATTAAACGCCTAAGAATGTACCTGACTAGTAAGTATCTTAAAACCTATGGATTGCTATGTCTCTGAAAGAAAATCAAGCATGTGTACATGGGCATAAACGCAGCACTGATAGGATTGGAGAGGTTCGGTGAGCAAATGAAGACCCTTTGAAGTCATATTGCATGGTACCCATTCCACGGGTCTCAACTCTCCTGGTTTAAGGGATTCTTCCTTCAGCTAAAACATGCACGTGGAACCCAGAGTATGATCAACCATGGGATCGGGAGACGTGTTCCAATATGCCTCAGTTCTCGTCCCCTGGTACTCGGGTGCAACATTCCAGACGCTTTACTAACACTCTCCCGACTTGGAGAGTCAGTGCCTTTAACCTCCTGTTTGGCCCAGTTTGCAATTTCTGCGGAAGATGAACAGGAATAGGGAGAGCCAAAGAGAGACTAGCTGGAGGAGTCTAGACGGGCAAATTTAACTCTCATTTCCCACCAGGAAGAGGAATTAACCAAAGGCTCAGCGTGCCGTGCCGGAACCAGATTAGGGCCTGAAGCAATCCTGCGGTGTTGCGGCCAGCTCACAAGAAAGCGAGTTGAAGAAAGGAGCTCAGGGGCAGTGTAATTCACAAACCTGCAGAGTTATAAATGACAGCTATCGTCCAAAAATATACTGAAGTAAGGCTGCCAAGAGGACTTGAAAGCGGGGCAGAATTGCAGGAAACCGATTTCAGGAGGTAGACTGGAATTGCATTTAAAGCATAGGAAAAGAGGCAGAACGTCCACAATGATGCACTTGGCCAAAAAGGGCGTATGCGTTTTTTCCTGAATATATTCAGGAAAAAACGCATACGCCCTTTTTGGCCAACCAAGCAAGCTTGCAAAGGAAATCTGCACTACAATGAAGTCTCACTTCCCCACGGTCAAAACGGCCACCTGAAAAAAGTGTAAAATCCAGAAAGGCAGGACAGGCCATGGAGAACTGGGAGCCTTGTTATGCTGATGGGCGGTATGTTAATTGCCAACAGCCACTTGGAGAAGTGTATGGTGTTTCCTTAAACATCTAAAAAACAAAGCAACAGAGCCTAGGGCACTTCCACTTATGGTCCTATAGCTTAGGGAAATTAAAATGAAAAAGACACAGCCACCCCAAAGTTTGGGACGGCTCTGTTTGCAAGAACCTCGTTTACGGTACAAGTTCAATAGCGCAGAAAGTGAAATATGGATAAAGAAGTTGTGGTACTTACGTACAATGCAATATCACTCAGCAATGAAATCTATGTCATCAGGCCCGTAGCAGCATAATGAGTGGATTCAGGTATGATGATTCTAACTGAAATAAGTCACACAGAAAAAGAAACATCATAAGATATCACTAATACACGGAATGTAAACTTGGCTACACAGGAACTGGATTACAAATCAGAACAGGGTCTCAAATTTAGAAAACCAACTTATGCTTGATTAAGCGAAAAGGTGAGTTGGGGTGCTGCATAAAACCAGAGATTGAAATGAGCACAGATAAAGTTCCTTAAGCCAAATATGGAATAGACAAGAACTACTCCTTGCTCAAGAAATGGACTCAACACCCCATATTAAACGCCTAAGAATGTACCTGACTAGTAAGTATCTTAAAACCTATGGATTGCTATGTCTCTGAAAGAAAATCAAGCGTGTGTACAGGGGCATAAACGCAGCAGTGATAGGATTGGAGAGGTTCGGTGAGCAAATGAAGACCCTTTGAAGTCATATTGCATGGTACCCATTCCACGGGTCTCAACTCTCCTGGTTTAAGGGATTCTTCCTTCAGCTAAAACATGCACGTGGAACCCAGAGTATGATCAACCGTGTGATCGGGAGACGTGTTCCAATATGTCTCAATTCTCGTCCCCTGGTACTCGGGTGCAACATTCCAGACGCTTTACTAACACTCTCCCGACTTGGAGAGTCAGTGCCTTTAACCTCCTGTTTGGCCCATTTGCAAATTCTGAGGAAGATGAACAGGAATAGGGAGAACCAATGAGAGACTAGCTGGAGGTGTCTGGACGGGCAAATTTAACTCTCATTTCCCACCAGGAAGAGGAATTAACCAAAGGCTCAGCGTGCCGTGCCGGAACCAGATTAGGGCCTGAAGCAATCCTGCGGTGTTGCGGCCAGCTCACAAGAAAGCGAGTTGAAGAAAGGAGCTCAGTGGCACTGTAATTCACAAACCTGCAGAGTTATAAATGACAGCTATCGTCCAAAAATATACTGAAGTAAGGCTGCCAAGAGGACTTGAAAGCGGGGCAGAATTGCAGGAAACCGATTTCAGGAGGTAGACTGGAATTGCATTTAAAGCATAGGAAAAGAGGCAGAACGTCCACAATGATGCACTTGGCCAAAAAGGGCGTATGCATTTTTTCCTGAATATATTCAGGAAAAAACGCATACGCCCTTTTTGGCCAACCAAGCAAGCTTGCAAAGGAAATCTGCACTACAATGAAGTCTCACTTCCCCCCGGTCAAAAGGGCCACCTGAAAAAAGTGTAAAATCCAGAAAGGCAGGACAGGCCATGGAGAACTGGGAGCCTTGTTATGCTGATGGGCGGGATGTAAATTGCCAAGAGCCACTCGGGAGAAGTGTATGGTGTTTCCTGAAACATCTAAAAAACAAAGCAACAGAGCCTAGGGCACTTCCACTTATGGTCCTATAGCATAGGGAAATTAAAATCAAAAAGACACAGCCACCCCAAAGTTTGGGACGGCTCTGTTTACAAGAACCTCGTTTACGGTACAAGTTCAACAGCGCTGAAAGTGAAAAATGGATAAAGAAGTTGTGGTACTTACGTACACTGCAATATCACTCAGCAATGAAATCTATGTCATCAGGCCCGTAGCAGCATAATGAGTGGATTCAGGTATGATGATTCTAACTGAAATAAGTCACACAGAAAAAGAAACATCATAAGATATCACTAATACACGGAATGTAAACTTGGCTACACAGGAACTGGATTACAAAACAGAACAGGGTCTCAAATTTAGAAAACCAACTTATGCTTGCTTAAGGGGAAAGGTGAGATGGGGTGCTGCATAAAACCAGAGATTGAAATGAGCACAGATAAAGTTCCTTAAGCCAAATATGGAATAGACAAGAACTACTCCTTGCTCAACGAAATGACTCAACAGCCCATATTAAACGCCTAAGAATGTACCTGACTAGTAAGTATCTTAAAACCTATGGATTGCTATGTCTCTGAAAGAAAATCAAGCGTGTGTACAGGGGCATAAACGCAGCAGTGATAGGATTGGAGAGGTTCGGTGAGCAAATGAAGACCCTTTGAAGTCATATTGCATGGTACCCATTCCACGGGTCTCAACTCTCCAGGTTTAAGGGATTCTTCCTTCAGCTAAAACATGCACGTGGAACCCAGAGTATGATCAACCGTGTGATTGGGAGACGTGTTCCAATATGTCTCAGTTCTCGTCCCCTGGTACTCGGGTGCAACATTCCAGACGCTTTACTAACACTCTCCCGACTTGGAGAGTCAGTGCCTTTAACCTCCTGTTTGGCCCATTTGCAATTTCTGAGGAAGATGAACAGGAATAGGGAGAACCAAAGAGAGACTAGCTGGAGGTGTCTGGACGGGCAAATTTAACTCTCATTTCCCACCAGGAAGAGGAATTTACCAAAGGCTCAGCGTGTCGTGCCGGAACCAGATTAGGGCCTGAAGCAATCCTGCGGTGTTGCGGCCAGCTCACAAGAAAGTGAGTTGAAGAAAGGAGCTCAGGGGCACTGTAATTCACAAACCTGCAGAGTTATAAATGACAGCTATCGTCCAAAAATATACTGAAGTAAGGCTGTCAAGAGGACTTGAAAGCGGGGCAGAATTGCAGGAAACCGATTTCAGGAGGTAGACTGGAATTGCATTTAAAGCATAGGAAAAGAGGCAGAACGTCCACAATGATGCACTTGGCCAAAAAGGGCATATGCGTTTTTTCCTGAATATATTCAGGAAAAAACGCATACGCCCTTTTTGGCCAACCAAGCAAGCTTGCAAAGGAAATCTGCACTACAATGAAGTCTCACTTCCCCCCGGTCAAAAGGGCCATCTGAAAAAAGTGTAAAATCCAGAAAGGCAGGACAGGCCATGGAGAACTGGGAGCCTTGTTATGCTGATGGGCGGGATGGAAATTGCCAACAGCCACTCGGGAGAGGTGTATGGTGTTCCCTGAAACATCTAAAAAACAAAGCAACAGAGCCTAGGGCAATTCCACTTATGGTCCTATAGATTAGGGAAATTAAAATCAAAAAGACACAGCCACCCCAAAGTTTGGGACGGCTCTGTTTACAAGAACCTCGTTTACGGTACAAGTTCAATATCGCAGAAAGTGAAAAATGGATAAAGAAGTTGTGGTACTTACGTTCAATGCAATATCACTCAGCAATGAAATCTATGTCATCAGGCCCGTAGCAGCATAATGAGTGGATTCAGGTATGATGATTCTAACTGAAATAAGTCACACAGAAAAAGAAACATCATAAGATATCATTAATACACGGGATGTAAACTTGGCTACACAGGAACTGGATTACAAAACAGAACAGGGTCTCAAATTTAGAAAACCAACTTATGCTTGCTTAAGGGGAAAGGTAAGTTGGGGTGCTGCATAAAATCAGAGATTGAAATGAGCACAGATAAAGTTCCTTAAGCCAAATATGGAATAGACAAGAACTACTCCTTGCTCAACGAAATGGACTCAACACCCCATATTAAACGCCTAAGAATGTACCTGACTAGTAAGTATCTTAAAACCTATGGATTGCTATGTCTCTGAAAGAAAATCAAGCGTGTGTACAGGGGCATAAACGCAGCAGTGATAGGATTGGAGAGGTTCGGTGAGCAAATGAAGACCCTTTGAAGTCATATTGCATGGTACCCATTCCACGGGTCTCAACTCTCCAGGTTTAAGGGATTCTTCCTTCAGCTAAAACATGCACATGGAACCCAGAGTATGATCAACCGTGTGATCGGGAGACGTCTTCCAATATGTCTCAGTTCTCGTCCCCTGGTACTCGGGTGCAACATTCCAGACGCTTTACTAACACTCTCCCGACTTGGAGAGTCAGTGCCTTTAACCTCCTGTTTGGCCCAGTTTGCAATTTCTGCGGAAGATGAACAGGAATAGGGAGAACCAATGAGAGACTAGGTGGAGGTGTCTGGACGGGCAAATTTAACTCTCATTTCCCACCAGGAAGAGGAATTAACCAAAGGCTCAGCGTGCCGTGCCGGAACCAGATTAGGGCCTGAAGCAAACATGCGGTGTTGCGGCCAGCTCACAAGAAAGCGAGTTGAAGAAAGGAGCTCAGGGGCACTGTAATTCACAAACCTGCAGAGTTATAAATGACAGCTATCATCCAAAAATATACTGAAGTAAGGCTGCCAAGAGGACTTGAATGTGGGGCAGAATTGCAGGAAACCGATTTCAGGAGGTAGACTGGAATTGCATTTAAAGCATAGGAAAAGAGGCAGAACGTCCACAATGATGCACTTGGCCAAAAAGGGCGTATGCATTTTTTCCTGAATATATTCAGGAAAAAACGCATACGCCCTTTTTGGCCAACCAAGCAAGCTTGCAAAGGAAATCTGCACTACAATGAAGTCTCACTTCCCCCCAGTCAAAAGGGCCATCTGAAAAAAGTGTAAAATCCAGAAAGGCAGGACAGGCCATGGAGAACTGGGAGCCTTGTTATGCTGATGGGCGGGATGTAAATTGCCAACAGCCACTCGGGAGAGGTGTATGGTGTTTCCTGAAACATCTAAAAACAAAGCAACAGAGCCTAGGGCACTTCCACTTATAGTCCTATAGCTTAGGGAAATTAAAATCAAAAAGACACAGCCACCCCAAAGTTTGGGACGGCTCTGTTTACAAGAACCTCGTTTATGGTACAAGTTCAATATCGCAGAAAGTGAAAAATGGATAAAGAAGTTGTGGTACTTACGTACAATGCAATATCACTCAGCAATGAAATCTATGTCATCAGGCCCGTAGCAGCATAATGAGTGGATTCAGGTATGATGATTCTAACTGAAATAAGTCACACAGAAAAAGAAACATCATAAGATATCACTAATACACGGGATGTAAACTTGGCTACACAGGAACAGGATTACAAAACAGAACAGGGTCTCAAATTTAGAAAACCAACTTATGCTTGCTTAAGGGGAAAGGTAAATTGGGGTGCTGCATAAAATCAGAGATTGAAATGAGCACAGATAAATTTCCTTAAGCCAAATATGGAATAGACAAGAACTACTCCTTGCTCAACGAAATGGACCCAACACCCCATATTAAACGCCTAAGAATGTACCTGACTAGTAAGTATCTTAAAACCTATGGATTGCTATGTCTCTGAAAGAAAATCAAGCGTGTGTACAGGGGCATAAACGCAGCAGTGATAGGATTGGAGAGGTTCGGTGAGCAAATGAAGACCCTTTGAAGTCATATTGCATGGTACCCATTCCACGGGTCTCAACTCTCCAGGTTTAAGGGATTCTTCCTTCAGCTAAAACATGCACGTGGAACCCAGAGTATGATCAACCGTGTGATCGGGAGACGTGTTCCAATATGTCTCAGTTCTCGTCCCCTGGTACTCGGGTGCAACATTCCAGACGCTTTACTAACACTCTCCAGACTTGGAGAGTCAGTGCCTTTTACCTCCTGTTTGGCCCAGTTTGCAATTTCTGCGGAAAATGAACAGGAATAGGGAGAACCAGAGAGAGACTAGCTGGAGGTGTCTGGACGGGCAAATTTAACTCTCATTTCCCACCAGGAAGAGGAATTAACCAAAGGCTCAGCGTGCCGTGCCGGAACCAGATTAGGGCCTGAAGCAATCCTGCGGTGTTGCGGCCAGCTCACAAGAAAGCGAGTTGAAGAAAGGAGCTCAGTGGCACTGTAATTCACAAACCTGCAGAGTTATAAATGACAGCTATCGTCCAAAAATATACTGAAGTAAGGCTGCCAAGAGGACTTGAAAGCGGGGCAGAATTGCAGGAAACCGATTTCAGGAGGTAGACTGGAATTGCATTTAAAGCATAGGAAAAGAGGCAGAACGTCCACAATGATGCACTTGGCCAAAAAGGGCGTATGCATTTTTTCCTGAATATATTCAGGAAAAAACGCATACGCCCTTTTTGGCCAACCAAGCAAGCTTGCAAAGGAAATCTGCACTACAATGAAGTCTCACTTCCCCCCGGTCAAAAGGGCCACCTGAAAAAAGTGTAAAATCCAGAAAGGCAGGACAGGCCATGGAGAACTGGGAGCCTTGTTATGCTGATGGGCGGGATGTAAATTGCCAAGAGCCACTCGGGAGAGGTGTATGGTGTTTCCTGAAACATCTAAAAAACAAAGCAACAGAGCCTAGGGCACTTCCACTTATGGTCCTATAGCATAGGGAAATTAAAATCAAAAAGACACAGCCACCCCAAAGTTTGGGACGGCTCTGTTTACAAGAACCTCGTTTACGGTACAAGTTCAACAGCGCTGAAAGTGAAAAATGGATAAAGAAGTTGTGGTACTTACGTACACTGCAATATCACTCAGCAATGAAATCTATGTCATCAGGCCCGTAGCAGCATAATGAGTGGATTCAGGTATGATGATTCTAACTGAAATAAGTCACACAGAAAAAGAAACATCATAAGATATCACTAATACACGGAATGTAAACTTGGCTACACAGGAACTGGATTACAAAACAGAACAGGGTCTCAAATTTAGAAAACCAACTTATGCTTGCTTAAGGGGAAAGGTGAGATGGGGTGCTGCATAAAACCAGAGATTGAAATGAGCACAGATAAAGTTCCTTAAGCCAAATATGGAATAGACAAGAACTACTCCTTGCTCAACGAAATGACTCAACAGCCCATATTAAACGCCTAAGAATGTACCTGACTAGTAAGTATCTTAAAACCTATGGATTGCTATGTCTCTGAAAGAAAATCAAGCGTGTGTACAGGGGCATAAACGCAGCAGTGATAGGATTGGAGAGGTTCGGTGAGCAAATGAAGACCCTTTGAAGTCATATTGCATGGTACCCATTCCACGGGTCTCAACTCTCCAGGTTTAAGGAATTCTTCCTTCAGCTAAAACATGCACGTGGAACCCAGAGTATGATCAACCGTGTGATCGGGAGACGTGTTCCAATATGTCTCAGTTCTCGTCCCCTGGTACTCGGGTGCAACATTCCAGACGCTTTACTAACACTCTCCCCACTTGGAGAGTCAGTGCCTTTAACCTCCTGTTTGGCCCATTTGCAATTTCTGCGGAAGATGAACAGGAATAGGGAGAACCAAAGAGAGACTAGCTGGAGGTGTCTGGACGGGCAAATTTAACTCTCATTTCCCACCAGGAAGAGGAATTAACCAAAGGCTCAGCGTGCCGTGCCGGAACCAGATTAGGGCCTGAAGCAATCCTGTGGTGTTGCGGCCAGCTCACAAGAAAGCGAGTTGAAGAAAGGAGCTCAGGGGCACTGTAATTCACAAACCTGCAGAGTTATAAATGACAGCTATCGTCCAAAAATATACTGAAGTAAGGCTGCCAAGAGGACTTGAAAGCGGGGCAGAATTGCAGGAAACCGATTTCAGGAGGTAGACTGGAATTGCATTTAAAGCATAGGAAAAGAGGCAGAACGTCCACAATGATGCACTTGGCCAAAAAGGGCGTATGCGTTTTTTCCTGAATATATGCAGGAAAAAACGCATACGCCCTTTTTGGCCAACCAAGCAAGCTTGCAAAGGAAATCTGCACTACAATGAAGTCTCACTTCCCCCCGGTCAAAAGGGCCATCTGAAAAAAGTGTAAAATCCAGAAAGGCAGGACAGGCCATGGAGAACTGGGAGCCTTGTTATGCTGATGGGCGGGATGTAAATTGCCAACAGCCACTCGGGAGAGGTGTATAGTGTTTCCTGAAACATCTAAAAAACAAAGCAACAGAGCCTAGGGCACTTCCACTTATGGTCCTATAGCTTAGGGAAATTAAAATCAAAAAGACACAGCCACCCCAAAGTTTGGGACGGCTCTGTTTACAAGAACCTCGTTTACGGTACAAGTTCAATATCGCAGAAAGTGAAAAATGGATAAAGAAGATGTGGTACTTACGTACAATGCAATATCACTCAGCAATGAAATCTATGTCATCAGGCCCGTAGCAGCATAATGAGTGGATTCAGGTATGATGATTCTAACTGAAATAAGTCACACAGAAAAAGAAACATCATAAGATATCATTAATACACGGGATGAAAACTTGGCTACACAGGAACTGGATTACAAAACAGAACAGGGTCTCAAATTTAGAAAACCAACTTATGCTTGCTTAAGGGGAAAGGTGAGTTGGGGTGCTGCATAAAACCAGAGATTGAAATGAGCACAGATAAAGTTCCTTAAGCCAAATATAGAATAGACAAGAACTACTCCTTGCTCAACGAAATGGACTCAACACCCCATATTAAACGCCTAAGAATGTACCTGACTAGTAAGTGTCTTAAAACCTATGGATTGCTATGTCTCTGAAAGAAAATCAAGCGTGTGTACAGGGGCATAAACGCAGAAGTGATAGGATTGGAGAGGTTTGGTGAGCAAATGAAGACCCTTTGAAGTCATATTGCATGGTACCCATTCCACGGGTCTCAACTCTCCAGGTTTAAGGGATTCTTCCTTCAGCTAAAACATGCACGTGGAACCCAGAGTATGATCAACCGTGTGATCGGGAGACGTGTTCCAATATGTCTCAGTTCTCGTCCCCTGGTACTTGGGTGCAACATTCCAGACGCTTTACTAACACTCTCCCGACTTGGAGAGTCAGTGCCTTTAACCTCCTGTTTGGCCCATTTGGAATTTCTGCGGAAGATGAACAGGAATAGGGAGAACCAATGAGAGACTAGCTGGAGGTGTCTGGACGGGCAAATTTAACTGTCATTTCCCACCAGGAAGAGGAATTAACCAAAGGCTCAGCGTGCCGTGCCGGAACCAGATTAGGGCCTGAAGCAATCCTGCGGTGTTGCGGCCAGCTCACAAGAAACCGAGTTGAAGAAAGGAGCTCAGTGGCACTGTAATTCACAAACCTGCAGAGTTATAAATGACAGCTATCATCCAAAAATATACTGAAGTAAGGCTGCCAAGAGGACGTGAAAGCGGGGCAGAATTGCAGGAAACCGATTTCAGGAGGTAGACTGGAATTGCATTCAAAGCATAGGAAAAGAGGCAGAACGTCCACAATGATGCACTTGGCCAAAAAGGGCGTATGCGTTTTTTCCTGAATATATTCAGGAAAAAACGCATACGCCCTTTTTGGCCAACCAAGCAAGCTTGCAAAGGAAATCTGCACTACAATGAAGTCTCACTTCCCCCCGGTCAAAGGGCCATCTGAAAAAAGTGTAAAATCCAGAAAGGCAGGACAGGCCATGGAGAACTGGGAGCCTTGTTATGCTGATGGGCGGGATGTAAATTGCCAACAGCCACTCGGGAGAGGTGTATGGTGTTTCCTGAAACATCTAAAAAACAAAGCAACAGAGCCTAGGGCACTTCCACTTATGGTCCTATAGCTTAGGGAAATTAAAATCAAAAAGACACAGCCACCCCAAAGTTTGGGACGGCTCTGTTTACAAGAACCTCGTTTACGGTACAAGTTCAATATCGCAGAAAGTGAAAAATGGATAAAGAAGTTGTGGTACTTACGTACAATGCAATATCACTCAGCAATGAAATCTATGTCATCAGGCCCGTAGCAGCATAATGAGTGGATTCAGGTATGATGATTCTAACTGAAATAAGTCACACAGAAAAAGAAACATCATAAGATATCACTAATACACGGAATGTAAACTTGGCTACACAGGAACTGGATTACAAAACAGAACAGGGTCTCAAATTTAGAAAACCAACTTATGCTTGCTTAAGGGGAAAGGTGAGTTGGGGTGCTGCATAAAACCAGAGATTGAAATGAGCACAGATAAAGTTCCTTAAGCCAAATATGGAATAGACAAGAACTACTCCTTGCTCAACGAAATGGACTCAACACCCCATATTAAACGCCTAAGAATGTACCTGACTAGTAAGTATCTTAAAACCTATGGATTGCTATGTCTCTGAAAGAGAATCAAGCGTGTGTACAGGGGCATAAACGCAGCAGTGATAGGATTGGAGAGGTTCGGTGAGCAAATGAAACCCTTTGAAGTCATATTGCTTGGTACCCATTCCACGGGTCTCAACTCTCCAGGTTTAAGGGATTCTTCCTTCAGCTAAAACATGCACGTGGAACCCAGAGTATGATCAACTGTGTGATCGGGAGACGTGTTCCAATATGTCTCAATTCTCGTCCCCTGTTACTCGGGTGTAACATTCCAGACGCTTTACTAACACTCTCCCGACTTGGAGAGTCAGTGCCTTTAACCTCCTGTTTGGCCCATTTGCAATTTCTGCGGAAGATGAACAGGAATAGGGAGAACCAAAGAGAGACTAGCTGGAGGTGTCTGGACGGGCAAATTTAACTGTCATTTCCCACCAGGAAGAGGAATTAACCAAAGGCTCAGCGTGCCGTGCGGGAACCAGATTAGGGCCTGAAGCAATCCTGCGGTGTTGCGGCCAGCTCACAAGAAAGCGAGTTGAAGAAAGGAGCTCAGGGGCACTGTAATTCACAAACCTGCAGAGTTATAAATGACAGCTATCGTCCCAAAATATACTGAAGTAAGGCTGCCAAGAGGACTTGAAAGCGGGGCAGAATTGCAGGAAACCGATTTCAGGAGGTAGACTGGAATTGCATTTAAAGCATAGGAAAAGAGGCAGAACGTCCACAATGATGCACTTGGCCAAAAAGGGCGTATGCGTTTTTTCCTGAATATATTCAGGAAAAAACGCATACGCCCTTTTTGGCCAACCAAGCAAGCTTGCAAAGGAAATCTGCACTACAATGAAGTCTCACTTCCCCCCGGTCAAAAGGGCCACCTGAAAAAAGTGTAAAATCCAGAAAGGCAGGACAGGCCATGGAGAACTGGGAGCCTTGTTATGCTGATGGGCGGGATGTAAATTGCCAAGAGCCACTCGGGAGAGGTGTATGGTGTTTCCTGAAACATCTAAAAAACAAAGCAACAGAGCCTAGGGCACTTCCACTTATGGTCCTGTAGCTTGGGAAATTAAAATCAGAAAGACACAGCCACCCCAAAGTTTGGGACGGCTCTGTTTACAAGAACCTCGTTTACGGTACAAGTTCAATATCGCAGAAAGTGAAAAATGGATAAAGAAGTTGTGGTACTTACGTACAATGCAATATCACTCAGCAATGAAATCTATGTCATCAGGCCCATAGCAGCATAATGAGTGGATTCAGGTATGATGATTCTAACTGAAATAAGTCACACAGAAAAAGAAACATCATAAGATATCACTAATACACGGAATGTAAACTTGGCTACACAGGAACTGGATTACAAAACAGAACAGGGTCTCAAATTTAGAAAACCAACTTATGCTTGCTTAAGGGGAAAGGTGAGTTGGGGTGCTGCATAAAACCAGAGATTGAAATGAGCACAGATAAAGTTCCTTAAGCCAAATATGGAATAGACAAGAACTACTCCTTGCTCAACGAAATGGACTCAACAGCCCATATTAAACGCCTAAGAATGTACCTGACTAGTAAGTATCTTAAAACCTATGGATTGCTATGTCTCTGAAAGAGAATCAAGCGTGTGTACAGGGGCATAAACGCAGCAGTGATAGGATTGGAGAGGTTCGGTGAGCAAATGAAGACCCTTTGAAGTCATATTGCTTGGTACCCATTCCACGGGTCTCAACTCTCCAGGTTTAAGGGATTCTTCCTTCAGCTAAAACATGCACGTGGAACCCAGAGTATGATCAACCGTGTGATCGGGAGACGTGTTCCAATATGTCTCAATTCTCGTCCCCTGGTACTCGGGTGTAACATTCCAGACGCTTTACTAACACTCTCCCGACTTGGAGAGTCAGTGCCTTTAACCTCCTGTTTGGCCCATTTGCAATTTCTGCGGAAGATGAACAGGAATAGGGAGAACCAATGAGAGACTAGCTGGAGGTGTCTGGACGGGCAAATATAACTGTCATTTCCCACCAGGAAGAGGAATTAACCAAAGGCTCAGCGTGCCGTGCCGGAACCAGATTAGGGCCTGAAGCAATCCTGCGGTGTTGCGGCCAGCTCACAAGAAAGCGAGTTGAAGAAAGGAGCTCAGGGGCACTGTAATTCACAAACCTGCAGAGTTATAAATGACAGCTATCGTCCAAAAATATACTGAAGTAAGGCTGCCAAGAGGACTTGAAAGCGGGGCAGAATTGCAGGAAACCGATTTCAGGAGGTAGACTGGAATTGCATTTAAAGCATAGGAAAAGAGGCAGAACGTCCACAATGATGCACTTGGCCAAAAAGGGCGTATGCGTTTTATCCTGAATATATTCAGGAAAAAACGCATACGCCATTTTTGGCCAACCAAGCAAGCTTGCAAAGGAAATCTGCACTACAATGAAGTCTCACTTCCCCCCGGTCAAAAGGGCCATCTGAAAAAAGTGTAAAATCCAGAAAGGCAGGACAGGCCATGGAGAACTGGGAGCCTTGTTATGCTGATGGGCGGGATGTAAATTGCCAACAGCCACTCGGGAGAGGTGTATGGTGTTTCCTGAAACATCTAAAAAACAAAGCAACAGAGCCTAGGGCACTTCCACTTATGGTCCTATAGCTTAGGGAAATTAAAATCAAAAACACACAGCCACCCCAAAGTTTGGGACGGCTCTGTTTACAAGAACATCGTTTACGGTACAAGTTCAATATCACAGAAAGTGAAAAATGGATAAAGAAGTTGTGGTACTTACGTACAATGCAATATCACTCAGCAATGAAATCTATGTCATCAGGCCCGTAGCAGCATAATGAGTGGATTCAGGTATGATGATTCTAACTGAAATAAGTCACACAGAAAAAGAAACATCATAAGATATCACTAATACACCGAATGTAAACTTGGCTACACAGGAACTGGATTACAAAACAGAACAGGGTCTCAAATTTAGAAAACCAACTTATGCTTGCTTAAGGGGAAAGGTGAGTTGGGGTGCTGCATAAAACCAGAGATTGAAATGAGCACAGATAAAGTTCCTTAAGCCAAATATGGAATAGACAAGAACTACTCCTTGCTCAACGAAATGGACTCAACACCCCATATTAAACGCCTAAGAATGTACCTGACTAGTAAGTATCTTAAAACCTATGGATTGCTATGTCTCTGAAAGAAAATCAAGCGTGTGTACAGGGGCATAAACGCAGCAGTGATAGGATTGGAGAGGTTCGGTGAGCAAATGAAGACCCTTTGAAGTCATATTGCATGGTACCCATTCCATGGGTCTCAACTCTCCAGGTTTAAAGGATTCTTCCTTCAGCTAAAACATGCACGTGGAACCCAGAGTATGATCAACCGTGTGATCGGGAGACGTGTTCCAATATGTCTCAATTCTCGTCCCCTGGTACTCGGGTGTAACATTCCAGACGCTTTACTAACACTCTCCCCATTTGGAGAGTCAGTGCCTTTAACCTCCTGTTTGGCCCATTTGCAATTTCTGCGGAAGATGAACAGGAATAGGGAGAACCAAAGAGAGACTAGCTGGAGGTGTCTGGACGGGCAAATTTAACTCTCATTTCCCACCAGGAAGAGGAATTAACCAAAGGCTCAGCGTGCCGTGCCGGAACCAGATTAGGGCCTGAAGCAATCCTGCGGTGTTGCGGCCAGCTCACAAGAAAGCGAGTTGAAGAAAGGAGCTCAGGGGCACTGTAATTCACAAACCTGCAGAGTTATAAATGACAGCTATCGTCCAAAAATATACTGAAGTAAGGCTGCCAAGAGGACTTGAAAGCGGGGCAGAATTGCAGGAAACCGATTTCAGGAGGTAGACTGGAATTGTATTTAAAGCATAGGAAAAGAGGCAGAACGTCCACAATGATGCACTTGGCCAAAAAGGGCGTATGCGTTTTTTCCTGAATATATTCAGGAAAAAACGCATACGCCCTTTTTGGCCAACCAAGCAAGCTTGCAAAGGAAATCTGCACTACAATGAAGTCTCACTTCCCCCCGGTCAAAAGGGCCATCTGAAAAAAGTGTAAAATCCAGAAAGGCAGGACAGGCCATGGAGAACTGGGAGCCTTGTTATGCTGATGGGCGGGATGTAAATTGCCAACAGCCACTCGGGAGAGGTGTATGGTGTTTCCTGAAACATCTAAAAAACAAAGCAACAGAGCCTAGGGCACTTCCACTTATGGTCCTATAGCTTAGGGAAATTAAAATCAAAAAGACACAGCCACCCCAAAGTTTGGGACGGCTCTGTTTACAAGAACATCGTTTACGGTACAAGTTCAATATCACAGAAAGTGAAAAATGGATAAAGAAGTTGTGGTACTTACGTACAATGCAATATCACTCAGCAATGAAATCTATGTCATCAGGCCCGTAGCAGCATAATGAGTGGATTCAGGTATGATGATTCTAACTGAAATAAGTCACACAGAAAAAGAAACATCATAAGATATCACTAATACACCGAATGTAAACTTGGCTACACAGGAACTGGATTACAAAACAGAACAGGGTCTCAAATTTAGAAAACCAACTTATGCTTGCTTAAGGGGAAAGGTGAGTTGGGGTGCTGCATAAAACCAGAGATTGAAATGAGCACAGATAAAGTTCCTTAAGCCAAATATGGAATAGACAAGAACTACTCCTTGCTCAACAAAATGGACTCAACAGCCCATATTAAACGCCTAAGAATGTACCTGACTAGTAAGTATCTTAAAACCTATGGATTGCTATGTCTCTGAAAGAAAATCAAGCGTGTGTACAGGGGCATAAACGCAGCAGTGATAGGATTGGAGAGGTTCGGTGAGCAAATGAAGACCCTTTGAAGTCATATTGCATGGTACCCATTCCACGGGTCTCAACTCTCCAGGTTTAAGGGATTCTTCCTTCAGCTAAAACATGCACGTGGAACCCAGAGTATGATCAACCATGTGATCGGGAGACGTGTTCCAATATGTCTCAATTCTCGTCCCCTGGTACTCGGGTGTAACATTCCAGACGCTTTACTAACACTCTCCCGACTTGGAGAGTCAGTGTCTTTAACCTCCTGTTTGGCCCATTTGCAATTTCTGAGGAAGATGAACAGGAATAGGGAGAACCAATGAGAGACTAGCTGGAGGTGTCTGGACGGGCAAATTTAACTCTCATTTCCCACCAGGAAGAGGAATTAACCAAAGGCTCAGCGTGCCGTGCCGGAACCAGATTAGGGCCTGAAGCAATCCTGCGGTGTTGCGGCCAGCTCACAAGAAAGCGAGTTGAAGAAAGGAGCTCAGGGGCACTGTAATTCACAAACCTGCAGAGTTATAAATGACAGCTATCGTCCAAAAATATACTGAAGTAAGGCTGCCAAGAGGACTTGAAAGCGGGGCAGAATTGCAGGAAACCGATTTCAGGAGGTAGACTGGAATTGCATTTAAAGCATAGGAAAAGAGGCAGAACGTCCACAATGATGCACTTGGCCAAAAAGGGCGTATGCGTTTTTTCCTGAATATATTCAGGAAAAAACGCATACGCCCTTTTTGGCCAACCAAGCAAGCTTGCAAAGGAAATCTGCACTACAATGAAGTCTCACTTCCCCCCGGTCAAAAGGGCCACCTGAAAAAAGTGTAAAATCCAGAAAGGCAGGACAGGCCATGGAGAACTGGGAGCCTTGTTATGCTGATGGGCGGGATGTAAATTGCCAAGAGCCACTCGGGAGAGGTGTATGGTGTTTCCTGAAACATCTAAAAAACAAAGCAACAGAGCCTAGGGCACTTCCACTTATGGTCCTGTAGCTTGGGAAATTAAAATCAGAAAGACACAGCCACCCCAAAGTTTGGGACGGCTCTGTTTACAAGAACCTCGTTTACGGTACAAGTTCAATATCGCAGAAAGTGAAAAATGGATAAAGAAGTTGTGGTACTTACGTACAATGCAATATCACTCAGCAATGAAATCTATGTCATCAGGCCCACAGCAGCATAATGAGTGCATTCAGGTATGATGATTCTAACTGAAATAAGTCACACAGAAAAAGAAACATCATAAGATATCACTAATACACGGAATGTAAACTTGGCTACACAGGAACTGGATTACAAAACAGAACAGGGTCTCAAATTTAGAAAACCAACTTATGCTTGCTTAAGGGGAAAGGTGAGTTGGGGTGCTGCATAAAACCAGAGATTGAAATGAGCACAGATAAAGTTCCTTAAGCCAAATATGGAATAGACAAGAACTACTCCTTGCTCAACGAAATGGACTCAACAGCCCATATTAAACGCCTAAGAATGTACCTGACTAGTAAGTATCTTAAAACCTATGGATTGCTATGTCTCTGAAAGAGAATCAAGCGTGTGTACAGGGGCATAAACGCAGCAGTGATAGGATTGGAGAGGTTCGGTGAGCAAATGAAGACCCTTTGAAGTCATATTGCTTGGTACCCATTCCACGGGTCTCAACTCTCCAGGTTTAAGGGATTCTTCCTTCAGCTAAAACATGCACGTGGAACCCAGAGTATGATCAACTGTGTGATCGGGAGACGTGTTCCAATATGTCTCAATTCTCGTCCCCTGGTACTCGGGTGTAACATTCCAGACGCTTTACTAACACTCTCCCGACTTGGAGAGTCAGTGCCTTTAACCTCCTGTTTGGCCCATTTGCAATTTCTGCGGAAGATGAACAGGAATAGGGAGAACCAATGAGAGACTAGCTGGAGGTGTCTGGACGGGCAAATTTAACTCTCATTTCCCACCAGGAAGAGGAATTAACCAAAGGCTCAGCGTGCCGTGCCGGAACCAGATTAGGGCCTGAAGCAATCCTGCGGTGTTGCGGCCAGCTCACAAGAAAGCGAGTTGAAGAAAGGAGCTCAGGGGCACTGTAATTCACAAACCTGCAGAGTTATAAATGACAGCTATCGTCCAAAAATATACTGAAGTAAGGCTGCCAAGAGGACTTGAAAGCGGGGCAGAATTGCAGGAAACCGATTTCAGGAGGTAGACTGGAATTGCATTTAAAGCATAGGAAAAGAGGCAGAACGTCCACAATGATGCACTTGGCCCAAAAGGGCGTATGCGTTTTTTCCTGAATATATTCAGGAAAAAACGCATACGCCCTTTTTGGCCAACCAAGCAAGCTTGCAAAGGAAATCTGCACTACAATGAAGTCTCACTTCCCCCCGGTCAAAAGGGCCACCTGAAAAAAGTGGAAAATCCAGAAAGGCAGGACAGGCCATGGAGAACTGGGAGCCTTGTTATGCTGATGGGCGGGATGTAAATTGCCAAGAGCCACTCGGGAGAGGTGTATGGTGTTTCCTGAAACATCTAAAAAACAAAGCAACAGAGCCTAGGGCACTTCCACTTATGGTCCTGTAGCTTGGGAAATTAAAATCAGAAAGACACAGCCACCCCAAAGTTTGGGACGGCTCTGTTTACAAGAACCTCGTTTACGGTACAAGTTCAATATCGCAGAAAGTGAAAAATGGATAAAGAAGTTGTGGTACTTACGTACAATGCAATATCACTCAGCAATGAAATCTATGTCATCAGGCCCGTAGCAGCATAATGAGTGGATTCAGGTATGATGATTCTAACTGAAATAAGTCACACAGAAAAAGAAACATCATAAGATATCACTAATACACGGGATGTAAACTTGGCTACACAGGAACTGGATTACAAAACAGAACAGGGTCTCAAATTTAGAAAACCAACTTATGCTTGCTTAAGGGGAAAGGTGAGTTGGGGTGCTGCATCAAACCAGAGATTGAAATGAGCACAGATAAAGTTCCTTAAGCCAAATATAGAATAGACAAGAACTACTCCTTGCTCAACGAAATGGACTCAACACCCCATATTAAACGCCTAAGAATGTACCTGACAATAAGTATCTTAAAACCTATGGATTGCTATGTCTCTGAAAGAAAATCAAGCGTGTGTACAGGGGCATAAACGCAGCAGTGATAGGATTGGAGAGGTTCGGTGAGCAAATGAAGACCCTTTGAAGTCATATTGCATGGTACCCATTCCACGGGTCTCAACTCTCCAGGTTTAAGGGACTCTGCCTTCAGGTAAAACATGCACGTGGAACCCAGAGTATGATCAACCGTGTGATCGGGAGACGTGTTCCAATATGTCTCAGTTCTCGTCCCCTGGTACTCGGGTGCAACATTCCAGACGCTTTACTAACACTCTCCCGACTTGGAGAGTCAGTGCCTTTAACCTCCTGTTTGGCCCATTTGCAATTTCTGCGGAAGATGAACAGGAATAGGGAGAACCAAAGAGAGACTAGCTGGAGGTGTCTGGACGGGCAAATTTAACTCTCATTTCCCACCAGGAAGAGGAATTAACCAAAGGCTCAGCGTGCCGTGCCGGAACCAGATTAGGGCCTGAAGCAATCCTGTGGTGTTGCGGCCAGCTCACAAGAAAGCGAGTTGAAGAAAGGAGCTCAGGGGCACTGTAATTCACAAACCTGCAGAGTTATAAATGACAGCTATCGTCCAAAAATATACTGAAGTAAGGCTGCCAAAAGGACTTGAAAGCGGGGCAGAATTGCAGGAAACCGATTTCAGGAGGTAGACTGGAATTGCATTTAAAGCATAGGAAAAGAGGCAGAACGTCCACAATGATGCACTTGGCCAAAAAGGGCATATGCGTTTTTTCCTGAATATATTCAGGAAAAAACGCATATGCCCTTTTTGGCCAACCAAGCAAGCTTGCAAAGGAAATCTGCACTACAATGAAGTCTCACTTCCCCCCGGTCAAAAGGGCCATCTGAAAAAAGTGTAAAATCCAGAAAGGCAGGACAGGCCATGGAGAACTGGGAGCCTTGTTATGCTGATGGGCGGGATGTAAATTGCCAAGAGCCACTCGGGAGAGGTGTATGGTGTTTCCTGAAACATCTAAAAAACAAAGCAACAGAGCCTAGGGCACTTCCACTTATGGTCCTGTAGCTTGGGAAATTAAAATCAGAAAGACACAGCCACCCCAAAGTTTGGGACGGCTCTGTTTACAAGAACCTCGTTTACGGTACAAGTTCAATATCGCAGAAAGTGAAAAATGGATAAAGAAGTTGTGGTACTTACTTACAATGCAATATCACTCAGCAATGAAATCTATGTCATCAGGCTCATAGCAGCATAATGAGTGGATTCAGGTATGATGATTCTAACTGAAATAAGTCACACAGAAAAAGAAACATCATAAGATATCACTAATACACGGAATGTAAACTTGGCTACACAGGAACTGGATTACAAAACAGAACAGGGTCTCAAATTTAGAAAACCAACTTATGCTTGCTTAAGGGGAAAGGTGAGTTGGGGTGCTGCATAAAACCAGAGATTGAAATGAGCATAGATAAAGTTCCTTAAGCCAAATATGGAATAGACAAGAACTACTCCTTGCTCAACGAAATGGACTCAACACCCCATATTAAACGCCTAAGAATGTACCTGACTAGTAAGTATCTTAAAACCTATGGATTGCTATGTCTCTGAAAGAAAATCAAGCGTGTGTACAGGGGCATAAACGCAGCAGTGATAGGATTGGAGAGGTTCGGTGAGCAAATGAAGACCCTTTGAAGTCATATTGCATGGTACCCATTCCACGGGTCTCAACTCTCCAGGTTTAAGGGATTCTTCCTTCAGCTAAAACATGCACGTGGAACCCAGAGTATGATCAACCGTGTGATCGGGAGACGTGTTCCAATATGTCTCAATTCTCGTCCCCTGGTACTCGGGTGTAACATTCCAGACGCTTTACTAACACTCTCCCGACTTGGAGAGTCAGTGCCTTTAACCTCCTGTTTGGCCCATTTGCAATTTCTGAGGAAGATGAACAGGAATAGGGAGAACCAATGAGAGACGAGCTGGAGGTGTCTGGACGGGCAAATTTAACTCTCATTTCCCACCAGGAAGAGGAATTAACCAAAGGCTCAGCGTGCCGTGCCGGAACCAGATTAGGGCCTGAAGCAATCCTGCGGTGTTGCGGCCAGCTCACAAGAAAGCGAGTTGAAGAAAGGAGCTCAGGGGCACTGTAATTCACAAACCTGCAGAGTTATAAATGACAGCTATCGTCCAAAAATATACTGAAGTAAGGCTGCCAAGAGGACTTGAAAGCGGGGCAGAATTGCAGGAAACCGATTTCAGGAGGTAGACTGGAATTGCATTTAAAGCATAGGAAAAGAGGCAGAACGTCCACAATGATGCACTTGGCCAAAAAGGGCGTATGCGTTTTTTCCTGAATATATTCAGGAAAAAACGCATACGCCCTTTTTGGCCAACCAAGCAAGCTTGCAAAGGAAATCTGCACTACAATGAAGTCTCACTTCCCCCCGGTCAAAAGGGCCATCTGAAAAAAGTGTAAAATCCAGAAAGGCAGGACAGGCCATGGAGAACTGGGAGCCTTGTTATGCTGATGGGCGGGATGTAAATTGCCAAGAGCCACTCGGGAGAGGTGTATGGTGTTTCCTGAAACATCTAAAAAACAAAGCAACAGAGCCTAGGGCACTTCCACTTATGGTCCTGTAGCTTGGGAAATTAAAATCAGAAAGACACAGCCACCCCAAAGTTTGGGACGGCTCTGTTTACAAGAACCTCGTTTACGGTACAAGTTCAATATCGCAGAAAGTGAAAAATGGATAAAGAAGTTGTGGTACTTACGTACAATGCAATATCACTCAGCAATGAAATCTATGTCATCAGGCCCGTAGCAGCATAATGAGTGGATTCAGGTATGATGATTCTAACTGAAATAAGTCACACAGAAAAAGAAACATCATAAGATATCACTAATACACGGAATGTAAACTTGGCTACACAGAACTGGATTACAAAACAGAACAGGGTCTCAAATTTAGAAAACCAACTTATGCTTGCTTAAGGGGAAAGGTGAGTTGGGGTGCTGCATAAAACCAGAGATTGAAATGAGCACAGATAAAGTTCCTTAAGCCAAATATGGAATAGACAAGAACTACTCCTTGCTCAACGAAATGGACTCAACAGCCCATATTAAACGCCTAAGAATGTACCTGACTAGTAAGTATCTTAAAACCTATGGATTGCTATGTCTCTGAAAGAGAATCAATCGTGTGTACAGGGGCATAAACGCAGCAGTGATAGGATTGGAGAGGTTCGGTGAGCAAATGAAGACCCTTTGAAGTCATATTGCTTGGTACCCATTCCACGGGTCTCAACTCTCCAGGTTTAAGGGATTCTTCCTTCAGCTAAAACATGCACGTGGAACCCAGAGTATGATCAACCGTGTGATCGGGAGACGTGTTCCAATATGTCTCAATTCTCGTCCCCTGGTACTCGGGTGTAACATTCCAGACGCTTTACTAACACTCTCCCGACTTGGAGAGTCAGTGCCTTTAACCTCCTGTTTGGCCCATTTGCAATTTCTGCGGAAGATGAACAGGAATAGGGAGAACCAATGAGAGACTAGCTGGAGGTGTCTGGACGGGCAAATTTAACTCTCATTTCCCACCAGGAAGAGGAATTAACCAAAGGCTCAGCGTGCCGTGCCGGAACCAGATTAGGGCCTGAAGCAATCCTGCGGTGTTGCGGCCAGCTCCCAAGAAAGCGAGTTGAAGAAAGGAGCTCAGGGGCACTGTAATTCACAAACCTGCAGAGTTATAAATGACAGCTATCGTCCAAAAATATACTGAAGTAAGGCTGCCAAGAGGACTTGAAAGCGGGGCAGAATTGCAGGAAACCGATTTCAGGAGGTAGACTGGAATTGCATTTAAAGCATAGGAAAAGAGGCAGAACGTCCACAATGATGCACTTGGCCAAAAAGGGCGTATGCGTTTTTTCCTGAATATATTCAGGAAAAAACGCATACGCCCTTTTTGGCCAACCAAGCAAGCTTGCAAAGGAAATCTGCACTACAATGAAGTCTCACTTCCCCCCGGTCAAAAGGGCCATCTGAAAAAAGTGTAAAATCCAGAAAGGCAGGACAGGCCATGGAGAACTGGGAGCCTTGTTATGCTGATGGGCGGGATGTAAATTGCCAACAGCCACTCGGGAGAGGTGTATGGTGTTTCCTGAAACATCTAAAAAACAAAGCAACAGAGCCTAGGGCACTTCCACTTATGGTCCTATAGCTTAGGGAAATTAAAATCAAAAAGACACAGCCACCCCAAAGTTTGGGACGGCTCTGTTTACAAGAACCTCGTTTACGGTACAAGTTCAATATCGCAGAAAGTGAAAAATGGATAAAGAAGTTGTGGTACTTACGTACAATGCAATATCACTCAGCAATGTAATCTATGTCATCAGGCCCATAGCAGCATAATGAGTGGATTCAGGTATGATGATTCTAACTGAAATAACTCACACAGAAAAAGAAACATCATAAGATATCACTAATACACGGAATGTAAACTTGGCTACACAGGAACTGGATTACAAAACAGAACAGGGTCTCAAATTTAGAAAACCAACTTATGCTTGCTTAAGGGGAAAGGTGAGTTGGGGTGCTGCATAAAACCAGAGATTGAAATGAGCACAGATAAAGTTCCTTAAGCCAAATATGGAATAGACAAGAACTACTCCTTGCTCAACGAAATGGACTCAACAGCCCATATTAAACGCCTAAGAATGTACCTGACTAGTAAGTATCTTAAAACCTATGGATTGCTATGTCTCTGAAAGAGAATCAAGCGTGTGTACAGGGGCATAAACGCAGCAGTGATAGGATTGGAGAGGTTCGGTGAGCAAATGAAGACCCTTTGAAGTCATATTGCTTGGTACCCATTCCACGGGTCTCAACTCTCCAGGTTTAAGGGATTCTTCCTTCAGCTAAAACATGCACGTGGAACCCAGAGTATGATCAACCGTGTGATCGGGAGACGTGTTCCAATATGTCTCAATTCTCGTCCCCTGGTACTCGGGTGTAACATTCCAGACGCTTTACTAACACTCTCCCGACTTGGAGAGTCAGTGCCTTTAACCTCCTGTTTGGCCCATTTGCAATTTCTGCGGAAGATGAACAGGAATAGGGAGAACCAATGAGAGACTAGCTGGAGGTGTCTGGACGGGCAAATTTAACTGTCATTTCCCACCAGGAAGAGGAATTAACCAAAGGCTCAGCGTGCCGTGCCGGAACCAGATTAGGGCCTGAAGCAATCCTGCGGTGTTGCGGCCAGCTCACAAGAAAGCGAGTTGAAGAAAGGAGCTCAGGGGCACTGTAATTCACAAACCTGCAGAGTTATAAATGACAGCTATCGTCCAAAAATATACTGAAGTAAGGCTGCCAAGAGGACTTGAAAGCGGGGCAGAATTGCAGGAAACCGATTTCAGGAGGTAGACTGGAATTGCATTTAAAGCATAGGAAAAGAGGCAGAACGTCCACAATGATGCACTTGGCCCAAAAGGGCGTATGCGTTTTTTCCTGAATATATTCAGGAAAAAACGCATACGCCCTTTTTGGCCAACCAAGCAAGCTTGCAAAGGAAATCTGCACTACAATGAAGTCTCACTTCCCCCCGCTCAAAAGGGCCACCTGAAAAAAGTGTAAAATCCAGAAAGGCAGGACAGGCCATGGAGAACTGGGAGCCTTGTTATGCTGATGGGCGGGATGTAAATTGCCAAGAGCCACTCGGGAGAGGTGTATGGTGTTTCCTGAAACATCTAAAAAACAAAGCAACAGAGCCTAGGGCACTTCCACTTATGGTCCTGTAGCTTGGGAAATTAAAATCAGAAAGACACAGCCACCCCAAAGTTTGGGACGGCTCTGTTTACAAGAACCTCGTTTACGGTACAAGTTCAATATCGCAGAAAGTGAAAAATGGATAAAGAAGTTGTGGTACTTACGTACAATGCAATATCACTCAGCAATGAAATCTATGTCATCAGGCCCGTAGCAGCATAATGAGTGGATTCAGGTATGATGATTCTAACTGAAATAAGTCACACAGAAAAAGAAACATCATAAGATATCACTAATACACGGGATGTAAACTTGGCTACACAGGAACTGGATTACAAAACAGAACAGGGTCTCAAATTTAGAAAACCAACTTATGCTTGCTTAAGGGGAAAGGTGAGTTGGGGTGCTGCATAAAACCAGAGATTGAAATGAGCACAGATAAAGTTCCTTAAGCCAAATATGGAATAGACAAGAACTACTCCTTGCTCAACGAAATGGACTCAACAGCCCATATTAAACGCCTAAGAATGTACCTGACTAGTAAGTATCTTAAAACCTATGGATTGCTATGTCTCTGAAAGAGAATCAAGCGTGTGTACAGGGGCATAAACGCAGCAGTGATAGGATTGGAGAGGTTCGGTGAGCAAATGAAGACCCTTTGAAGTCATATTGCTTGGTACCCATTCCACGGGTCTCAACTCTCCAGGTTTAAGGGATTCTTCCTTCAGCTAAAACATGCACGTGGAACCCAGAGTATGATCAACCGTGTGATCGGGAGACGTGTTCCAATATGTCTCAATTCTCGTCCCCTGGTACTCGGGTGTAACATTCCAGACGCTTTACTAACACTCTCCCGACTTGGAGAGTCAGTGCCTTTAACCTCCTGTTTGGCCCATTTGCAATTTCTGCGGAAGATGAACAGGAATAGGGAGAACCAATGAGAGACTAGCTGGAGGTGTCTGGACGGGCAAATTTAACTCTCATTTCCCACCAGGAAGAGGAATTAACCAAAGGCTCAGCGTGCCGTGCCGGAACCAGATTAGGGCCTGAAGCAATCCTGCGGTGTTGCGGCCAGCTCACAAGAAAGCGAGTTGAAGAAAGGAGCTCAGGGGCACTGTAATTCACAAACCTGCAGAGTTATAAATGACAGCTATCGTCCAAAAATATACTGAAGTAAGGCTGCCAAGAGGACTTGAAAGCGGGGCAGAATTGCAGGAAACCGATTTCAGGAGGTAGACTGGAATTGCATTTAAAGCATAGGAAAAGAGGCAGAACGTCCACAATGATGCACTTGGCCCAAAAGGGCGTATGCGTTTTTTCCTGAATATATTCAGGAAAAAACGCATACGCCCTTTTTGGCCAACCAAGCAAGCTTGCAAAGGAAATCTGCACTACAATGAAGTCTCACTTCCCCCCGGTCAAAAGGGCCACCTGAAAAAAGTGTAAAATCCAGAAAGGCAGGACAGGCCATGGAGAACTGGGAGCCTTGTTATGCTGATGGGCGGGATGTAAATTGCCAAGAGCCACTCGGGAGAGGTGTATGGTGTTTCCTGAAACATCTAAAAAACAAAGCAACAGAGCCTAGGGCACTTCCACTTATGGTCCTGTAGCTTGGGAAATTAAAATCAGAAAGACACAGCCACCCCAAAGTTTGGGACGGCTCTGTTTACAAGAACCTCGTTTACGGTACAAGTTCAATATCGCAGAAAGTGAAAAATGGATAAAGAAGTTGTGGTACTTACGTACAATGCAATATCACTCAGCAATGAAATCTATGTCATCAGGCCCGTAGCAGCATAATGAGTGGATTCAGGTATGATGATTCTAACTGAAATAAGTCACACAGAAAAAGAAACATCATAAGATATCACTAATACACGGGATGTAAACTTGGCTACACAGGAACTGGATTACAAAACAGAACAGGGTCTCAAATTTAGAAAACCAACTTATGCTTGCTTAAGGGGAAAGGTGAGTTGGGGTGCTCCATCAAACCAGAGATTGAAATGAGCACAGATAAAGTTCCTTAAGCCAAATATAGAATAGACAAGAACTACTCCTTGCTCAACGAAATGGATTCAACAGCCCATATTAAACGCCTAAGAATGTACCTGACAATAAGTATCTTAAAACCTATGGATTGCTATGTCTCTGAAAGAAAATCAAGCGTGTGTACAGGGGCATAAACGCAGCAGTGATAGGATTGGAGAGGTTCGGTGAGCAAATGAAGACCCTTTGAAGTCATATTGCATGGTACCCATTCCACGGGTCTCAACTCTCCAGGTTTAAGGGACTCTGCCTTCAGGTAAAACATGCACGTGGAACCCAGAGTATGATCAACCGTGTGATCGGGAGACGTGTTCCAATATGTCTCAGTTCTCGTCCCCTGGTACTCGGGTGCAACATTCCAGACGCTTTACTAACACTCTCCCGACTTGGAGAGTCAGTGCCTTTAACCTCCTGTTTGGCCCATTTGCAATTTCTGCGGAAGATGAACAGGAATAGGGAGAACCAATGAGAGACTAGCTGGAGGTGTCTGGACGGGCAAATTTAACTCTCATTTCCCACCAGCAAGAGGAATTAACCAAAGGCTCAGCGTGCCGTGCCGGAACCAGATTAGAGCCTGAAGCAATCCTGCGGTGTTGCGGCCAGCTCACAAGAAAGCGAGTTGAAGAAAGGAGCTCAGTGGCACTGTAATTCACAAACCTGCAGAGTTATAAATGACAGCTATCGTCCAAAAATATACTGAAGTAAGGCTGCCAAGAGGACTTGAAAGCGGGGCAGAATTGCAGGAAACCGATTTCAGGAGGTAGACTGGAATTGCATTTAAAGCATAGGAAAAGAGGCAGAACGTCCACAATGATGCACTTGGCCAAAAAGGGCATATGCGTTTTTTCCTGAATATATTCAGGAAAAAACGCATACGCCCTTTTTGGCCAACCAAGCAAGCTTGCAAAGGAAATCTGCACTACAATGAAGTCTCACTTCCCCCCGGTCAAAAGGGCCATCTGAAAAAAGTGTAAAATCCAGAAAGGCAGGACAGGCCATGGAGAACTGGGAGCCTTGTTATGCTGATGGGCGGGATGTAAATTGCCAACAGCCACTCGGGAGAGGTGTATGGTGTTTCCTGAAACATCTAAAAAACAAAGCAACAGAGCCTAGGGTACTTCCACTTATGGTCCTGTAGCTTGGGAAATTAAAATCAGAAAGACACAGCCACCCCAAAGTTTGGGATGGCTCTGTTTACAAGAACCTCGTTTACGGTACAAGTTCAATATCGCAGAAAGTGAAAAATGGATAAAGAAGTTGTGGTACTTACTTACAATGCAATATCACTCAGCAATGAAATCTATGTCATCAGGCTCATAGCAGCATAATGAGTGGATTCAGGTATGATGATTCTAACTGAAATAAGTCACACAGAAAAAGAAACATCATAAGATATCACTAATACACGGAATGTAAACTTGGCTACACAGGAACTGGATTACAAAACAGAACAGGGTCTCAAATTTAGAAAACCAACTTATGCTTGCTTAAGGGGAAAGGTGAGTTGGGGTGCTGCATAAAACCAGAGATTGAAATGAGCACAGATAAAGTTCCTTAAGCCAAATATGGAATAGACAAGAACTACTCCTTGCTCAACGAAATGGACTCAACAGCCCATATTAAACGCCTAAGAATGTACCTGACTAGTAAGTATCTTAAAACCTATGGATTGCTATGTCTCTGAAAGAGAATCAAGCGTGTGTACAGGGGCATAAACGCAGCAGTGATAGGATTGGAGAGGTTCGGTGAGCAAATGAAGACCCTTTGAAGTCATATTGCTTGGTACCCATTCCACGGGTCTCAACTCTCCAGGTTTAAGGGATTCTTCCTTCAGCTAAAACATGCACGTGGAACCCAGAGTATGATCAACCGTGTGATCGGGAGACGTGTTCCAATATGTCTCAATTCTCGTCCCCTGGTACTCGGGTGTAACATTCCAGACGCTTAACTAACACTCTCCCGACTTGGAGAGTCAGTGCCTTTAACCTCCTGTTTGGCCCATTTGCAATTTCTGAGGAAGATGAACAGGAATAGGAAGAACCAATGAGAGACTAGGTGGAGGTGTCTGGACGGGCAAATTTAACTCTCATTTCCCACCAGGAAGAGGAATTAACCAAAGGCTCAGCGTGCTGTGCCGGAACCAGATTAGGGCCTGAAGCAATCCTGCGGTGTTGCGGCCAGCTCACAAGAAAGCGAGTTGAAGAAAGGAGCTCAGGGGCACTGTAATTCACAAACCTGCAGAGTTATAAATGACAGCTATCGTCCAAAAATATACTGAAGTAAGGCTGCCAAGAGGACTTGAAAGCGGGGCAGAATTGCAGGAAACCGATTTCAGGAGGTAGACTGGAATTGCATTTAAAGCATAGGAAAAGAGGCAGAACGTCCACAATGATGCACTTGGCCCAAAAGGGCGTATGCGTTTTTTCCTGAATATATTCAGGAAAAAACGCATACGCCCTTTTTGGCCAACCAAGCAAGCTTGCAAAGGAAATCTGCACTACAATGAAGTCTCACTTCCCCCCGGTCAAAAGGGCCACCTGAAAAAAGTGTAAAATCCAGAAAGGCAGGACAGGCCATGGAGAACTGGGAGCCTTGTTATGCTGATGGGCGGGATGTAAATTGCCAAGAGCCACTCGGGAGAGGTGTATGGTGTTTCCTGAAACATCTAAAAAACAAAGCAACAGAGCCTAGGGCACTTCCACTTATGGTCCTGTAGCTTGGGAAATTAAAATCAGAAAGACACAGCCACCCCAAAATTTGGGACGGCTCTGTTTACAAGAACCTCGTTTACGGTACAAGTTCAATATCGCAGAAAGTGAAAAATGGATAAAGAAGTTGTGGTACTTACGTACAATGCAATATCACTCAGCAATGAAATCTATGTCATCAGGCCCGTAGCAGCATAATGAGTGGATTCAGGTATGATGATTCTAACTGAAATAAGTCACACAGAAAAAGAAACATCATAAGATATCACTAATACACGGGATGTAAACTTGGCTACACAGGAACTGGATTACAAAACAGAACAGGGTCTCAAATTTAGAAAACCAACTTATGCTTGCTTAAGGGGAAAGGTGAGTTGGGGTGCTGCATCAAACCAGAGATTGAAATGAGCACAGATAAAGTTCCTTAAGCCAAATATAGAATAGACAAGAACTACTCCTTGCTCAACGAAATGGACTCAACAGCCCATATTAAACGCCTAAGAATGTACCTGACTAGTAAGTATCTTAAAACCTATGGATTGCTATGTCTCTGAAAGAGAATCAAGCGTGTGTACAGGGGCATAAACGCAGCAGTGATAGGATTGGAGAGGTTCGGTGAGCAAATGAAGACCCTTTGAAGTCATATTGCTTGGTACCCATTCCACGGGTCTCAACTCTCCAGGTTTAAGGGATTCTTCCTTCAGCTAAAACATGCACGTGGAACCCAGAGTATGATCAACCGTGTGATCGGGAGACGTGTTCCAATATGTCTCAATTCTCGTCCCCTGGTACTCGGGTGTAACATTCCAGACGCTTTACTAACACTCTCCCGACTTGGAGAGTCAGTGCCTTTAACCTCCTGTTTGGCCCATTTGCAATTTCTGCGGAAGATGAACAGGAATAGGGAGAACCAATGAGAGACTAGCTGGAGGTGTCTGGACGGGCAAATTTAACTCTCATTTCCCACCAGCAAGAGGAATTAACCAAAGGCTCAGCGTGCCGTGCCGGAACCAGATTAGGGCCTGAAGCAATCCTGCGGTGTTGCGGCCAGCTCACAAGAAAGCGAGTTGAAGAAAGGAGCTCAGGGGCACTGTAATTCACAAACCTGCAGAGTTATAAATGACAGCTATCGTCCAAAAATATACTGAAGTAAGGCTGCCAAGAGGACTTGAAAGCGGGGCAGAATTGCAGGAAACCGATTTCAGGAGGTAGACTGGAATTGCATTTAAAGCATAGGAAAAGAGGCAGAACGTCCACAATGATGCACTTGGCCCAAAAGGGCGTATGCGTTTTTTCCTGAATATATTCAGGAAAAAACGCATACGCCCTTTTTGGCCAACCAAGCAAGCTTGCAAAGGAAATCTGCACTACAATGAAGTCTCACTTCCCCCCGGTCAAAAGGGCCACCTGAAAAAAGTGTAAAATCCAGAAAGGCAGGACAGGCCATGGAGAACTGGGAGCCTTGTTATGCTGATGGGCGGGATGTAAATTGCCAAGAGCCACTCGGGAGAGGTGTATGGTGTTTCCTGAAACATCTAAAAAACAAAGCAACAGAGCCTAGGGCACTTCCACTTATGGTCCTGTAGCTTGGGAAATTAAAATCAGAAAGACACAGCCACCCCAAAGTTTGGGACGGCTCTGTTTACAAGAACCTCGTTTACGGTACAAGTTCAATATCGCAGAAAGTGAAAAATGGATAAAGAAGTTGTGGTACTTACGTACAATGCAATATCACTCAGCAATGAAATCTATGTCATCAGGCCCGTAGCAGCATAATGAGTGGATTCAGGTATGATGATTCTAACTGAAATAAGTCACACAGAAAAAGAAACATCATAAGATATCACTAATACACGGGATGTAAACTTGGCTACACAGGAACTGGATTACAAAACAGAACAGGGTCTCAAATTTAGAAAACCAACTTATGCTTGCTTAAGGGGAAAGGTGAGTTGGGGTGCTGCATCAAACCAGAGATTGAAATGAGCACAGATAAAGTTCCTTAAGCCAAATATAGAATAGACAAGAACTACTCCTTGCTCAACGAAATGGACTCAACACCCCATATTAAACGCCTAAGAATGTACCTGACAATAAGTATCTTAAAACCTATGGATTGTTATGTCTCTGAAAGAAAATCAAGCGTGTGTACAGGGGCATAAACGCAGCAGTGATAGGATTGGAGAGGTTCGGTGAGCAAATGAAGACCCTTTGAAGTCATATTGCATGGTACCCATTCCACGGGTCTCAACTCTCCAGGTTTAAGGGACTCTGCCTTCAGGTAAAACATGCACGTGGAACCCAGAGTATGATCAACCGTGTGATCGGGAGACGTGTTCCAATATGTCTCAGTTCTCGTCCCCTGGTACTCGGGTGCAACATTCCAGACGCTTTACTAACACTCTCCCGACTTGGAGAGTCAGTGCCTTTAACCTCCTGTTTGGCCCATTTGCAATTTCTGCGGAAGATGAACAGGAATAGGGAGAACCAAAGAGAGACTAGCTGGAGGTGTCTGGACGGGCAAATTTAACTCTCATTTCCCACCAGGAAGAGGAATTAACCAAAGGCTCAGCGTGCCGTGCCGGAACCAGATTAGGGCCTGAAGCAATCCTGCGGTGTTGTGGCCAGCTCACAAGAAAGCGAGTTGAAGAAAGGAGCTCAGGGGCACTGTAATTCACAAACCTGCAGAGTTATAAATGACAGCTATCGTCCAAAAATATACTGAAGTAAGGCTGCCAAGAGGACTTGAAAGCGGGGCAGAATTGCAGGAAACCGATTTCAGGAGGTAGACTGGAATTGCATTTAAAGCATAGGAAAAGAGGCAGAACGTCCACAATGATGCACTTGGCCCAAAAGGGCGTATGCGTTTTTTCCTGAATATATTCAGGAAAAAACGCATACGCCCTTTTTGGCCAACCAAGCAAGCTTGCAAAGGAAATCTGCACTACAATGAAGTCTCACTTCCCCCCGGTCAAAAGGGCCACCTGAAAAAAGTGTAAAATCCAGAAAGGCAGGACAGGCCATGGAGAACTGGGAGCCTTGTTATGCTGATGGGCGGGATGTAAATTGCCAAGAGCCACTCGGGAGAGGTGTATGGTGTTTCCTGAAACATCTAAAAAACAAAGCAACAGAGCCTAGGGCACTTCCACTTATGGTCCTGTAGCTTGGGAAATTAAAATCAGAAAGACACAGCCACCCCAAAGTTTGGGACGGCTCTGTTTACAAGAACCTCGTTTACGGTACAAGTTCAATATCGCAGAAAGTGAAAAATGGATAAAGAAGTTGTGGTACTTACGTACAATGCAATATCACTCAGCAATGAAATCTATGTCATCAGGCCCGTAGCAGCATAATGAGTGGATTCAGGTATGATGATTCTAACTGAAATAAGTCACACAGAAAAAGAAACATCATAAGATATCACTAATACACGGGATGTAAACTTGGCTACACAGGAACTGGATTACAAAACAGAACAGGGTCTCAAATTTAGAAAACCAACTTATGCTTGCTTAAGGGGAAAGGTGAGTTGGGGTGCTGCATCAAACCAGAGATTGAAATGAGCACAGATAAAGTTCCTTAAGCCAAATATAGAATAGACAAGAACTACTCCTTGCTCAACGAAATGGACTCAACACCCCATATTAAACGCCTAAGAATGTACCTGACAATAAGTATCTTAAAACCTATGGATTGCTATGTCTCTGAAAGAAAATCAAGCGTGTGTACAGGGGCATAAACGCAGCAGTGATAGGATTGGAGAGGTTCGGTGAGCAAATGAAGACCCTTTGAAGTCATATTGCATGGTACCCATTCCACGGGTCTCAACTCTCCAGGTTTAAGGGACTCTGCCTTCAGGTAAAACATGCACGTGGAACCCAGAGTATGATCAACCGTGTGATCGGGAGACGTGTTCCAATATGTCTCAGTTCTCGTCCCCTGGTACTCGGGTGCAACATTCCAGACGCTTTACTAACACTCTCCCGACTTGGAGAGTCAGTGCCTTTAACCTCCTGTTTGGCCCATTTGCAATTTCTGCGGAAGATGAACAGGAATAGGGAGAACCAAAGAGAGACTAGCTGGAGGTGTCTGGACGGGCAAATTTAACTCTCATTTCCCACCAGGAAGAGGAATTAACCAAAGGCTCAGCGTGCCGTGCCGGAACCAGATTAGGGCCTGAAGCAATCCTGTGGTGTTGCGGCCAGCTCACAAGAAAGCGAGTTGAAGAAAGGAGCTCAGGGGCACTGTAATTCACAAACCTGCAGAGTTATAAATGACAGCTATCGTCCAAAAATATACTGAAGTAAGGCTGCCAAGAGGACTTGAAAGCGGGGCAGAATTGCAGGAAACCGATTTCAGGAGGTAGACTGGAATTGCATTTAAAGCATAGGAAAAGAGGCAGAACGTCCACAATGATGCACTTGGCCAAAAAGGGCATATGCGTTTTTTCCTGAATATATTCAGGAAAAAACGCATACGCCCTTTTTGGCCAACCAAGCAAGCTTGCAAAGGAAATCTGCACTACAATGAAGTCTCACTTCCCCCCGGTCAAAAGGGCCATCTGAAAAAAGTGTAAAATCCAGAAAGGCAGGACAGGCCATGGAGAACTGGGAGCCTTGTTATGCTGATGGGCGGGATGTAAATTGCCAAGAGCCACTCGGGAGAGGTGTATGGTGTTTCCTGAAACATCTAAAAAACAAAGCAACAGAGCCTAGGGCACTTCCACTTATGGTCCTGTAGCTTGGGAAATTAAAATCAGAAAGACACAGCCACCCCAAAGTTTGGGACGGCTCTGTTTACAAGAACCTCGTTTACGGTACAAGTTCAATATCGCAGAAAGTGAAAAATGGATAAAGAAGTTGTGGTACTTACTTACAATGCAATATCACTCAGCAATGAAATCTATGTCATCAGGCTCATAGCAGCATAATGAGTGGATTCAGGTATGATGATTCTAACTGAAATAAGTCACACAGAAAAAGAAACATCATAAGATATCACTAATACACGGAATGTAAACTTGGCTACACAGGAACTGGATTACAAAACAGAACAGGGTCTCAAATTTAGAAAACCAACTTATGCTTGCTTAAGGGGAAAGGTGAGTTGGGGTGCTGCATAAAACCAGAGATTGAAATGAGCACAGATAAAGTTCCTTAAGCCAAATATGGAATAGACAAGAACTACTCCTTGCTCAACGAAATGGACTCAACAGCCCATATTAAACGCCTAAGAATGTACCTGACTAGTAAGTATCTTAAAACCTATGGATTGCTATGTCTCTGAAAGAGAATCAAGCGTGTGTACAGGGGCATAAACGCAGCAGTGATAGGATTGGAGAGGTTCGGTGAGCAAATGAAGACCCTTTGAAGTCATATTGCTTGGTACCCATTCCACGGGTCTCAACTCTCCAGGTTTAAGGGATTCTTCCTTCAGCTAAAACATGCACGTGGAACCCAGAGTATGATCAACCGTGTGATCGGGAGACGTGTTCCAATATGTCTCAATTCTCGTCCCCTGGTACTCGGGTGTAACATTCCAGACGCTTAACTAACACTCTCCCGACTTGGAGAGTCAGTGCCTTTAACCTCCTGTTTGGCCCATTTGCAATTTCTGAGGAAGATGAACAGGAATAGGAAGAACCAATGAGAGACTAGGTGGAGGTGTCTGGACGGGCAAATTTAACTCTCATTTCCCACCAGGAAGAGGAATTAACCAAAGGCTCAGCGTGCTGTGCCGGAACCAGATTAGGGCCTGAAGCAATCCTGCGGTGTTGCGGCCAGCTCACAAGAAAGCGAGTTGAAGAAAGGAGCTCAGGGGCACTGTAATTCACAAACCTGCAGAGTTATAAATGACAGCTATCATCCAAAAATATACTGAAGTAAGGCTGCCAAGAGGACTTGAAAACGGGGCAGAATTGCAGGAAACCGATTTCAGGAGGTAGACTGGAATTGCATTTAAAGCATAGGAAAAGAGGCAGAACGACCACAATGATGCACTTGGCCAAAAAGGGCGTATGCTTTTTTTCCTGAATATATTCAGGAAAAAACGCATACGCCCTTTTTGGCCAACCAAGCAAGCTTGTAAAGGAAATCTGCACTACAATGAAGTCTCACTTCCCCCCGGTCAAAAGGGCCATCTGAAAAAAGTGTAAAATCCAGAAAGGCAGGACAGGCCATGGAGAACTGGGAGCCTTGTTATGCTGATGGGCGGGATGTAAATTGCCAACAGCCACTCGGGAGAGGTGTATGGTGTTTCCTGAAACATCTAAAAAACAAAGCAACAGAGCCTAGGGCACTTCCACTTATGGTCCTATAGCTTAGGGAAATTAAAATCAAAAAGACACAGCCACCCCAAAGTTTGGGACGGCTCTGTTTACAAGAACCTCGTTTACGGTACAAGTTCAATAGCGCAGAAAGTGAAAAATGGATAAAGAAGTTGTGGTACTTACGTACAATGCAATAACACTCAGCAATGAAATCTATGTCATCAGGCCCGTAGCAGCATAATGAATGGATTCAGGTATGATGATTCTAACTGAAATAAGTCACACAGAAAAAGAAACATCATAAGATATCATTAATACACGGGATGTAAACTTGGCTACACAGGAACTGGATTACAAAACAGAACAGGGTCTCAAATTTAGAAAACCAACTTATGCTTGCTTAAGGGGAAAGGTGAGTTGGGGTGCTGCATAAAAGCAGAGATTGAAATGAGCACAGATAAAGTTCCTTAAGCCAAATATAGAATAGACAAGAACTACCCCTTGCTCAACGAAATGGACTCAACACCCCATATTAAACGCCTAAGAATGTACCTGACTAGTAAGTATCTTAAAACCTATGGATTGCTATGTCTCTGAAAGAAAATCAAGCATGTGTACAGGGGCATAAACGCAGCAGTGATAGGATTGGAGAGGTTCGGTGAGCAAATGAAGACCCTTTGAAGTCATATTGCATGGCACCCATTCCACGGGTCTCAACTCTCCAGGTTTAAGGGACTCTGCCTTCAGGTAAAACATGCACGTGGAACCCAGAGTATGATCAACCGTGTGATCGGGAGACGTGTTCCAATATGTCTCAGTTCTCGTCCCCTGGTACTCGGGTGCAACATTCCAGACGCTTTACTAACACTCTCCCGACTTGGAGAGTCAGTGCCTTTAACCTCCTGTTTGGCCCAGTTTGCAATTTCTGCGGAAGATGAACAGGAATAGGGAGAACCAAAGAGAGACTAGCTGGAGGTGTCTGGACGGGCAAATTTAACTCTCATTTCCCACCAGGAAGAGGAATTAACCAAAGGCTCAGCGTGCCGTGCCGGAACCAGATTAGGGCCTGAAGCAATCCTGTGGTGTTGCGGCCAGCTCACAAGAAAGCGAGTTGAAGAAAGGAGCTCAGGGGCACTGTAATTCACAAACCTGCAGAGTTATAAATGACAGCTATCATCCAAAAATATACTGAAGTAAGGCTGCCAAGAGGACTTGAAAGCGGGGCAGAATTGCAGGAAACCGATTTCAGGAGGTAGACTGGAATTGCATTTAAAGCATAGGAAAAGAGGCAGAACGTCCACAATGATGCACTTGGCCAAAAAGGGCGTATGCGTTTTTTCCTGAATATATTCAGGAAAAAACGCATACGCCCTTTTTGGCCAACCAAGCAAGCTTGCAAATGAAATCTGCACTACAATGAAGTCTCACTTCCCCCCGGTCAAAAGGGCCATCTGAAAAAAGTGTAAAATCCAGAAAGGCAGGACAGGCCATGGAGAACTGGGAGCCTTGTTATGCTGATGGGCGGGATGTAAATTGCCAACAGCCAGTCGGGAGAGGTGTATAGTGTTTCCTGAAACATCTAAAAAACAAAGCAACAGAGCCTAGGGCACTTCCACTTATGGTCCTATAGCTTAGGGAAATTAAAATCAAAAAGACACAGCCACCCCAAAGTTTGGGACGGCTCTGTTTACAAGAACATCGTTTACAGTACAAGTTCAATATCACAGAAAGTGAAAAATGGATAAAGAAGTTGTGGTACTTACGTACAATGCAATATCACTCAGCAATGAAATCTATGTCATCAGGCCCGTAGCAGCATAATGAGTGGATTCAGGTATGATGATTCTAACTGAAGTAAGTCACACAGAAAAAGAAACATCATAAGATATCACTAATACACGGGATGTAAACTTGGCTACACAGGAACTGGATTACAAAACAGAACAGGGTCTCAAATTTAGAAAACCAACTTATGCTTGCTTAAGGGGAAAGGTGAGTTGGGGTGCTGCATCAAACCAGAGATTGAAATGAGCACAGATAAAGTTCCTTAAGCCAAATATAGAATAGACAAGAACTACTCCTTGCTCAACGAAATGGACTCAACACCCCATATTAAACGCCTAAGAATGTACCTGACAATAAGTATCTTAAAACCTATGGATTGCTATGTCTCTGAAAGAAAATCAAGCGTGTGTACAGGGGCATAAATGCAGCAGTGATAGGATTGGAGAGGTTCGGTGAGCAAATGAAGACCCTTTGAAGTCATATTGCATGGTACCCATTCCACGGGTCTCAACTCTCCAGGTTTAAGGGACTCTGCCTTCAGGTAAAACATGCACGTGGAACCCAGAGTATGATCAACCGTGTGATCGGGAGACGTGTTCCAATATGTCTCAGTTCTCGTCCCCTGGTACTCGGGTGCAACATTCCAGACGCTTTACTAACACTCTCCCCACTTGGAGAGTCAGTGCCTTTAACCTCCTGTTTGGCCCAGTTTGCAATTTCTGCGGAAGATGAACAGGAATAGGGAGAACCAAAGAGAGACTAGCTGGAGGTGTCTGGACGGGCAAATTTAACTCTCATTTCCCACCAGGAAGAGGAATTAACCAAAGGCTCAGCGTGCCGTGCCGGAACCAGATTAGGGCCTGAAGCAATCCTGTGGTGTTGCGGCCAGCTCACAAGAAAGCGAGTTGAAGAAAGGAGCTCAGGGGTACTGTAATTCACAAACCTGCAGAGTTATAAATGACAGCTATCATCCAAAAATATACTGAAGTAAGGCTGCCAAGAGGACTTGAAAGCGGGGCAGAATTGCAGGAAACCGATTTCAGGAGGTAGACTGGAATTGCATTTAAAGCATAGGAAAAGAGGCAGAACGTCCACAATGATGCACTTGGCCAAAAAGGGCGTATGCGTTTTTTCCTGAATATATTCAGGAAAAAACGCATACGCCCTTTTTGGCCAACCAAGCAAGCTTGCAAAGGAAATCTGCACTACAATGAAGTCTCACTTCCCCCCGGTCAAAAGGGCCATCTGAAAAAAGTGTAAAATCCAGAAAGGCAGGACAGGCCATGGAGAACTGGGAGCCTTGTTATGCTGATGGGCGGGATGTAAATTGCCAACAGCCACTTGGGAGAGGTGTATAGTGTTTCCTGAAACATCTAAAAAACAAAGCAACACAGCCTAGGGCACTTCCACTTATGGTCCTATAGCTTAGGGAAATTAAAATCAAAAAGACACAGCCACCCCAAAGTTTGGGACGGCTCTGTTTACAAGAACCTCATTTACGGTACAAGTTCAATAGCGCAGAAAGTGAAAAATGGATAAAGAAGTTGTGGTACTTACGTACAATGCAATATCACTCAGCAATGAAATCTATGTCATCAGGCCCGTAGCAGCATAATGAGTGGATTCAGGTATGATGATTCTAACTGAAATAAGTCACACAGAAAAAGAAACATCATAAGATATCATTAATACACGGAATGTAAAATTGGCTACACAGGAACTGGATTACAAAACAGAACAGTGTCTCAAATTTAGGAAAACAACTTATGCTTGCTTAAGGGGAAAGGTGAGTTGGGGTGCTGCATAAAACCAGAGATTGAAATGAGCACAGATAAAGTTCCTTAAGCCAAATATGGAATAGACAAGAACTACTCCTTGCTCAACGAAATGGACTCAACACCCCATATTAAACGCCTAAGAATGTACCTGACTAGTAAGTATCTTAAAACCTATGGATTGCTATGTCTCTGAAAGAAAATCAAGCGTGTGTACAGGGGCATAAACGCAGCAGTGATAGGATTGGAGAGGTTCGGTGAGCAAATGAAGACCCTTTGAAGTCATATTGCATGGTACCCATTCCACGGGTCTCAACTCTCCAGGTTTAAGGGATTCTTCCTTCAGCTAAAACATGCACGTGGAACCCAGAGTATGATCAACCGTGTGATCGGGAGACGTGTTCCAATATGTCTCAATTCTCGTCCCCTGGTACTCGGGTGTAACATTCCAGACGCTTAACTAACACTCTCCCGACTTGGAGAGTCAGTGCCTTTAACCTCCTGTTTGGCCCATTTGCAATTTCTGAGGAAGATGAACAGGAATAGGAAGAACCAATGAGATACTAGGTGGAGGTGTCTGGACGGGCAAATTTAACTCTCATTTCCCACCAGGAAGAGGAATTAACCAAAGGCTCAGCGTGCTGTTCCGGAACCAGATTAGGGCCTGAAGCAATCCTGCGGTGTTGCGGCCAGCTCACAAGAAAGCGAGTTGAAGAAAGGAGCTCAGGGGCACTGTAATTCACAAACCTGCAGAGTTATAAATGACAGCTATCATCCAAAAATATACTGAAGTAAGGCTGTCAAGAGGACTTGAAAGCGGGGCAGAATTGCAGGAAACCGATTTCAGGAGGTAGACTGGAATTGCATTTAAAGCATAGGAAAAGAGGCAGAACGACCACAATGATGCACTTGGCCAAAAAGGGCGTATGCGTTTTTTCCTGAATATATTCAGGAAAAAACGCATACGCCCTTTTTGGCCAACCAAGCAAGCTTGTAAAGGAAATCTGCACTACAATGAAGTCTCACTTCCCCCTGGTGAAAAGGGCCATCTGAAAAAAGTGTAAAATCCAGAAAGGCAGGACAGGCCATGGAGAACTGGGAGCCTTGTTATGCTGATGGGCGGGATGTAAATTGCCAACAGCCACTAGGGAGAGGTGTATGGTGTTTCCTGAAACATCTAAAAAACAAAGCAACAGAGCCTAGGGCACTTCCACTTATGGTCCTATAGCTTAGGGAAATTAAAATCAAAAAGACACAGCCGCCCCAAAGTTTGGGACGGCTCTGTTTACAAGAACCTCGTTTACGGTACAAGTTCAATAGCGCAGAAAGTGAAAAATGGATAAAGAAGTTGTGGTACTTACGTACAATGCAATATCACTCAGCAATGAAATCTATGTCATCAGGCCCGTAGCAGCATAATGAGTGGATTCAGGTATGATGATTCTAACTGAAATAAGTCACACAGAAAAAGAAACATCATAAGATATCACTAATACACGGGATGTAAACTTGGCTACACAGGAACTGGATTACAAAACAGAACAGGGTCTCAAATTTAGAAAACCAACTTATGCTTGCTTAAGGGGAAAGGTGAGTTGGGGTGCTGCATCAAACCAGAGATTGAAATGAGCACAGATAAAGTTCCTTAAGCCAAATATGGAATAGACAAGAACTACTCCTTGCTCAACGAAATGGACTCAACACCCCATATTAAACGCCTAAGAATGTACCTGACAATAAGTATCTTAAAACCTATGGATTGCTATGTCTCTGAAAGAAAATCAAGCGTGTGTACAGGGGCATAAACGCAGCAGTGATAGGATTGGAGAGGTTCGGTGAGCAAATGAAGACCCTTTGAAGTCATATTGCATGGTACCCATTCCACGGGTCTCAACTCTCCAGGTTTAAGGGACTCTGCCTTCAGGTAAAACATGCACGTGGAACCCAGAGTATGATCAACCGTGTGATCGGGAGACGTGTTCCAATATGTCTCAGTTCTCGTCCCCTGGTACTCGGGTGCAACATTCCAGACGCTTTACTAACACTCTCCCGACTTGGAGAGTCAGTGCCTTTAACCTCCTGTTTGGCCCAGTTTGCAATTTCTGCGGAAGATGAACAGGAATAGGGAGAACCAAAGAGAGACTAGCTGGAGGTGTCTGGACGGGCAAATTTAACTCTCATTTCCCACCAGGAAGAGGAATTAACCAAAGGCTCAGCGTGCCGTGCCGGAACCAGATTAGGGCTTGAAGCAATCCTGCGGTGTTGCGGCCAGCTCACAAGAAAGCGAGTTGAAGAAAGGAGCTCAGGGGCACTGTAATTCACAAACCTGCAGAGTTATAAATGACAGCTATCATCCAAAAATATACTGAAGTAAGGCTGCCAAGAGGACTTGAAAGCGGGGCAGAATTGCAGGAAACCGATTTCCGGAGGTAGACTGGAATTGCATTTAAAGCATAGGTAAAGAGGCAGAACGTCCACAATGATGCACTTGGCCAAAAAGGGCGTATGCGTTTTTTCCTGAATATATTCAGGAAAAAACGCATACGCCCTTTTTGGCCAACCAAGCAAGCTTGCAAAGGAAATCTGCACTACAATGAAGTCTCACTTCCCCCCGGTCAAAAGGGCCATCTGAAAAAAGTGTAAAATCCAGAAAGGCAGGACAGGCCATGGAGAACTGGGAGCCTTGTTATGCTGATGGGCGGGATGTAAATTGCCAAGAGCCACTCGGGAGAGGTGTATGGTGTTTCCTGAAACATCTAAAAAACAAAGCAACAGAGCCTAGGGCACTTCCACTTATGGTCCTGTAGCTTGGGAAATTAAAATCAGAAAGACACAGCCACCCCAAAGTTTGGGACGGCTCTGTTTACAAGAACCTCGTTTACGGTACAAGTTCAATATCGCAGAAAGTGAAAAATGGATAAAGAAGTTGTGGTACTTACGTACAATGCAATATCACTCAGCAATGAAATCTATGTCATCAGGCCCATAGCAGCATAATGAGTGGATTCAGGTATGAAGATTCTAACTGAAATAAGTCACACAGAAAAAGAAACATCATAAGATATCACTAATACACCGAATGTAAACTTGGCTACACAGGAACTGGATTACAAAACAGAACAGGGTCTCAAATTTAGAAAACCAACTTATGCTTGCTTAAGGGGAAAGGTGAGTTGGGGTGCTGCATAAAACCAGAGATTGAAATGAGCACAGATAAAATTCCTTAAGCCAAATATGGAATAGACAAGAACTACTCCTTGCTCAACGAAATGGACTCAACACCCCATATTAAACGCCTAAGAATGTACCTGACTAGTAAGTATCTTAAAACCTATGGATTGCTATGTCTCTGAAAGAGAATCAAGCGTGTGTACAGGGGCATAAACGCAGCAGTGATAGGATTGGAGAGGTTCGGTGAGCAAATGAAGACCCTTTGAAGTCATATTGCTTGGTACCCATTCCACGGGTCTCAACTCTCCAGGTTTAAGGGATTCTTCCTTCAGCTAAAACATGCACGTGGAACCCAGAGTATGATCAACCGTGTGATCGGGAGACGTGTTCCAATATGTCTCAATTCTCGTCCCCTGGTACTCGGGTGTAACATTCCAGACGCTTTACTAACACTCTCCCGACTTGGAGAGTCAGTGCCTTTAACCTCCTGTTTGGCCCATTTGCAATTTCTGCGGAAGATGAACAGGAATAGGGAGAACCAATGAGAGACTAGCTGGAGGTGTCTGGACGGGCAAATTTAACTCTCATTTCCCACCAGGAAGAGGAATTAACCAAAGGCTCAGCGTGCCGTGCCGGAACCAGATTAGGGCCTGAAGCAATCCTGCGGTGTTGCGGCCAGCTCACAAGAAAGCGAGTTGAAGAAAGGAGCTCAGGGGCACTGTAATTCACAAACCTGCAGAGTTATAAATGACAGCTATCGTCCAAAAATATACTGAAGTAAGGCTGCCAAGAGGACTTGAAAGCGGGGCAGAATTGCAGGAAACCGATTTCAGGAGGTAGACTGGAATTGCATTTAAAGCATAGGAAAAGAGGCAGAACGTCCACAATGATGCACTTGGCCAAAAAGGGCGTATGCGTTTTTTCCTGAATATATTCAGGAAAAAACGCATACGCCCTTTTTGGCCAACCAAGCAAGCTTGCAAAGGAAATCTGCACTACAATGAAGTCTCACTTCCCCCCGCTCAAAAGGGCCATCTGAAAAAAGTGTAAAATCCAGAAAGGCAGGACAGGCCATGGAGAACTGGGAGCCTTGTTATGCTGATGGGTGGGATGTAAATTGCCAACAGCCACTCTGGAGAGGTGTATAGTGTTTCCTGAAACATCTAAAAAACAAAGCAACAGAGCCTAGGGCACTTCCACTTATGGTCCTATAGCTTAGGGAAATTAAAATCAAAAAGACACAGCCACCCCAAAGTTTGGGACGGCTCTGTTTACAAGAACCTCGTTTACGGTACAAGTTCAATATCGCAGAAAGTGAAAAATGGATAAAGAAGTTGTGGTACTTACGTACAATGCAATATCACTCAGCAATGAAATCTATGTCATCAGGCCCGTAGCAGCATAATGAGTGGATTCAGGTATGATGATTCTAACTGAAATAAGTCACACAGAAAAAGAAACATCATAAGATATCATTAATACACGGAATGTAAACTTGGCTACACAGGAACTGGATTACAAAACAGAACAGGGTCTCAAATTTAGGAAACCAACTTATGCTTGCTTAAGGGGAAAGGTGAGTTGGGGTGCTGCATAAAACCAGAGATTGAAATGAGCACAGATAAAGTTCCTTAAGCCAAATATGGAATAGACAAGAACTACTCCTTGCTCAACGAAATGGACTCAACACCCCATATTAAACGCCTAAGAATGTACCTGACTAGTAAGTATCTTAAAACCTATGGATTGCTATGTCTCTGAAAGAAAATCAAGCGTGTGTACAGGGGCATAAACGCAGCAGTGATAGGATTGGAGAGGTTCGGTGAGCAAATGAAGACCCTTTGAAGTCATATTGCATGGTACCCATTCCACGGGTCTCAACTCTCCAGGCTTAAGGGATTCTGCCTTCAGCTAAAACATGCACGTGGAACCCAGAGTATGATCAACCGTGTGATTGGGAGACGTGTTCCAATATGTCTCAGTTCTCGTCCCCTGGTACTCGGGTGCAACATTCCAGACGCTTTACTAACACTCTCCCGACTTGGAGAGTCAGTGCCTTTAACCTCCTGTTTGGCCCATTTGCAATTTCTGAGGAAGATGAACAGGAATAGGGAGAACCAATGAGAGAGTAGGTGGAGGTGTCTGGACGGGCAAATTTAACTCTCATTTCCCACCAGGAAGAGGAATTAACCAAAGGCTCAGCGTGCCGTGCCGGAACCAGATTAGGGCCTGAAGCAATCCTGCGGTGTTGCGGCCAGCTCACAAGAAAGCGAGTTGAAGAAAGGAGCTCAGGGGCACTGTAATTCACAAACCTGCAGAGTTATAAATGACAGCTATCATCCAAAAATATACTGAAGTAAGGCTGCCAAGAGGACTTGAAAGCGGGGCAAATTGCAGGAAACCGATTTCAGGAGGTAGACTGGAATTGCATTTAAAGCATAGGAAAAGAGGCAGAACGTCCACAATGATGCACTTGGCCAAAAAGGGCGTATGCGTTTTTTCCTGAATATATTCAGGAAAAAACGTATACGCCGTTTTTGGCCAACCAAGCAAGCTTGCAAAGGAAATCTGCACTACAATGAAGTCTCACTTCCCCCCGGTCAAAAGGGCCATCTGAAAAAAGTGTAAAATCCAGAAAGGCAGGACAGGCCATGGAGAACTGGGAGCCTTGTTATGCTGATGGGCGGGATGTAAATTGCCAAGAGCCACTCGGGAGAGGTGTATGGTGTTTCCTGAAACATCTAAAAAACAAAGCAACAGAGCCTAGGGCACTTCCACTTATGGTCCTATAACTTAGGGAAATTAAAATCAAAAAGACACAGCCACCCCAAAATTTGGGACGGCTCTGTTTACAAGAACCTGCTTTACGCTACAAGTTCAATATCGCAGAAAGCGAAAAATGGATAAAGAAGTTGTGGTACTTACGTACAATGCAATATCACTCACCAATGAAATCTATGTCATCAGGCCCGTAGCAGCATAATGAGTGGATTCAGGTATGATGATTCTAACTGAAATAAGTCACACAGAAAAAGAAACATCATAAGATATCACTAATATACCGAATGTAAACTTGGCTATACAGGAACTGGATTACAAAACAGAACAGGGTCTCAAATTTAGAAAACCAACTTATGCTTGCTTAAGGGGAAAGGTGAGTTGGGGTGCTGCATAAAACCAGAGATTGAAATGAGCACAGATAAAGTTCCTTAAGCCAAATATGGAATAGACAAGAACTACTCCTTGCTCAACGAAATGGACTCAACACCCCATATTAAACGCCTAAGAATGTACCTGACTAGTAAGAATTTTCAAACCTATGGATTGCTATGTCTCCGAAAGAAAATCAAGCGTGTGTACAGGGGCATAAACGCAGCAGTGATAGGATTGGAGAGGTTCGGTGAGCAAATGAAGACCCTTTGAAGTCATATTGCATGGTACCCATTCCACGGGTCTCAACTCTCCAGGTTTAAGGGATTCTTCCTTCAGCTAAAACATGCACGTGGAACCCAGAGTATGATCAACCGTGTGATCGGGAGACGTGTTCTAATATGTCTCAATTCTGGTCCCCTGGTACTCGGGTGTAACATTCCAGACGCTTAACTAACACTCTCCCGACTTGGAGAGTCAGTGCCTTTAACCTCCTGTTTGGCCCATTTGCAATTTCTGAGGAAGATGAACAGGAATAGGAAGAACCAATGAGAGACTAGGTGGAGGTGTCTGGACGGGCAAATTTAACTCTCATTTCCCACCAGGAAGAGGAATTAACCAAAGGCTCAGCGTGCTGTGCCGGAACCAGATTAGGGCCTGAAGCAATCCTGCGGTGTTGCGGCCAGCTCACAAGAAAGCGAGTTGAAGAAAGGAGCTCAGGGGCACTGTAATTCACAAACCTGCAGAGTTATAAATGACAGCTATCATCCAAAAATATACTGAAGTAAGGCTGCCAAGAGGACTTGAAAACGGGGCAGAATTGCAGGAAACCGATTTCAGGAGGTAGACTGGAATTGCATTTAAAGCATAGGAAAAGAGGCAGAACGTCCACAATGATGCACTTGGCCAAAAAGGGCGTATGCGTTTTTTCCTGAATATATTCAGGAAAAAACGCATACGCACTTTTTGGCCAACCAAGCAAGCTTGTAAAGGAAATCTGCACTACAATGAAGTCTCACTTCCCCCCGGTCAAAAGGGCCATCTGAAAAAAGTGTAAAATCCAGAAAGGCAGGACAGGCCATGGAGAACTGGGAGCCTTCTTATGCTGATGGGCGGGATGTAAATTGCCAACAGCCACTCGGGAGAGGTGTATGTTGTTCCCTGAAACATCTAAAAAACAAAGCAACAGAGCCTAGGGCACTTCCACTTATGGTCCTATAGCTTAGGGAAATTAAAATCAAAAAGACACAGCCACCCCAAAGTTTAGGACGGCTCTGTTTACAAGAACCTCGTTTACGGTACAAGTTCAATAGCGCAGAAAGTGAAAAATGGATAAAGAAGTTGTGGTACTTACGTACAATGCAATATCACTCAGCAATGAAATCTATGTCATCAGGCCCGTAGCAGCATAATGAGTGGATTCAGGTATGATGATTCTAACTGAAATAAGTCACACAGAAAAAGAAACATCATAAGATATCATTAATACACGGGATGTAAACTTGGCTACACAGGAACTGGATTACAAAACAGAACAGGGTCTCAAATTTAGAACACCAACTTATGCTTGCTTAAGGGGAAAGGTGAGTTGGGGTGCTGCATAAAACCAGAGATTGAAATGAGCACAGATAAAGTTCCTTAAGCCAAATATAGAATAGACAAGAACTACTCCTTGCTCAATGAAATGGACTCAACACCCCATATTAAACGCCTAAGAATGTACCTGACTAGTAAGAATTTTCAAACCTATGGATTGCTATGTCTCCGAAAGAAAATCAAGCGTGTGTACAGGGGCATAAACGCAGCAGTGATAGGATTGGAGAGGTTCGGTGAGCAAATGAAGACCCTTTGAAGTCATATTGCATGGTACCCATTCCATGGGTCTCAACTCTCCAGGTTTAAGGGATTCTTCCTTCAGCTAAAACATGCACGTGGAACCCAGAGTATGATCAACCGTGTGATCGGGAGACGTGTTCCAATATGTCTCAATTCTCGTCCCCTGGTACTCGGGTGTAACATTCCAGACGCTTAACTAACACTCTCCCGACTTGGAGAGTCAGTGCCTTTAACCTCCTGTTTGGCCCATTTGCAATTTCTGAGGAAGATGAACAGGAATAGGAAGAACCAATGAGAGACTAGGTGGAGGTGTCTGGACGGGCAAATTTAACTCTCATTTCCCACCAGGAAGAGGAATTAACCAAAGGCTCAGCGTGCCGTGCCGGAACCAGATTAGGGCCTGAAGCAATCCTGCGGTGTTGCGGCCAGCTCACAAGAAAGCGAGTTGAAGAAAGGAGCTCAGGGGCACTGTAATTCACAAACCTGCAGAGTTATAAATGACAGCTATCATCCAAAAATATACTGAAGTAAGGCTGCCAAGAGGACTTGAAAACGGGGCAGAATTGCAGGAAACCGATTTCAGGAGGTAGACTGGAATTGCATTTAAAGCATAGGAAAAGAGGCAGAACGTCCACAATGATGCACTTGGCCAAAAAGGGCGTATGCGTTTTTTCCTGAATATATTCAGGAAAAAACGCATACGCCCTTTTTGGCCAACCAAGCAAGCTTGTAAAGGAAATCTGCACTACAATGAAGTCTCACTTCCCCCCGGTCAAAAGGGCCATCTGAAAAAAGTGTAAAATCCAGAAAGGCAGGACAGGCCATGGAGAACTGGGAGCCTTCTTATGCTGATGGGCGGGATGTAAATTGCCAACAGCCACTCTGGAGAGGTGTATGTTGTTCCCTGAAACATCTAAAAAACAAAGCAACAGAGCCTAGGGCACTTCCACTTATGGTCCTATAGCTTAGGGAAATTAAAATCAAAAAGACACAGCCACCCCAAAGTTTAGGACGGCTCTGTTTACAAGAACCTCGTTTACGGTACAAGTTCAATAGCGCAGAAAGTGAAAAATGGATAAAGAAGTTGTGGTACTTACGTACAATGCAATATCACTCAGCAATGAAATCTATGTCATCAGGCCCGTAGCAGCATAATGAGTGGATTCAGGTATGATGATTCTAACTGAAATAAGTCACACAGAAAAAGAAACATCATAAGATATCATTAATACACGGGATGTAAACTTGGCTACACAGGAACTGGATTACAAAACAGAACAGGGTCTCAAATTTAGAAAACCAACTTATGCTTGCTTAAGGGGAAAGGTGAGTTGGGGTGCTGCATAAAAGCAGAGATTGAAATGAGCACAGATAAAGTTCCTTAAGCCAAATATAGAATAGACAAGAACTACCCCTTGCTCAACGAAATGGACACAACACCCCATATTAAACGCCTAAGAATGTACCTGACTGGTAAGAATTTTCAAACCTATGGATTGCTATGTCTCCGAAAGAAAATCAAGCGTGTGTACAGGGGCATAAACGCAGCAGTGATAGGATTGGAGAGGTTCGGTGAGCAAATGAAGACCCTTTGAAGTCATATTGCATGGTACCCATTCCACGGGTCTCAACTCTCCAGGTTTAAGGGATTCTTCCTTCAGCTAAAACATGCACGTGGAACCCAGAGTATGATCAACCGTGTGATCGGGAGACGTGTTCCAATATGTCTCAATTCTCGTCCCCTGGTACTCGGGTGTAACATTCCAGACGCTTAACTAACACTCTCCCGACTTGGAGAGTCAGTGCCTTTAACCTCCTGTTTGGCCCATTTGCAATTTCTGCGAAAGATGAACAGGAATAAGGAGAACCAATGAGAGACTAGCTGGAGGTGTCTGGACGGGCAAATTTAACTCTCATTTGCCACCAGGAAGAGGAATTAACCAAAGGCTCAGCGTGCCGTGCCGGAACCAGATTAGGGCCTGAAGCAATCCTGCGGTGTTGCGGCCAGCTCACAAGAAAGCGAGTTGAAGAAAGGAGCTCAGGGGCACTGTAATTCACAAACCTGCAGACTTATAAATGACAGCTCTCGTCCAAAAATATACTGAAGTAAGGCTGCCAAGAGGACTTGAAAGCGGGGCAGAATTGCAGGAAACCGATTTCAGGAGGTAGACTGGAATTGCATTTAAAGCATAGGAAAAGAGGCAGAACGTCCACAATGATGCACTTGGCCAAAAAGTGCGTATGCGTTTTTTCCTGAATATATTCAGGAAAAAACGCATACGCACTTTTTGGCCAACCAAGCAAGCTTGCAAAGGAAATCTGCACTACAATGAAGTCTAACTTCCCCCCGGTCAAAAGGGCCATCTGAAAAAAGTGTAAAATCCAGAAAGGCAGGACAGGCCATGGAGAACTGGGAGCCTTGTTATGCTGATGGGCGGGATGTAAATTGCCAACAGCCACTCGGGAGAGGTGTATGGTGTTTCCTGAAACATCTAAAAAACAAAGCAACAGAGCCTAGGGCACTTCCACTTATGGTCCTGTAGCTTGGGAAATTAAAATCAGAAAGACACAGCCACCCCAAAGTTTGGGACGGCTCTGTTTACAAGAACCTCGTTTACGGTACAAGTTCAATATCGCAGAAAGTGAAAAATGGATAAAGAAGTTGTGGTACTTACGTACAATGCAATATCACTCAGCAATGAAATCTATGTCATCAGGCCCATAGCAGCATAATGAGTGGATTCAGGTATGATGATTCTAACTGAAATAAGTCACACAGAAAAAGAAACATCATAAGATATCACTAATACACGGAATGTAAACTTGGCTACACAGGAACTGGATTACAAAACAGAACAGGGTCTCAAATTTAGAAAACCAACTTATGCTTGCTTAAGGGGAAAGGTGAGTTGGGGTGCTGCATAAAACCAGAGATTGAAATGAGCACAGATAAAGTTCCTTAAGCCAAATATGGAATAGACAAGAACTACTCCTTGCTCAACGAAATGGACTCAACACCCCATATTAAACGCCTAAGAATGTACCTGACTAGTAAGTATCTTAAAACCTATGGATTGCTATGTCTCTGAAAGAAAATCAAGCGTGTGTACAGGGGCATAAACGCAGCAGTGATAGGATTGGAGAGGTTCGGTGAGCAAATGAAGACCCTTTGAAGTCATATTGCATGGTACCCATTCCACGGGTCTCAACTCTCCAGGTTTAAGGGATTCTTCCTTCAGCTAAAACATGCACGTGGAACCCAGAGTATGATCAACCGTGTGATCGGGAGACATGTTCCAATATGTCTCAATTCTCGTCCCCTGGTACTCGGATGTAACATTCCAGACGCTTTACAAACACTCTCCCGACTTGGAGAGTCAGTGCCTTTAACCTCCTGTTTGGCCCATTTGCAATTTCTGCGGAAGATGAACAGGAATAGGGAGAACCAATGAGAGACTAGCTGGAGGTGTCTGGACGGGCAAATTTAACTCTCATTTCCCACCAGGAAGAGGAATTAACCAAAGGCTCAGCGTGCCGTGCCGGAAACAGATTAGGGCCTGAAGCAATCCTGCGGTGTTGCGGCCAGCTCACAAGAAAGCGAGTTGAAGAAAGGAGCTCAGGGGCACTGTAATTCACAAACCTGCAGAGTTATAAATGACAGCTATCATCCAAAAATATACTGAAGTAAGGCTGCCAAGAGGAATTGAAAACGGGGCAGCATTGCAGGAAACCGATTTCAGGAGGTAGACTGGAATTGCATTTAAAGCATAGGAAAAGAGGCAGAACGTCCACAATGATGCACTTGGCCAAAAAGGGCGTATGCGTTTTTTCCTGAATATATTCAGGAAAAAACGCATACGCCCTTTTTGGCCAACCAAGCAAGCTTGTAAAGGAAATCTGCACTACAATGAAGTCTCACTTCCCCCCGGTCAAAAGGGCCATCTGAAAAAAGTGTAAAATCCAGAAAGGCAGGACAGGCCATGGAGAACTGGGAGCCTTCTTATGCTGATGGGCGGGATGTAAATTGCCAACAGCCACTCGGGAGAGGTGTATGTTGTTCCCTGAAACATCTAAAAAACAAAGCAACAGAGCCTAGGGCACTTCCACTTATGGTCCTATAGCTTAGGGAAATTAAAATCAAAAAGACACAGCCACCCCAAAGTTTAGGACGGCTCTGTTTACAAGAACCTCGTTTACGGTACAAGTTCAATAGCGCAGAAAGTGAAAAATGGATAAAGAAGTTGTGGTACTTACGTACAATGCAATATCACTCAGCAATGAAATCTATGTCATCAGGCCCGTAGCAGCATAATGAGTGGATTCAGGTATGATGATTCTAACTGAAATAAGTCACACAGAAAAAGAAACATCATAAGATATCATTAATACACGGGATGTAAACTTGGCTACACAGGAACTGGATTACAAAACAGAACAGGGTCTCAAATTTAGAACACCAACTTATGCTTGCTTAAGGGGAAAGGTGAGTTGGGGTGCTGCATCAAACCAGAGATTGAAATGAGCACAGATAAAGTTCCTTAAGCCAAATATAGAATAGACAAGAACTACTCCTTGCTCAATGAAATGGACCCAACACCCCATATTAAACGCCTAAGAATGTACCTGACTAGTAAGAATTTTCAAACCTATGGATTGCTATGTCTCCGAAAGAAAATCAAGCGTGTGTACAGGGGCATAAACGCAGCAGTGATAGGATTGGAGAGGTTCGGTGAGCAAATGAAGACCCTTTGAAGTCATATTGCATGGTACCCATTCCACGGGTCTCAACTCTCCAAGTTTAAGGGATTCTTCCTTCAGCTAAAACATGCACGTGGAACCCAGAGTATGATCAACCGTGTGATCGGGAGTCGTGTTCCAATATGTCTCAGTTCTCGTCCCCTGGTACTCGGGTGCAACATTCCAGACGCTTTACTAACACTCTCCCGACTTGGAGAGTCAGTGCCTTTAACCTCCTGTTTGGCCCAGTTTGCAATTTCTGCGGAAGATGAACAGGAATAGGGAGAACCAAAGAGAGACTAGGTGGAGGTGTCTGGACGGGCAAATTTAACTCTCATTTCCCACCAGGAAGAGGAATTAACCAAAGGCTCAGCGTGCCGTGCCGGAACCAGATTAGGGCCTGAAGCAATCCTGCGGTGTTGCGGCCAGCTCACAAGAAAGCGAGTTGAAGAAAGGAGCTCAGGGGCACTGTAATTCACAAACCTGCAGACTTATAAATGACAGCTCTCGTCCAAAAATATACTGAAGTAAGGCTGCCAAGAGGACTTGAAAGCGGGGCAGAATTGCAGGAAACCGATTTCAGGAGGTAGACTGGAATTGCATTTAAAGCATAGGAAAAGAGGCAGAACGTCCACAATGATGCACTTGGCCAAAAAGGGCGTATGCGTTTTTTCCTGAATATATTCAGGAAAAAACGCATACGCCCTTTTTGGCCAACCAAGCAAGCTTGCAAAGGAAATCTGCACTACAATGAAGTCTAACTTCCCCCCGGTCAAAAGGGCCATCTGAAAAAAGTGTAAAATCCAGAAAGGCAGGACAGGCCATGGAGAACTGGGAGCCTTGTTATGCTGATGGGCGGGATGTAAATTGCCAACAGCCACTCGGGAGAGGTGTATGGTGTTTCCTGAAACATCTAAAAAACAAAGCAACAGAGCCTAGGGCACTTCCACTTATGGTCCTGTAGCTTGGGAAATTAAAATCAGAAAGACACAGCCACCCCAAAGTTTGGGACGGCTCTGTTTACAAGAACCTCGTTTACGGTACAAGTTCAATATCGCAGAAAGTGAAAAATGGATAAAGAAGTTGTGGTACTTACGTACAATGCAATATCACTCAGCAATGAAATCTATGTCATCAGGCCCATAGCAGCATAATGAGTGGATTCAGGTATGATGATTCTAACTGAAATAAGTCACACAGAAAAAGAAACATCATAAGATATCACTAATACATGGAATGTAAACATGGCTACACAGGAACTGGATTACAAAACAGAACAGGGTCTCAAATTTAGAAAACCAACTTATGCTTGCTTAAGGGGAAAGGTGAGTTGGGGTGCTGCATAAAACCAGAGATTGAAATGAGCACAGATAAAGTTCCTTAAGCCAAATATAGAATAGACAAGAACTACTCCTTGCTCAACGAAATGGACTCAACACCCCATATTAAACGCCTAAGAATGTACCTGACTAGTAAGAATTTTCAAACCTATGGATTGCTATGTCTCCGAAAGAAAATCAACCGTGTGTACAGGGGCATAAACGCAGCAGTGATAGGATTGGAGAGGTTCGGTGAGCAAATGAAGACCCTTTGAAGTCATATTGCATGGTACCCATTCCACGGGTCTCAACTCTCCAGGTTTAAGGGATTCTTCCTTCAGCTAAAACATGCACGTGGAACCCAGAGTATGATCAACCGTGTGATCGGGAGACGTGTTCCAATATGTCTCAATTCTCGTCCCCTGGTACTCGGGTGTAACATTCCAGACGCTTTACTAACACTCTCCCAACTTCGAGAGTCAGTGCCTTTAACCTCCTGTTTGGCCCATTTGCAATTTCTGCGGAAGATGAACAGGAATAGGGAGAACCAATGAGAGACTAGGTGGAGGTGTCTGGACGGGCAAATTTAACTCTCATTTCCCACGAGGAAGAGGAATTAACCAAAGGCTCAGCGTGCCGTGCCGGAACCAGATTAGGGCCTGAAGCAATCCTGCGGTGTTGCGGCCAGCTCACAAGAAAGCGAGTTGAAGAAAGGAGCTCAGGGGCACTGTAATTCACAAACCTGCAGAGTTATAAATGACAGCTATCGTCCAAAAATATACTGAAGTAAGGCTGCCAAGAGGACTTGAAAGCGGGGCAGAATTGCAGGAAACCGATTTCAGGAGGTAGACTGGAATTGCATTTAAAGCATAGGAAAAGAGGCAGAACGTCCACAATGATGCACTTGGCCAAAAAGGGCGTATGCGTTTTTTCCTGAATATATTCAGGAAAAAACGCATACGCCCTTTTTGGCCAACCAAGCAAGCTTGCAAAGGAAATCTGCACTACAATGAAGTCTCACTTCCCCCCGCTCAAAAGGGCCATCTGAAAAAAGTGTAAAATCCAGAAAGGCAGGACAGGCCATGGAGAACTGGGAGCCTTGTTATGCTGATGGGTGGGATGTAAATTGCCAACAGCCACTCTGGAGAGGTGTATAGTGTTTCCTGAAACATCTAAAAAACAAAGCAACAGAGCCTAGGGCACTTCCACTTATGGTCCTATAGCTTAGGGAAATTAAAATCAAAAAGACACAGCCACCCCAAAGTTTGGGACGGCTCTGTTTACAAGAACCTCGTTTACGGTACAAGTTCAATATCGCAGAAAGTGAAAAATGGATAAAGAAGTTGTGGTACTTACGTACAATGCAATATCACTCAGCAATGAAATCTATGTCATCAGGCCCGTAGCAGCATAATGAGTGGATTCAGGTATGATGATTCTAACTGAAATAAGTCACACAGAAAAAGAAACATCATAAGATATCATTAATACACGGAATGTAAACTTGGCTACACAGGAACTGGATTACAAAACAGAACAGGGTCTCAAATTTAGGAAACCAACTTATGCTTGCTTAAGGGGAAAGGTGAGTTGGGGTGCTGCATAAAACCAGAGATTGAAATGAGCACAGATAAAGTTCCTTAAGCCAAATATGGAATAGACAAGAACTACTCCTTGCTCAACGAAATGGACTCAACACCCCATATTAAACGCCTAAGAATGTACCTGACTAGTAAGTATCTTAAAACCTATGGATTGCTATGTCTCTGAAAGAAAATCAAGCGTGTGTACAGGGGCATAAACGCAGCAGTGATAGGATTGGAGAGGTTCGGTGAGCAAATGAAGACCCTTTGAAGTCATATTGCATGGTACCCATTCCACGGGTCTCAACTCTCCAGGCTTAAGGGATTCTGCCTTCAGCTAAAACATGCACGTGGAACCCAGAGTATGATCAACCGTGTGATTGGGAGACGTGTTCCAATATGTCTCAGTTCTCGTCCCCTGGTACTCGGGTGCAACATTCCAGACGCTTTACTAACACTCTCCCGACTTGGAGAGTCAGTGCCTTTAACCTCCTGTTTGGCCCATTTGCAATTTCTGAGGAAGATGAACAGGAATAGGGAGAACCAATGAGAGAGTAGGTGGAGGTGTCTGGACGGGCAAATTTAACTCTCATTTCCCACCAGGAAGAGGAATTAACCAAAGGCTCAGCGTGCCGTGCCGGAACCAGATTAGGGCCTGAAGCAATCCTGCGGTGTTGCGGCCAGCTCACAAGAAAGCGAGTTGAAGAAAGGAGCTCAGGGGCACTGTAATTCACAAACCTGCAGAGTTATAAATGACAGCTATCATCCAAAAATATACTGAAGTAAGGCTGCCAAGAGGACTTGAAAGCGGGGCAAATTGCAGGAAACCGATTTCAGGAGGTAGACTGGAATTGCATTTAAAGCATAGGAAAAGAGGCAGAACGTCCACAATGATGCACTTGGCCAAAAAGGGCGTATGCGTTTTTTCCTGAATATATTCAGGAAAAAACGTATACGCCGTTTTTGGCCAACCAAGCAAGCTTGCAAAGGAAATCTGCACTACAATGAAGTCTCACTTCCCCCCGGTCAAAAGGGCCATCTGAAAAAAGTGTAAAATCCAGAAAGGCAGGACAGGCCATGGAGAACTGGGAGCCTTGTTATGCTGATGGGCGGGATGTAAATTGCCAAGAGCCACTCGGGAGAGGTGTATGGTGTTTCCTGAAACATCTAAAAAACAAAGCAACAGAGCCTAGGGCACTTCCACTTATGGTCCTATAACTTAGGGAAATTAAAATCAAAAAGACACAGCCACCCCAAAATTTGGGACGGCTCTGTTTACAAGAACCTGCTTTACGCTACAAGTTCAATATCGCAGAAAGCGAAAAATGGATAAAGAAGTTGTGGTACTTACGTACAATGCAATATCACTCACCAATGAAATCTATGTCATCAGGCCCGTAGCAGCATAATGAGTGGATTCAGGTATGATGATTCTAACTGAAATAAGTCACACAGAAAAAGAAACATCATAAGATATCACTAATATACCGAATGTAAACTTGGCTATACAGGAACTGGATTACAAAACAGAACAGGGTCTCAAATTTAGAAAACCAACTTATGCTTGCTTAAGGGGAAAGGTGAGTTGGGGTGCTGCATAAAACCAGAGATTGAAATGAGCACAGATAAAGTTCCTTAAGCCAAATATGGAATAGACAAGAACTACTCCTTGCTCAACGAAATGGACTCAACACCCCATATTAAACGCCTAAGAATGTACCTGACTAGTAAGAATTTTCAAACCTATGGATTGCTATGTCTCCGAAAGAAAATCAAGCGTGTGTACAGGGGCATAAACGCAGCAGTGATAGGATTGGAGAGGTTCGGTGAGCAAATGAAGACCCTTTGAAGTCATATTGCATGGTACCCATTCCACGGGTCTCAACTCTCCAGGTTTAAGGGATTCTTCCTTCAGCTAAAACATGCACGTGGAACCCAGAGTATGATCAACCGTGTGATCGGGAGACGTGTTCTAATATGTCTCAATTCTGGTCCCCTGGTACTCGGGTGTAACATTCCAGACGCTTAACTAACACTCTCCCGACTTGGAGAGTCAGTGCCTTTAACCTCCTGTTTGGCCCATTTGCAATTTCTGAGGAAGATGAACAGGAATAGGAAGAACCAATGAGAGACTAGGTGGAGGTGTCTGGACGGGCAAATTTAACTCTCATTTCCCACCAGGAAGAGGAATTAACCAAAGGCTCAGCGTGCTGTGCCGGAACCAGATTAGGGCCTGAAGCAATCCTGCGGTGTTGCGGCCAGCTCACAAGAAAGCGAGTTGAAGAAAGGAGCTCAGGGGCACTGTAATTCACAAACCTGCAGAGTTATAAATGACAGCTATCATCCAAAAATATACTGAAGTAAGGCTGCCAAGAGGACTTGAAAACGGGGCAGAATTGCAGGAAACCGATTTCAGGAGGTAGACTGGAATTGCATTTAAAGCATAGGAAAAGAGGCAGAACGTCCACAATGATGCACTTGGCCAAAAAGGGCGTATGCGTTTTTTCCTGAATATATTCAGGAAAAAACGCATACGCACTTTTTGGCCAACCAAGCAAGCTTGTAAAGGAAATCTGCACTACAATGAAGTCTCACTTCCCCCCGGTCAAAAGGGCCATCTGAAAAAAGTGTAAAATCCAGAAAGGCAGGACAGGCCATGGAGAACTGGGAGCCTTCTTATGCTGATGGGCGGGATGTAAATTGCCAACAGCCACTCGGGAGAGGTGTATGTTGTTCCCTGAAACATCTAAAAAACAAAGCAACAGAGCCTAGGGCACTTCCACTTATGGTCCTATAGCTTAGGGAAATTAAAATCAAAAAGACACAGCCACCCCAAAGTTTAGGACGGCTCTGTTTACAAGAACCTCGTTTACGGTACAAGTTCAATAGCGCAGAAAGTGAAAAATGGATAAAGAAGTTGTGGTACTTACGTACAATGCAATATCACTCAGCAATGAAATCTATGTCATCAGGCCCGTAGCAGCATAATGAGTGGATTCAGGTATGATGATTCTAACTGAAATAAGTCACACAGAAAAAGAAACATCATAAGATATCATTAATACACGGGATGTAAACTTGGCTACACAGGAACTGGATTACAAAACAGAACAGGGTCTCAAATTTAGAACACCAACTTATGCTTGCTTAAGGGGAAAGGTGAGTTGGGGTGCTGCATAAAACCAGAGATTGAAATGAGCACAGATAAAGTTCCTTAAGCCAAATATAGAATAGACAAGAACTACTCCTTGCTCAATGAAATGGACTCAACACCCCATATTAAACGCCTAAGAATGTACCTGACTAGTAAGAATTTTCAAACCTATGGATTGCTATGTCTCCGAAAGAAAATCAAGCGTGTGTACAGGGGCATAAACGCAGCAGTGATAGGATTGGAGAGGTTCGGTGAGCAAATGAAGACCCTTTGAAGTCATATTGCATGGTACCCATTCCATGGGTCTCAACTCTCCAGGTTTAAGGGATTCTTCCTTCAGGTAAAACATGCACGTGGAACCCAGAGTATGATCAACCGTGTGATCGGGAGACGTGTTCCAATATGTCTCAATTCTCGTCCCCTGGTACTCGGGTGTAACATTCCAGACGCTTAACTAACACTCTCCCGACTTGGAGAGTCAGTGCCTTTAACCTCCTGTTTGGCCCATTTGCAATTTCTGAGGAAGATGAACAGGAATAGGAAGAACCAATGAGAGACTAGGTGGAGGTGTCTGGACGGGCAAATTTAACTCTCATTTCCCACCAGGAAGAGGAATTAACCAAAGGCTCAGCGTGCCGTGCCGGAACCAGATTAGGGCCTGAAGCAATCCTGCGGTGTTGCGGCCAGCTCACAAGAAAGCGAGTTGAAGAAAGGAGCTCAGGGGCACTGTAATTCACAAACCTGCAGAGTTATAAATGACAGCTATCATCCAAAAATATACTGAAGTAAGGCTGCCAAGAGGACTTGAAAACGGGGCAGAATTGCAGGAAACCGATTTCAGGAGGTAGACTGGAATTGCATTTAAAGCATAGGAAAAGAGGCAGAACGTCCACAATGATGCACTTGGCCAAAAAGGGCGTATGCGTTTTTTCCTGAATATATTCAGGAAAAAACGCATACGCCCTTTTTGGCCAACCAAGCAAGCTTGTAAAGGAAATCTGCACTACAATGAAGTCTCACTTCCCCCCGGTCAAAAGGGCCATCTGAAAAAAGTGTAAAATCCAGAAAGGCAGGACAGGCCATGGAGAACTGGGAGCCTTCTTATGCTGATGGGCGGGATGTAAATTGCCAACAGCCACTCTGGAGAGGTGTATGTTGTTCCCTGAAACATCTAAAAAACAAAGCAACAGAGCCTAGGGCACTTCCACTTATGGTCCTATAGCTTAGGGAAATTAAAATCAAAAAGACACAGCCACCCCAAAGTTTAGGACGGCTCTGTTTACAAGAACCTCGTTTACGGTACAAGTTCAATAGCGCAGAAAGTGAAAAATGGATAAAGAAGTTGTGGTACTTACGTACAATGCAATATCACTCAGCAATGAAATCTATGTCATCAGGCCCGTAGCAGCATAATGAGTGGATTCAGGTATGATGATTCTAACTGAAATAAGTCACACAGAAAAAGAAACATCATAAGATATCATTAATACACGGGATGTAAACTTGGCTACACAGGAACTGGATTACAAAACAGAACAGGGTCTCAAATTTAGAAAACCAACTTATGCTTGCTTAAGGGGAAAGGTGAGTTGGGGTGCTGCATAAAAGCAGAGATTGAAATGAGCACAGATAAAGTTCCTTAAGCCAAATATAGAATAGACAAGAACTACCCCTTGCTCAACGAAATGGACACAACACCCCATATTAAACGCCTAAGAATGTACCTGACTGGTAAGAATTTTCAAACCTATGGATTGCTATGTCTCCGAAAGAAAATCAAGCGTGTGTACAGGGGCATAAACGCAGCAGTGATAGGATTGGAGAGGTTCGGTGAGCAAATGAAGACCCTTTGAAGTCATATTGCATGGTACCCATTCCACGGATCTCAACTCTCCAGGTTTAAGGGATTCTTCCTTCAGCTAAAACATGCACGTGGAACCCAGAGTATGATCAACCGTGTGATCGGGAGACGTGTTCCAATATGTCTCAATTCTCGTCCCCTGGTACTCGGGTGTAACATTCCAGACGCTTAACTAACACTCTCCCGACTTGGAGAGTCAGTGCCTTTAACCTCCTGTTTGGCCCATTTGCAATTTCTGCGAAAGATGAACAGGAATAAGGAGAACCAATGAGAGACTAGCTGGAGGTGTCTGGACGGGCAAATTTAACTCTCATTTGCCACCAGGAAGAGGAATTAACCAAAGGCTCAGCGTGCCGTGCCGGAACCAGATTAGGGCCTGAAGCAATCCTGCGGTGTTGCGGCCAGCTCACAAGAAAGCGAGTTGAAGAAAGGAGCTCAGGGGCACTGTAATTCACAAACCTGCAGACTTATAAATGACAGCTCTCGTCCAAAAATATACTGAAGTAAGGCTGCCAAGAGGACTTGAAAGCGGGGCAGAATTGCAGGAAACCGATTTCAGGAGGTAGACTGGAATTGCATTTAAAGCATAGGAAAAGAGGCAGAACGTCCACAATGATGCACTTGGCCAAAAAGTGCGTATGCGTTTTTTCCTGAATATATTCAGGAAAAAACGCATACGCACTTTTTGGCCAACCAAGCAAGCTTGCAAAGGAAATCTGCACTACAATGAAGTCTAACTTCCCCCCGGTCAAAAGGGCCATCTGAAAAAAGTGTAAAATCCAGAAAGGCAGGACAGGCCATGGAGAACTGGGAGCCTTGTTATGCTGATGGGCGGGATGTAAATTGCCAACAGCCACTCGGGAGAGGTGTATGGTGTTTCCTGAAACATCTAAAAAACAAAGCAACAGAGCCTAGGGCACTTCCACTTATGGTCCTGTAGCTTGGGAAATTAAAATCAGAAAGACACAGCCACCCCAAAGTTTGGGACGGCTCTGTTTACAAGAACCTCGTTTACGGTACAAGTTCAATATCGCAGAAAGTGAAAAATGGATAAAGAAGTTGTGGTACTTACGTACAATGCAATATCACTCAGCAATGAAATCTATGTCATCAGGCCCATAGCAGCATAATGAGTGGATTCAGGTATGATGATTCTAACTGAAATAAGTCACACAGAAAAAGAAACATCATAAGATATCACTAATACACGGAATGTAAACTTGGCTACACAGGAACTGGATTACAAAACAGAACAGGGTCTCAAATTTAGAAAACCAACTTATGCTTGCTTAAGGGGAAAGGTGAGTTGGGGTGCTGCATAAAACCAGAGATTGAAATGAGCACAGATAAAGTTCCTTAAGCCAAATATGGAATAGACAAGAACTACTCCTTGCTCAACGAAATGGACTCAACACCCCATATTAAACGCCTAAGAATGTACCTGACTAGTAAGTATCTTAAAACCTATGGATTGCTATGTCTCTGAAAGAAAATCAAGCGTGTGTACAGGGGCATAAACGCAGCAGTGATAGGATTGGAGAGGTTCGGTGAGCAAATGAAGACCCTTTGAAGTCATATTGCATGGTACCCATTCCACGGGTCTCAACTCTCCAGGTTTAAGGGATTCTTCCTTCAGCTAAAACATGCACGTGGAACCCAGAGTATGATCAACCGTGTGATCGGGAGACATGTTCCAATATGTCTCAATTCTCGTCCCCTGGTACTCGGATGTAACATTCCAGACGCTTTACAAACACTCTCCCGACTTGGAGAGTCAGTGCCTTTAACCTCCTGTTTGGCCCATTTGCAATTTCTGCGGAAGATGAACAGGAATAGGGAGAACCAATGAGAGACTAGCTGGAGGTGTCTGGACGGGCAAATTTAACTCTCATTTCCCACCAGGAAGAGGAATTAACCAAAGGCTCAGCGTGCCGTGCCGGAAACAGATTAGGGCCTGAAGCAATCCTGCGGTGTTGCGGCCAGCTCACAAGAAAGCGAGTTGAAGAAAGGAGCTCAGGGGCACTGTAATTCACAAACCTGCAGAGTTATAAATGACAGCTATCATCCAAAAATATACTGAAGTAAGGCTGCCAAGAGGAATTGAAAACGGGGCAGCATTGCAGGAAACCGATTTCAGGAGGTAGACTGGAATTGCATTTAAAGCATAGGAAAAGAGGCAGAACGTCCACAATGATGCACTTGGCCAAAAAGGGCGTATGCGTTTTTTCCTGAATATATTCAGGAAAAAACGCATACGCCCTTTTTGGCCAACCAAGCAAGCTTGTAAAGGAAATCTGCACTACAATGAAGTCTCACTTCCCCCCGGTCAAAAGGGCCATCTGAAAAAAGTGTAAAATCCAGAAAGGCAGGACAGGCCATGGAGAACTGGGAGCCTTCTTATGCTGATGGGCGGGATGTAAATTGCCAACAGCCACTCGGGAGAGGTGTATGTTGTTCCCTGAAACATCTAAAAAACAAAGCAACAGAGCCTAGGGCACTTCCACTTATGGTCCTATAGCTTAGGGAAATTAAAATCAAAAAGACACAGCCACCCCAAAGTTTAGGACGGCTCTGTTTACAAGAACCTCGTTTACGGTACAAGTTCAATAGCGCAGAAAGTGAAAAATGGATAAAGAAGTTGTGGTACTTACGTACAATGCAATATCACTCAGCAATGAAATCTATGTCATCAGGCCCGTAGCAGCATAATGAGTGGATTCAGGTATGATGATTCTAACTGAAATAAGTCACACAGAAAAAGAAACATCATAAGATATCATTAATACACGGGATGTAAACTTGGCTACACAGGAACTGGATTACAAAACAGAACAGGGTCTCAAATTTAGAACACCAACTTATGCTTGCTTAAGGGGAAAGGTGAGTTGGGGTGCTGCATCAAACCAGAGATTGAAATGAGCACAGATAAAGTTCCTTAAGCCAAATATAGAATAGACAAGAACTACTCCTTGCTCAATGAAATGGACCCAACACCCCATATTAAACGCCTAAGAATGTACCTGACTAGTAAGAATTTTCAAACCTATGGATTGCTATGTCTCCGAAAGAAAATCAAGCGTGTGTACAGGGGCATAAACGCAGCAGTGATAGGATTGGAGAGGTTCGGTGAGCAAATGAAGACCCTTTGAAGTCATATTGCATGGTACCCATTCCACGGGTCTCAACTCTCCAAGTTTAAGGGATTCTTCCTTCAGCTAAAACATGCACGTGGAACCCAGAGTATGATCAACCGTGTGATCGGGAGTCGTGTTCCAATATGTCTCAGTTCTCGTCCCCTGGTACTCGGGTGCAACATTCCAGACGCTTTACTAACACTCTCCCGACTTGGAGAGTCAGTGCCTTTAACCTCCTGTTTGGCCCAGTTTGCAATTTCTGCGGAAGATGAACAGGAATAGGGAGAACCAAAGAGAGACTAGGTGGAGGTGTCTGGACGGGCAAATTTAACTCTCATTTCCCACCAGGAAGAGGAATTAACCAAAGGCTCAGCGTGCCGTGCCGGAACCAGATTAGGGCCTGAAGCAATCCTGCGGTGTTGCGGCCAGCTCACAAGAAAGCGAGTTGAAGAAAGGAGCTCAGGGGCACTGTAATTCACAAACCTGCAGACTTATAAATGACAGCTCTCGTCCAAAAATATACTGAAGTAAGGCTGCCAAGAGGACTTGAAAGCGGGGCAGAATTGCAGGAAACCGATTTCAGGAGGTAGACTGGAATTGCATTTAAAGCATAGGAAAAGAGGCAGAACGTCCACAATGATGCACTTGGCCAAAAAGGGCGTATGCGTTTTTTCCTGAATATATTCAGGAAAAAACGCATACGCCCTTTTTGGCCAACCAAGCAAGCTTGCAAAGGAAATCTGCACTACAATGAAGTCTAACTTCCCCCCGGTCAAAAGGGCCATCTGAAAAAAGTGTAAAATCCAGAAAGGCAGGACAGGCCATGGAGAACTGGGAGCCTTGTTATGCTGATGGGCGGGATGTAAATTGCCAACAGCCACTCGGGAGAGGTGTATGGTGTTTCCTGAAACATCTAAAAAACAAAGCAACAGAGCCTAGGGCACTTCCACTTATGGTCCTGTAGCTTGGGAAATTAAAATCAGAAAGACACAGCCACCCCAAAGTTTGGGACGGCTCTGTTTACAAGAACCTCGTTTACGGTACAAGTTCAATATCGCAGAAAGTGAAAAATGGATAAAGAAGTTGTGGTACTTACGTACAATGCAATATCACTCAGCAATGAAATCTATGTCATCAGGCCCATAGCAGCATAATGAGTGGATTCAGGTATGATGATTCTAACTGAAATAAGTCACACAGAAAAAGAAACATCATAAGATATCACTAATACATGGAATGTAAACATGGCTACACAGGAACTGGATTACAAAACAGAACAGGGTCTCAAATTTAGAAAACCAACTTATGCTTGCTTAAGGGGAAAGGTGAGTTGGGGTGCTGCATAAAACCAGAGATTGAAATGAGCACAGATAAAGTTCCTTAAGCCAAATATAGAATAGACAAGAACTACTCCTTGCTCAACGAAATGGACTCAACACCCCATATTAAACGCCTAAGAATGTACCTGACTAGTAAGAATTTTCAAACCTATGGATTGCTATGTCTCCGAAAGAAAATCAACCGTGTGTACAGGGGCATAAACGCAGCAGTGATAGGATTGGAGAGGTTCGGTGAGCAAATGAAGACCCTTTGAAGTCATATTGCATGGTACCCATTCCACGGGTCTCAACTCTCCAGGTTTAAGGGATTCTTCCTTCAGCTAAAACATGCACGTGGAACCCAGAGTATGATCAACCGTGTGATCGGGAGACGTGTTCCAATATGTCTCAATTCTCGTCCCCTGGTACTCGGGTGTAACATTCCAGACGCTTTACTAACACTCTCCCAACTTCGAGGTCAGTGCCTTTAACCTCCTGTTTGGCCCATTTGCAATTTCTGCGGAAGATGAACAGGAATAGGGAGAACCAATGAGAGACTAGGTGGAGGTGTCTGGACGGGCAAATTTAACTCTCATTTCCCACGAGGAAGAGGAATTAACCAAAGGCTCAGCGTGCCGTGCCGGAACCAGATTAGGGCCTGAAGCAATCCTGCGGTGTTGCGGCCAGCTCACAAGAAAGCGAGTTGAAGAAAGGAGCTCAGGGGCACTGTAATTCACAAACCTGCAGAGTTATAAATGACAGCTATCATCCAAAAATATACTGAAGTAAGGCTGCCAAGAGGACTTGAAAGCGGGGCAGAATTGCAGGAAACCGATTTCAGGAGGTAGACTGGAATTGCATTTAAAGCATAGGAAAAGAGGCAGAACGTCCACAATGATGCACTTGGCCAAAAAGGGCGTATGCGTTTTTTCCTGAATATATTCAGGAAAAAACGCATACGCCCTTTTTGGCCAACCAAGCAAGCTTGTAAAGGAAATCTGCACTACAATGAAGTCTCACTTCCCCCCGGTCAAAAGGGCCATCTGAAAAAAGTGTAAAATCCAGAAAGGCAGGACAGGCCATGGAGAACTGGGAGCCTTCTTATGCTGATGGGCGGGATGTAAATTGCCAACAGCCACTCTGGAGAGGTGTATGTTGTTCCCTGAAACATCTAAAAAACAAAGCAACAGAGCCTAGGGCACTTCCACTTATGGTCCTATAGCTTAGGGAAATTAAAATCAAAAAGACACAGCCACCCCAAAGTTTAGGACGGCTCTGTTTACAAGAACCTCGTTTACGGTACAAGTTCAATAGCGCAGAAAGTGAAAAATGGATAAAGAAGTTGTGGTACTTACGTACAATGCAATATCACTCAGCAATGAAATCTATGTCATCAGGCCCGTAGCAGCATAATGAGTGGATTCAGGTATGATGATTCTAACTGAAATAAGTCACACAGAAAAAGAAACATCATAAGATATCATTAATACACGGGATGTAAACTTGGCTACACAGGAACTGGATTACAAAACAGAACAGGGTCTCAAATTTAGAAAACCAACTTATGCTTGCTTAAGGGGAAAGGTGAGTTGGGGTGCTGCATAAAAGCAGAGATTGAAATGAGCACAGATAAAGTTCCTTAAGCCAAATATAGAATAGACAAGAACTACCCCTTGCTCAACGAAATGGACTCAACACCCCATATTAAACGCCTAAGAATGTACCTGACTGGTAAGAATTTTCAAACCTATGGATTGCTATGTCTCCGAAAGAAAATCAAGCGTGTGTACAGGGGCATAAACGCAGCAGTGATAGGATTGGAGAGGTTCGGTGAGCAAATGAAGACCCTTTGAAGTCATATTGCATGGTACCCATTCCACGGGTCTCAACTCTCCAGGTTTAAGGGATTCTTCCTTCAGCTAAAACATGCACGTGGAACCCAGAGTATGATCAACCGTGTGATCGGGAGACGTGTTCCAATATGTCTCAATTCTCGTCCCCTGGTACTCGGGTGTAACATTCCAGACGCTTTACAAACACTCTCCCGACTTGGAGAGTCAGTGCCTTTAACCTCCTGTTTGGCCCATTTGCAATTTCTGCGGAAGATGAACAGGAATAGGGAGAACCAATGAGAGACTAGCTGGAGGTGTCTGGACGGGCAAATTTAACTCTCATTTCCCACCAGGAAGAGGAATTAACCAAAGGCTCAGCGTGCCGTGCCGGAACCAGATTAGGGCCTGAAGCAATCCTGCGGTGTTGCGGCCAGCTCACAAGAAAGCGAGTTGAAGAAAGGAGCTCAGGGGCACTGTAATTCACAAACCTGCAGACTTATAAATGACAGCTCTCGTCCAAAAATATACTGAAGTAAGGCTGCCAAGAGGACTTGAAAGCGGGGCAGAATTGCAGGAAACCGATTTCAGGAGGTAGACTGGAATTGCATTTAAATCATAGGAAAAGAGGCAGAACGTCCACAATGATGCACTTGGCCAAAAAGGGCGTATGCGTTTTTTCCTGAATATATTCAGGAAAAAACGCATACGCCCTTTTTGGCCAACCAAGCAAGCTTGCAAAGGAAATCTGCACTACAATGAAGTCTAACTTCCCCCCGGTCAAAAGGGCCATCTGAAAAAAGTGTAAAATCCAGAAAGGCAGGACAGGCCATGGAGAACTGGGAGCCTTGTTATGCTGATGGGCGGGATGTAAATTGCCAACAGCCACTCGGGAGAGGTGTATGGTGTTTCCTGAAACATCTAAAAAACAAAGCAACAGAGCCTAGGGCACTTCCACTTATGGTCCTGTAGCTTGGGAAATTAAAATCAGAAAGACACAGCCACCCCAAAGTTTGGGACGGCTCTGTTTACAAGAACCTCGTTTACGGTACAAGTTCAATATCGCAGAAAGTGAAAAATGGATAAAGAAGTTGTGGTACTTACGTACAATGCAATATCACTCAGCAATGAAATCTATGTCATCAGGCCCGTAGCAGCATAATGAGTGGATTCAGGTATGATGATTCTAACTGAAATAAGTCACACAGAAAAAGAAACATCATAAGATATCACTAATACACGGAATGTAAACTTGGCTACACAGGAACTGGATTACAAAACAGAACAGGGTCTCAAATTTAGAAAACCAACTTATGCTTGCTTAAGGGGAAAGGTGAGTTGGGGTGCTGCATAAAACCAGAGATTGAAATGAGCACAGATAAAGTTCCTTAAGCCAAATATGGAATAGACAAGAACTACTCCTTGCTCAACGAAATGGACTCAACACACCATATTAAACGCCTAAGAATGTACCTGACTAGTAAGTATCTTAAAACCTATGGATTGCTATGTCTCTGAAAGAAAATCAAGCGTGTGTACAGGGGCATAAACGCAGCAGTGATAGGATTGGAGAGGTTCGGTGAGCAAATGAAGACCCTTTGAAGTCATATTGCATGGTACCCATTCCACGGGTCTCAACTCTCCAGGTTTAAGGGATTCTTCCTTCAGCTAAAACATGCACGTGGAACCCAGAGTATGATCAACCGTGTGATCGGGAGACGTGTTCCAATATGTCTCAATTCTCGTCCCCTGGTACTCGGATGTAACATTCCAGACGCTTTACAAACACTCTCACGACTTGGAGAGTCAGTGCCTTTAACCTCCTGTTTGGCCCATTTGCAATTTCTGCGGAAGATGAACAGGAATAGGGAGAACCAATGAGAGACTAGCTGGAGGTGTCTGGACGGGCAAATTTAACTCTCATTTCCCACCAGGAAGAGGAATTAACCAAAGGCTCAGCGTGCCGTGCCGGAACCAGATTAGGGCCTGAAGCAATCCTGCGGTGTTGCGGCCAGCTCACAAGAAAGCGAGTTGAAGAAAGGAGCTCAGGGGCACTGTAATTCACAAACCTGCACAGTTATAAATGACAGCTATCATCCAAAAATATACTGAAGTAAGGCTGCCAAGAGGAATTGAAAACGGGGCAGAATTGCAGGAAACCGATTTCAGGAGGTAGACTGGAATTGCATTTAAAGCATAGGAAAAGAGGCAGAACGTCCACAATGATGCACTTGGCCAAAAAGGGCGTATGCGTTTTTTCCTGAATATATTCAGGAAAAAACGCATACGCCCTTTTTGGCCAACCAAGCAAGCTTGTAAAGGAAATCTGCACTACAATGAAGTCTCACTTCCCCCCGGTCAAAAGGGCCATCTGAAAAAAGTGTAAAATCCAGAAAGGCAGGACAGGCCATGGAGAACTGGGAGCCTTGTTATGCTGATGGGCGGGATGTAAATTGCCAACAGCCAGTCGGGAGAGGTGTATGGTGTTTCCTGAAACATCTAAAAAACAAAGCAACAGAGCCTAGGGCACTTCCACTTATAGTCCTATAGCTTAGGGAAATTAAAATCAAAAAGACACAGCCACCCCAAAGTTTGGGACGGCTCTGTTTACAAGAACCTCGTTTACGGTACAAGTTCAATAGCGCAGAAAGTGAAAAATGGATAAAGAAGTTGTGGTACTTACGTACAATGCAATATCACTCAGCAATGAAATCTATGTCATCAGGCCCGTAGCAGCATAATGAGTGGATTCAGGTATGATGATTCTAACTGAAATAAGTCACACAGAAAAAGAAACATCATAAGATATCATTAATACATGGGATGTAAACTTGGCTACACAGGAACTGGATTACAAAACAGAACAGGGTCTCAAATTTAGAACACCAACTTATGCTTGCTTAAGGGGAAAGGTGAGTTGGGGTGCTGCATAAAACCAGAGATTGAAATGAGCACAGATAAAGTTCCTTAAGCCAAATATAGAATAGACAAGAACTACTCCTTGCTCAATGAAATGGACTCAACACCCCATATTAAACGCCTAAGAATGTACCTGACTAGTAAGAATTTTCAAACCTATGGATTGCTATGTCTCCGAAAGAAAATCAAGCGTGTGTACAGGGGCATAAACGCAGCAGTGATAGGATTGGAGAGGTTCGGTGAGCAAATGAAGACCCTTTGAAGTCATATTGCATGGTACCCATTCCACGGGTCTCAACTCTCCAAGTTTAAGGGATTCTTCCTTCAGCTAAAACATGCACGTGGAACCCAGAGTATGATCAACCGTGTGATCGGGAGTCGTGTTCCAATATGTCTCAGTTCTCGTCCCCTGGTACTCGGGTGCAACATTCCAGACGCTTTACTAACACTCTCCCGACTTGGAGAGTCAGTGCCTTTAACCTCCTGTTTGGCCCAGATTGCAATTTCTGCGGAAGATGAACAGGAATAGGGAGAACCAAAGAGAGACTAGCTGGAGGTGTCTGGACGGGCAAATTTAACTCTCATTTCCCACCAGGAAGAGGAATTAACCAAAGGCTCAGCGTGCCGTGCCGGAACCAGATTAGGGCCTGAAGCAATCCTGTGGTGTTGCGGCCAGCTCACAAGAAAGCGAGTTGAAGAAAGGAGCTCAGGGGCACTGTAATTCACAAACCTGCAGAGTTATAAATGACAGCTATCATCCAAAAATATACTGAAGTAAGGCTGCCAAGAGGACTTGAAAGCGGGGCAGAATTGCAGGAAACTGATTTCAGGAGGTAGACTGGAATTGCATTTAAAGCATAGGAAAAGAGGCAGAACGTCCACAATGATGCACTTGGCCAAAAAGGGCGTATGTGTTTTTTCCTGAATATATTCAGGATAAAACGCATACGCCCTTTTTGGCCAACCAAGCAAGCTTGCAAAGGAAATCTGCACTACAATGAAGTCTCACTTCCCCCCGGTCAAAAGGGCCATCTGAAAAAAGTGTAAAATCCAGAAAGGCAGGACAGGCCATGGAGAACTGGGAGCCTTGTTATGCTGATGGGCGGGATGTAAATTGTCAACAGCCAGTCGGGAGAGGTGTATGGTGTTTCCTGAAACATCTAAAAAACAAAGCAACAGAGCCTAGGGCACTTCCACTTATGGTCCTATAGCTTAGGGAAATTAAAATCAAAAAGACACAGCCACCCCAAAGTTTGGGACGGCTCTGTTTACAAGAACATCGTTTACGGTACAAGTTCAATATCACAGAAAGTGAAAAATGGATAAAGAAGTTGTGGTACTTAAGTACAATGCAATATCACTCAGCAATGAAATCTATGTCATCAGGCCCGTAGCAGCATAATGAGTGGATTCAGGTATGATGATTCTAACTGAAATAAGTCACACAGAAAAAGAAACATCATAAGATATCACTAATACACCGAATGTAAACTTGGCTACACAGGAACTGGATTACAAAACAGAACAGGGTCTCAAATTTAGAAAACCAACTTATGCTTGCTTAAGGGGAAAGGTGAGGTGGGGTGCTGCATAAAACCAGAGATTGAAATGAGCACAGATAAAGTTCCTTAAGCCAAATATGGAATAGACAAGAACTACTCCTTGCTCAACGAAATGGACTCAACACCCCATATTAAACGCCTAAGAATGTACCTGACTAGTAAGTATCTTAAAACCTATGGATTGCTATGTCTCTGAAAGAAAATCAAGCGTGTGTACAGGGGCATAAACGCAGCAGTGATAGGATTGGAGAGGTTCGGTGAGCAAATGAAGACCCTTTGAAGTCATATTGCATGGTACCCATTCCACGGGTCTCAACTCTCCAGGTTTAAGGGATTCTTCCTTCAGCTAAAACATGCACGTGGAACCCAGAGTATGATCAACCGTGTGATCGGGAGACGTGTTCCAATATGTCTCAATTCTCGTCCCCTGGTACTCGGGTGTAACATTCCAGACGCTTTACTAACACTCTCCCGACTTGGAGAGTCAGTGCCTTTAACCTCCTGTTTGGCCCATTTGCAATTTCTGCGGAAGATGAACAGGAATAGGGAGAACCAATGAGAGACTAGCTGGAGGTGTCTGGACGGGCAAATTTAACTCTCATTTCCCACCAGGAAGAGGAATTAACCAAAGGCTCAGCGTGCCGTGCCGGAACCAGATTAGGGCCTGAAGCAATCCTGCGGTGTTGCGGCCAGCTCACAAGAAAGCGAGTTGAAGAAAGGAGCTCAGGGGCACTGTAATTCACAAACCTGCAGAGTTATAAATGACAGCTATCGTCCAAAAATATACTGAAGTAAGGCTGCCAAGAGGACTTGAAAGCGGGGCAGAATTGCAGGAAACCGATTTCAGGAGGTAGACTGGAATTGCATTTAAAGCATAGGAAAAGAGGCAGAACGTCCACAATGATGCACTTGGCCAAAAAGGGCGTATGCGTTTTTTCCTGAATATATTCAGGAAAAAACGCATACGCCCTTTTTGGCCAACCAAGCAAGCTTGTAAAGGAAATCTGCACTACAATGAAGTCTCACTTCCCCCCGGTCAAAAGGGCCATCTGAAAAAAGTGTAAACTCCAGAAAGGCAGGACAGGCCATGGAGAACTGGGAGCCTTGTTATGCTGATGGGCGGGATGTAAATTGCCAACAGCCACTCGGGAGAGGTGTATGGTGTTTCCTGAAACATCTAAAAAACAAAGCAACAGAGCCTAGGGCACTTCCACTTATGGTCCTATAGCTTAGGGAAATTAAAATCAAAAAGACACAGCCACCCCAAAGTTTGGGACGGCTCTGTTTACAAGAACCTCGTTTACGGTACAAGTTCAATATCGCAGAAAGTGAAAAATGGATAAAGAAGTTGTGGTACTTACGTACAATGCAATATCACTCAGCAATGAAATCTATGTCATCAGGCCCGTAGCAGCATAATGAGTGGATTCAGGTATGATGATTCTAACTGAAATAAGTCACACAGAAAAAGAAACATCATAAGATATCACTAATACACCGAATGTAAACTTGGCTACACAGGAACTGGATTACAAAACAGAACAGGGTCTCAAATTTAGAAAACCAACTTATGCTTGCTTAAGGGGAAAGGTGAGTTGGGGTGCTGCATAAAACCAGAGATTGAAATGAGCACAGATAAAGTTCCTTAAGCCAAATATGGAATAGACAAGAACTACTCCTTGCTCAACGAAATGGACTCAACACCCCATATTAAACGCCTAAGAATGTACCTGACTAGTAAGTATCTTAAAACCTATGGATTGCTATGTCTCTGAAAGAAAATCAAGCGTGTGTACAGGGGCATAAATGCAGCAGTGATAGGATTGGAGAGGTTCGGTGAGCAAATGAAGACCCTTTGAAGTCATATTGCATGGTACCCATTCCACGGGTCTCAACTCTCCAGGTTTAAGGGATTCTTCCTTCAGCTAAAACATGCACGTGGAACCCAGAGTATGATCAACCGTGTGATCGGGAGACGTGTTCCAATATGTCTCAATTCTCGTCCCCTGGTACTCGGGTGTAACATTCCAGACGCTTAACTAACACTCTCCCGACTTGGAGAGTCAGTGCCTTTAACCTCCTGTTTGGCCCATTTGCAATTTCTGAGGAAGATGAACAGGAATAGGAAGAACCAATGAGAGACTAGCTGTAGGTGTCTGGACAGGCAAATTTAACTCTCATTTCCCACCAGGAAGAGGAATTAACCAAAGGCTCAGCGTGCTGTGCCGGAACCAGATTAGGGCCTGAAGCAATCCTGCGGTGTTGCGGCCAGCTCACAAGAAAGCGAGTTGAAGAAAGGAGCTCAGGGGCACTGTAATTCACAAACCTGCAGAGTTATAAATGACAGCTATCATCCAAAAATATACTGAAGTAAGGCTGCCAAGAGGACTTGAAAACGGGGCAGAATTGCAGGAAACCGATTTCAGGAGGTAGACTGGAATTGCATTTAAAGCATAGGAAAAGAGGCAGAACGTCCACAATGATGCACTTGGCCCAAAAGGGCGTATGCGTTTTTTCCTGAATATATTCAGGAAAAAACGCATATGCCCTTTTTGGCCAACCAAGCAAGCTTGCAAAGGAAATCTGCACTACAATGAAGTCTCACTTCCCCCCGGTCAAAAGGGCCATCTGAAAAAAGTGTAAAATCCAGAAAGGCAGGACAGGCCATGGAGAACTGGGAGCCTTGTTATGCTGATGGGCGGGATGTAAATTGCCAACAGCCACTCGGGAGAGGTGTATGGTGTTTCCTGAAACATCTAAAAAACAAAGCAACAGAGCCTAGGGCACTTCCACTTATGGTCCTATAGCTTAGGGAAATTAAAATCAAAAAGACACAGCCACCCCAAAGTTTGGGACGGCTCTGTTTACAAGAACCTCGTTTACGGTACAAGTTCAATAGCGCAGAAAGTGAAAAATGGATAAAGAAGTTGTGGTACTTACGTACAATGCAATATCACTCAGCAATGAAATCTATGTCATCAGGCCCATAGCAGCATAATGAGTGGATTCAGGTATGATGATTCTAACTGAAATAAGTCACACAGAAAAAGAAACATCATAAGATATCACTAATACACGGAATGTAAACTTGGCTACACAGGAACTGGATTACAAAACAGAACAGGGTCTCAAATTTAGAAAACCAACTTATGCTTGCTTAAGGGGAAAGGTGAGTTGGGGTGCTGCATCAAACCAGAGATTGAAATGAGCACAGATAAAGTTCCTTAAGCCAAATATAGAATAGACAAGAACTACTCCTTGCTCAACGAAATGGACTCAACACCCCATATTAAACGCCTAAGAATGTACCTGACAATAAGTATCTTAAAACCTATGGATTGCTATGTCTCTGAAAGAAAATCAAGCGTGTGTACAGGGGCATAAACGCAGCAGTGATAGGATTGGAGAGGTTCGGTGAGCAAATGAAGTCCCTTTGAAGTCATATTGCATGGTACCCATTCCACGGATCTCAACTCTCCAGGTTTAAGGGACTCTGCCTTCAGGTAAAACATGCACGTGGAACCCAGAGTATGATCAACCGTGTGATCGGGAGACGTGTTCCAATATGTCTCAGTTCTCGTCCCCTGGTACTCGGGTGCAACATTCCAGACGCTTTACTAACACTCTCCCGACTTGGAGAGTCAGTGCCTTTAACCTCCTGTTTGGCCCAGTTTGCAATTTCTGCGGAAGATGAACAGGAATAGGGAGAACCAAAGAGAGACTAGCTGGAGGTGTCTGGACGGGCAAATTTAACTCTCATTTCCCACCAGGAAGAGGAATTAACCAAAGGCTCAGCGTGCCGTGCCGGAACCAGATTAGGGCCTGAAGCAATCCTGTGGTGTTGCGGCCAGCTCACAAGAAAGCGAGTTGAAGAAAGGAGCTCAGGGGCACTGTAATTCACAAACCTGCAGAGTTATAAATGACAGCTATCATCCAAAAATATACTGAAGTAAGGCTGCCAAGAGGACTTGAAAGCGGGGCAGAATTGCAGGAAACCGATTTCAGGAGGTAGACTGGAATTGCATTTAAAGCATAGGAAAAGAGGCAGAACGTCCACAATGATGCACTTGGCCAAAAAGGGCGTATGCGTTTTTTCCTGAATATATTCAGGAAAAAACGCATACGCCCTTTTTGGCCAACCAAGCAAGCTTGCAAAGGAAATCTGCACTACAATGAAGTCTCACTTCCCCCCGGTCAAAAGGGCCATCTGAAAAAAGTGTAAAATCCAGAAAGGCAGGACAGGCCATGGAGAACTGGGAGCCTTGTTATGCTGATGGGTGGGATGTAAATTGCCAACAGCCACTCGGGAGAGGTGTATGGTGTTTCCTGAAACATCTAAAAAACAAAGCAACAGAGCCTAGGGCACTTCCACTTATGGTCCTATAGCTTAGGGAAATTAAAATCAAAAAGACACAGCCACCCCAAAGTTTGGGACGGCTCTGTTTACAAGAACCTCGTTTACGGTACAAGTTCAATATCACAGAAAGTGAAAAATGGATAAAGAAGTTGTGGTACTTACGTGCAATGCAATATCACTCAGCAATGAAATCTATGTCATCAGGCCCGTAGCAGCATAATGAGTGGATTCAGGTATGATGATTCTAACTGAAATAAGTCACACAGAAAAAGAAACATCATAAGATATCACTAATACACCGAATGTAAACTTGGCTACACAGGAACTGGATTACAAAACAGAACAGGGTCTCAAATTTAGAAAACCAACTTATGCTTGCTTAAGGGGAAAGGTGAATTGGGGTGGTGCATCAAACCAGAGATTGAAATGAGCACAGATAAAGTTCCTTAAGCCAAATATGGAATAGACAAGAACTACTCCTTGCTCAACGAAATGGACTCAACACCCCATATTAAACGCCTAAGAATGTACCTGACTAGTAAGTATCTTAAAACCTATGGATTGCTATGTCTCTGAAAGAAAATCAAGCGTGTGTACAGGGGCATAAACGCAGCAGTGATAGGATTGGAGAGGTTCGGTGAGCAAATGAAGACCCTTTGAAGTCATATTGCATGGTACCCATTCCACGGGTCTCAACTCTCCAGGTTTAAGGGATTCTTCCTTCAGCTAAAACATGCACGTGGAACCCAGAGTATGATCAACCGTGTGATCGGGAGACGTGTTCCAATATGTCTCAATTCTCGTCCCCTGGTACTCGGGTGTAACATTCCAGACGCTTTACTAACACTCTCCCGACTTGGAGAGTCAGTGCCTTTAACCTCCTGTTTGGCCCATTTGCAATTTCTGAGGAAGATGAACAGGAATAGGGAGAACCAATGAGAGACTAGCTGGAGGTGTCTGGACGGGCAAATTTAACTCTCATTTCCCACCAGGAAGAGGAATTAACCAAAGGCTCAGCGTGCCGTGCCGGAACCAGATTAGGGCCTGAAGCAATCCTGCGGTGTTGCGGCCAGCTCCCAAGAAAGCGAGTTGAAGAAAGGAGCTCAGGGGCACTGTAATTCACAAACCTGCAGAGTTATAAATGACAGCTATCGTCCAAAAATATACTGAAGTAAGGCTGCCAAGAGGACTTGAAAGCGGGGCAGAATTGCAGGAAACCGATTTCAGGAGGTAGACTGGAATTGCATTTAAAGCATAGGAAAAGAGGCAGAACGTCCACAATGATGCACTTGGCCAAAAAGGGCGTATGCGTTTTTTCCTGAATATATTCAGGAAAAAACGCATACGCCCTTTTTGGCCAACCAAGCAAGCTTGCAAAGGACATCTGCACTACAATGAAGTCTCACTTCCCCCCGGTCAAAAGGGCCATCTGAAAAAAGTGTAAAATCCAGAAAGGCAGGAAAGGCCATGGAGAACTGGGAGCCTTGTTATGCTGATGGGCGGGATGTAAATTGCCAACAGCCACTCGGGAGAGGTGTATGGTGTTTCCTGAAACATCTAAAAAACAAAGCAACAGAGCCTAGGGCACTTCCACTTATGGTCCTATAGCTTAGGGAAATTAAAATCAAAAAGACACAACCACCCCAAAGTTTGGGACGGCTCTGTTTACAAGAACATCGTTTACGGTACAAGTTCAATATCACAGAAAGTGAAAAATGGATAAAGAAGTTGTGGTACTTACGTACAATGCAATATCACTCAGCAATGAAATCTATGTCATCAGGCCCGTAGCAGCATAATGAGTGGATTCAGGTATGATGATTCTAACTGAAATAAGTCACACAGAAAAAGAAACATCATAAGATATCACTAATACACCGAATGTAAACTTGGCTACACAGGAACTGGATTACAAAACAGAACAGGGTCTCAAATTTAGAAAACCAACTTATGCTTGCTTAAGGGGAAAGGTGAATTGGGGTGGTGCATCAAACCAGAGATTGAAATGAGCACAGATAAAGTTCCTTAAGCCAAATATGGAATAGACAAGAACTACTCCTTGCTCAACGAAATGGACTCAACACCCCATATTAAACGCCTAAGAATGTACCTGACTAGTAAGTATCTTAAAACCTATGGATTGCTATGTCTCTGAAAGAAAATCAAGCGTGTGTACAGGGGCATAAACGCAGCAGTGATAGGATTGGAGAGGTTCGGTGAGCAAATGAAGACCCTTTGAAGTCATATTGCATGGTACCCATTCCACGGGTCTCAACTCTCCAGGTTTAAGGGATTCTTCCTTCAGCTAAAACATGCACGTGGAACCCAGAGTATGATCAACCGTGTGATCGGGAGACGTGTTCCAATATGTCTCAATTCTCGTCCCCTGGTACTCGGGTGTAACATTCCAGACGCTTTACTAACACTCTCCCGACTTGGAGAGTCAGTGCCTTTAACCTCCTGTTTGGCCCATTTGCAATTTCTGAGGAAGATGAACAGGAATAGGGAGAACCAATGAGAGACTAGCTGGAGGTGTCTGGACGGGCAAATTTAACTCTCATTTCCCACCAGGAAGAGGAATTAACCAAAGGCTCAGCGTGCCGTGCCGGAACCAGATTAGGGCCTGAAGCAATCCTGCGGTGTTGCGGCCAGCTCACAAGAAAGCGAGTTGAAGAAAGGAGCTCAGGGGCACTGTAATTCACAAACCTGCAGAGTTATAAATGACAGCTATCGTCCAAAAATATACTGAAGTAAGGCTGCCAAGAGGACTTGAAAGCGGGGCAGAATTGCAGGAAACCGATTTCAGGAGGTAGACTGGAATTGCATTTAAAGCATAGGAAAAGAGGCAGAACGTCCACAATGATGCACTTGGCCAAAAAGGGCGTATGCGTTTTTTCCTGAATATATTCAGGAAAAAACGCATACGCACTTTTTGGCCAACCAAGCAAGCTTGCAAAGGACATCTGCACTACAATGAAGTCTCACTTCCCCCCGGTCAAAAGGGCCATCTGAAAAAAGTGTAAAATCCAGAAAGGCAGGAAAGGCCATGGAGAACTGGGAGCCTTGTTATGCTGATGGGCGGGATGTAAATTGCCAACAGCCACTCGGGAGAGGTGTATGGTGTTTCCTGAAACATCTAAAAAACAAAGCAACAGAGCCTAGGGCACTTCCACTTATGGTCCTATAGCTTAGGGAAATTAAAATCAAAAAGACACAACCACCCCAAAGTTTGGGACGGCTCTGTTTACAAGAACATCGTTTACGGTACAAGTTCAATATCACAGAAAGTGAAAAATGGATAAAGAAGTTGTGGTACTTACGTACAATGCAATATCACTCAGCAATGAAATCTATGTCATCAGGCCCGTAGCAGCATAATGAGTGGATTCAGGTATGATGATTCTAACTGAAATAAGTCACACAGAAAAAGAAACATCATAAGATATCACTAATACACCGAATGTAAACTTGGCTACACAGGAACTGGATTACAAAACAGAACAGGGTCTCAAATTTAGAAAACCAACTTATGCTTGCTTAAGGGGAAAGGTGAATTGGGGTGGTGCATCAAACCAGAGATTGAAATGAGCACAGATAAAGTTCCTTAAGCCAAATATGGAATAGACAAGAACTACTCCTTGCTCAACGAAATGGACTCAACACCCCATATTAAACGCCTAAGAATGTACCTGACTAGTAAGTATCTTAAAACCTATGGATTGCTATGTCTCTGAAAGAAAATCAAGCGTGTGTACAGGGGCATAAACGCAGCAGTGATAGGATTGGAGAGGTTCGGTGAGCAAATGAAGACCCTTTGAAGTCATATTGCTTGGTACCCATTCCACGGGTCTCAACTCTCCAGGTTTAAGGGATTCTTCCTTCAGCTAAAACATGCACGTGGAACCCAGAGTATGATCAACTGTGTGATCGGGAGACGTGTTCCAATATGTCTCAATTCTCGTCCCCTCGTACTCGGGTGTAACATTCCAGACGCTTTACTAACACTCTCCCGACTTGGAGAGTCAGTGCCTTTAACCTCCTGTTTGGCCCATTTGCAATTTCTGCGGAAGATGAACAGGAATCGGGAGAACCAATGAGAGACTAGCTGGAGGTGTCTGGACGGGCAAATTTAACTCTCATTTCCCACCAGGAAGAGGAATTAACCAAAGGCTCAGCGTGCCGTGCCGGAACCAGATTATGGCCTGAAGCAATCCTGCGGTGTTGCGGCCAGCTCCCAAGAAAGCGAGTTGAAGAAAGGAGCTCAGGGGCACTGTAATTCACAAACCTGCAGAGTTATAAATGACAGCTATCGTCCAAAAATATACTGAAGTAAGGCTGCCAAGAGGACTTGAAAGCGGGGCAGAATTGCAGGAAACCGATTTCAGGAGGTAGACTGGAATTGCATTTAAAGCATAGGAAAAGAGGCAGAACGTCCACAATGATGCACTTGGCCAAAAAGGGCGTATGCGTTTTTTCCTGAATATATTCAGGAAAAAACGCATACGCCCTTTTTGGCCAACCAAGCAAGCTTGCAAAGGAAATCTGCACTACAATGAAGTCTCACTTCCCCCCGGTCAAAAGGGCCACCTGAAAAAAGTGTAAAATCCAGAAAGGCAGGACAGGCCATGGAGAACTGGGAGCCTTGTTATGCTGATGGGCGGGATGTAAATTGCCAAGAGCCACTCGGGAGAGGTGTATGGTGTTTCCTGAAACATCTAAAAAACAAAGCAACAGAGCCTAGGGCACTTCCACTTATGGTCCTGTAGCTTGGGAAATTAAAATCAGAAAGACACAGCCACCCCAAAGTTTGGGACGGCTCTGTTTACAAGAACCTCGTTTACGGTACAAGTTCAATATCGCAGAAAGTGAAAAATGGATAAAGAAGTTGTGGTACTTACGTACAATGCAATATCACTCAGCAATGAAATCTATGTCATCAGGCCCATAGCAGCATAATGAGTGGATTCAGGTATGATGATTCTAATTGAAATAAGTCACACAGAAAAAGAAACATCATAAGATATCACTAATACACGGAATGTAAACTTGGCTACACAGGAACTGGATTACAAAACAGAACAGGGTCTCAAATTTAGGAAACCAACTTATGCTTGCTTAAGGGGAAAGGTGAGTTGGGGTGCTGCATAAAACCAGAGATTGAAATGAGCACAGATAAAGTTCCTTAAGCCAAATATGGAATAGACAAGAACTACTCCTTGCTCAACGAAATGGACTCAACAGCCCTTATTAAACGCCTAAGAATGTACCTGACTAGTAAGTATCTTAAAACCTATGGATTGCTATGTCTCTGAAAGAGAATCAAGCGTGTGTACAGGGGCATAAACACAGCAGTGATAGGATTGGAGAGGTTCGGTGAGCAAATGAAGACCCTTTGAAGTCATATTGCTTGGTACCCATTCCACGGGTCTCAACTCTCCAGGTTTAAGGGATTCTTCCTTCAGGTAAAACATGCACGTGGAACCCAGAGTATGATCAACCGTGTGATCGGGAGACGTGTTCCAATATGTCTCAATTCTCGTCCCCTGGTACTCGGGTGTAACATTCCAGACGCTTTACTAACACTCTCCCGACTTGGAGAGTCAGTGCCTTTAACCTCCTGTTTGGCCCATTTGCAATTTCTGCGGAAGATGAACAGGAATAGGGAGAACCAATGAGAGACTAGCTGGAGGTGTCTGGACGGGCAAATTTAACTCTCATTTCCCACCAGGAAGAGGAATTAACCAAAGGCTCAGCGTGCCGTGCCGGAACCAGATTATGGCCTGAAGCAATCCTGCGGTGTTGCGGCCAGCTCACAAGAAAGCGAGTTGAAGAAAGGAGCTCAGGGGCACTGTAATTCACAAACCTGCAGAGTTATAAATGACAGCTATCGTCCAAAAATATACTGAAGTAAGGCTGCCAAGAGGACTTGAAAGCGGGGCAGAATTGCAGGAAACCGATTTCAGGAGGTAGACTGGAATTGCATTTAAAGCATAGGAAAAGAGGCAGAACGTCCACAATGATGCACTTGGCCAAAAAGGGCGTATGCGTTTTTTCCTGAATATATTCAGGAAAAAACGCATACGCCCTTTTTGGCCAACCAAGCAAGCTTGCAAAGGAAATCTGCACTACAATGAAGTCTCACTTCCCCCCGGTCAAAAGGGCCACCTGAAAAAAGTGTAAAATCCAGAAAGGCAGGACAGGCCATGGAGAACTGGGAGCCTTGTTATGCTGATGGGCGGGATGTAAATTGCCAAGAGCCACTCGGGAGAGGTGTATGGTGTTTCCAGAAACATCTAAAAAACAAAGCAACAGAGCCTAGGGCACTTCCACTTATGGTCCTGTAGCTTGGGAAATTAAAATCAGAAAGACACAGCCTCCCCAAAGTTTGGGACGGCTCTGTATACAAGAACCTCGTTTACGGTACAAGTTCAATATCGCAGAAAGTGAAAAATGGATAAAGAAGTTGTGGTACTTACGTACAATGCAATATCACTCAGCAATGAAATCTATGTCATCAGGCCCATAGCAGCATAATGAGTGGATTCAGGTATGATGATTCTAACTGAAATAAGTCACACAGAAAAAGAAACATCATAAGATATCACTAATACACGGAATGTAAACTTGGCTACACAGGAACTGGATTACAAAACAGAACAGGGTCTCAAATTTAGGAAACCAACTTATGCTTGCTTAAGGGGAAAGGTGAGTTGGGGTGCTGCATAAAACCAGAGATTGAAATGAGCACAGATAAAGTTCCTTAAGCCAAATATGGAATAGACAAGAACTACTCCTTGCTCAACGAAATGGACTCAACAGCCCTTATTAAACGCCTAAGAATGTACCTGACTAGTAAGTATCTTAAAACCTATGGATTGCTATGTCTCTGAAAGAGAATCAAGCGTGTGTACAGGGGCATAAACGCAGCAGTGATAGGATTGGAGAGGTTCGGTGAGCAAATGAAGACCCTTTGAAGTCATATTGCTTGGTACCCATTCCACGGGTCTCAACTCTCCAGGTTTAAGGGATTCTTCCTTCAGGTAAAACATGCACGTAGAACCCAGAGTATGATCAACCGTGTGATCGGGAGACGTGTTCCAATATGTCTCAATTCTCGTCCCCTGGTACTCGGGTGTAACATTCCAGACGCTTTACTAACACTCTCCCGACTTGGAGAGTCAGTGCCTTTAACCTCCTGTTTGGCCCATTTGCAATTTCTGCGGAAGATGAACAGGAATAGGGAGAACCAATGAGAGACTAGCTGGAGGTGTCTGGACGGGCAAATTTAACTCTCATTTCCCACCAGGAAGAGGAATTAACCAAAGGCTCAGCGTGCCGTGCCGGAACCAGATTAGGGCCTGAAGCAATCCTGCGGTGTTGCGGCCAGCTCCCAAGAAAGCGAGTTGAAGAAAGGAGCTCAGGGGCACTGTAATTCACAAACCTGCAGAGTTATAAATGACAGCTATCGTCCAAAAATATACTGAAGTAAGGCTGCCAAGAGGACATGAAAGCGGGGCAGAATTGCAGGAAACCGATTTCAGGAGGTAGACTGGAATTGCATTTAAAGCATAGGAAAAGAGGCAGAACGTCCACAATGATGCACTTGGCCAAAAAGGGCGTATGCGTTTTTTCCTGAATATATTCAGGAAAAAACGCATACGCACTTTTTGGCCAACCAAGCAAGCTTGCAAAGGAAATCTGCACTACAATGAAGTCTCACTTCCCCCCGGTCAAAAGGGCCATCTGAAAAAAGTGTAAAATCCAGAAAGGCAGGACAGGCCATGGAGAACTGGGAGCCTTGTTATGCTGATGGGCGGGATGTAAATTGCCAACAGCCACTCGGGAGAGGTGTATGGTGTTTCCTGAAACATCTAAAAAACAAAGCAACAGAGCCTAGGGCACTTCCACTTGTGGTCCTGTAGCTTGGGAAATTAAAATCAGAAAGACACAGCCACCCCAAAGTTTGGGACGGCTCTGTTTACAAGAACCTCGTTTACGGTACAAGTTCAATATCGCAGAAAGTGAAAAATGGATAAAGAAGTTGTGGTACTTACGTACAATGCAATATCACTCAGCAATGAAATCTATGTCATCAGGCCCATAGCAGCATAATGAGTGGATTCAGGTATGATGATTCTAACTGAAATAACTCACACAGAAAAAGAAACATCATAAGATATCACTAATACACGGAATGTAAACTTGGCTACACAGGAACTGGATTACAAAACAGAACAGGGTCTCAAATTTAGAAAACAAACTTATGCTTGCTTAAGGGGAAAGGTGAGTTGGGGTGCTGCATAAAACCAGAGATTGAAATGAGCCAGATAAAGTTCCTTAAGCCAAATATGGAATAGGCAAGAACTACTCCTTGCTCAACGAAATGGACTCAACAGCCCATATTAAACGCCTAAGAATGTACCTGACTAGTAAGTATCTTAAAACCTATGGATTGCTATGTCTCTGAAAGAGAATCAAGCGTGTGTACAGGGGCATAAACGCAGCAGTGATAGGATTGGAGAGGTTCGGTGAGCAAATGAAGACCCTTTGAAGTCATATTGCTTGGTACCCATTCCACGGGTCTCAACTCTCCAGGTTTAAGGGATTCTTCCTTCAGCTAAAACATGCACGTGGAACCCAGAGTATGATCAACTGTGTGATCGGGAGACGTGTTCCAATATGTCTCATTTCTCGTCCCCTGGTACTCGGGTGTAACATTCCAGACGCTTTACTAACACTCTCCCGACTTGGAGAGTCAGTGCCTTTAACCTCCTGTTTGGCCCATTTGCAATTTCTGCGGAAGATGAACAGGAATAGGGAGAACCAATGAGAGACTAGCTGGAGGTGTCTGGACGGGCAAATTTAACTCTCATTTCCCACCAGGAAGAGGAATTAACCAAAGGCTCAGCGTGCCGTGCCGGAACCAGATTAGGGCCTGAAGCAATCCTGCGGTGTTGCGACCAGCTCCCAAGAAAACGAGTTGAAGAAAGGAGCTCAGGGGCACTGTAATTCACAAACCTGAAGAGTTATAAATGACAGCTATCGTCCAAAAATATACTGAAGTAAGGCTGCCAAGAGGACTTGAAAGCGGGGCAGAATTGCAGGAAACCGATTTCAGGAGGTAGACTGGAATTGCATTTAAAGCATAGGAAAAGAGGCAGAACGTCCACAATGATGCACTTGGCCAAAAAGGGCGTATGCGTTTTTTCCTGAATATATTCAGGAAAAAACGCATACGCCCTTTTTGGCCAACCAAGCAAGCTTGTAAAGGAAATCTGCACTACAATGAAGTCTCACTTCCCCCCGGTCAAAAGGGCCATCTGAAAAAAGTGTAAAATCCAGAAAGGCAGGACAGGCCATGGAGAACTGGGAGCCTTGTTATGCTGATGGGCGGGATGTAAATTGCCAAGAGCCACTCGGGAGAGGTGTATGGTGTTTCCTGAAACATCTAAAAAACAAAGCAACAGAGCCTAGGGCACTTCCACTTATGGTCCTGTAGCTTGGGAAATTAAAATCAGAAAGACACAGCCACCCCAAAGTTTGGGACGGCTCTGTTTACAAGAACCTCGTTTACGGTACAAGTTCAATATCGCAGAAAGTGAAAAATGGATAAAGAAGTTGTGGTACTTACGTACAATGCAATATCACTCAGCAATGAAATCTATGTCATCAGGCCCATAGCAGCATAATGAGTGGATTCAGGTATGATGATTCTAACTGAAATAACTCACACAGAAAAAGAAACATCATAAGATATCACTAATACACGGAATGTAAACTTGGCTACACAGGAACTGGATTACAAAACAGAACAGGGTCTCAAATTTAGAAAACCAACTTATGCTTGCTTAAGGGGAAAGGTGAGTTGGGGTGCTGCATAAAACCAGAGATTGAAATGAGCACAGATAAAGTTCCTTAAGCCAAATATGGAATAGGCAAGAACTACTCCTTGCTCAACGAAATGGACTCAACAGCCCATATTAAACGCCTAAGAATGTACCTGACTAGTAAGTATCGTAAAACCTATGGATTGCTATGTCTCTGAAAGAGAATCAAGCGTGTGTACAGGGGCATAAACGCAGCAGTGATAGGATTGGAGAGGTTCGGTGAGCAAATGAAGACCCTTTGAAGTCATATTGCTTGGTACCCATTCCACGGGTCTCAACTCTCCAGGTTTAAGGGATTCTTCCTTCAGCTAAAACATGCACGTGGAACCCAGAGTATGATCAACTGTGTGATCGGGAGACGTGTTCCAATATGTCTCAATTCTCGTCCCCTGGTACTCGGGTGTAACATTCCAGACGCTTTACTAACACTCTCCCGACTTGGAGAGTCAGTGCCTTTAACCTCCTGTTTGGCCCATTTGCAATTTCTGCGGAAGATGAACAGGAATAGGGAGAACCAATGAGAGACTAGCTGGAGGTGTCTGGACGGGCAAATTTAACTCTCATTTCCCACCAGGAAGAGGAATTAACCAAAGGCTCAGCGTGCCGTGCCGGAACCAGATTAGGGCCTGAAGCAATCCTGCGGTGTTGCGGCCAGCTCCCAAGAAAGCGAGTTGAAGAAAGGAGCTCAGGGGCACTGTAATTCACAAACCTGCAGAGTTATAAATGACAGCTATCGTCCAAAAATATACTGAAGTAAGGCTGCCAAGAGGACTTGAAAGCGGGGCAGAATTGCAGGAAACCGATTTCAGGAGGTAGACTGGAATTGCATTTAAAGCATAGGAAAAGAGGCAGAACGTCCACAATGATGCACTTGGCCAAAAAGGGCGTATGCGTTTTTTCCTGAATATATTCAGGAAAAAACGCATACGCCCTTTTTGGCCAACCAAGCAAGCTTGTAAAGGAAATCTGCACTACAATGAAGTCTCACTTCCCCCCGGTCAAAAGGGCCATCTGAAAAAAGTGTAAAATCCAGAAAGGCAGGACAGGCCATGGAGAACTGGGAGCCTTGTTATGCTGATGGGCGGGATGTAAATTGCCAAGAGCCACTCGGGAGAGGTGTATGGTGTTTCCTGAAACATCTAAAAAACAAAGCAACAGAGCCTAGGGCACTTCCACTTATGGTCCTGTAGCTTGGGAAATTAAAATCAGAAAGACACAGCCACCCCAAAGTTTGGGACGGCTCTGTTTACAAGAACCTCGTTTACGGTACAAGTTCAATATCGCAGAAAGTGAAAAATGGATAAAGAAGTTGTGGTACTTACGTACAATGCAATATCACTCAGCAATGAAATCTATGTCATCAGGCCCATAGCAGCATAATGAGTGGATTCAGGTATGATGATTCTAACTGAAATAACTCACACAGAAAAAGAAACATCATAAGATATCACTAATACACGGAATGTAAACTTGGCTACACAGGAACTGGATTACAAAACAGAACAGGGTCTCAAATTTAGAAAACCAACTTATGCTTGCTTAAGGGGAAAGGTGAGTTGGGGTGCTGCATAAAACCAGAGATTGAAATGAGCACAGATAAAGTTCCTTAAGCCAAATATGGAATAGGCAAGAACTACTCCTTGCTCAACGAAATGGACTCAACAGCCCATATTAAACGCCTAAGAATGTACCTGACTAGTAAGTATCGTAAAACCTATGGATTGCTATGTCTCTGAAAGAGAATCAAGCGTGTGTACAGGGGCATAAACGCAGCAGTGATAGGATTGGAGAGGTTCGGTGAGCAAATGAAGACCCTTTGAAGTCATATTGCTTGGTACCCATTCCACGGGTCTCAACTCTCCAGGTTTAAGGGATTCTTCCTTCAGCTAAAACATGCACGTGGAACCCAGAGTATGATCAACTGTGTGATCGGGAGACGTGTTCCAATATGTCTCAATTCTCGTCCCCTGGTACTCGGGTGTAACATTCCAGACGCTTTACTAACACTCTCCCGACTTGGAGAGTCAGTGCCTTTAACCTTCTGTTTGGCCCATTTGCAATTTCTGCGGAAGATGAACAGGAATAGGGAGAACCAATGAGAGACTAGCTGGAGGTGTCTGGACGGGCAAATTTAACTCTCATTTCCCACCAGGAAGAGGAATTAACCAAAGGCTCAGCGTGCCGTGCCGGAACCAGATTAGGGCCTGAAGCAATCCTGCGGTGTTGCGGCCAGCTCCCAAGAAAGCGAGTTGAAGAAAGGAGCTCAGGGGCACTGTAATTCACAAACCTGCAGAGTTATAAATGACAGCTATCGTCCAAAAATATACTGAAGTAAGGCTGCCAAGAGGACTTGAAAGCGGGGCAGAATTGCAGGAAACCGATTTCAGGAGGTAGACTGGAATTGCATTTAAAGCATAGGAAAAGAGGCAGAACGTCCACAATGATGCACTTGGCCAAAAAGGGCGTATGCGTTTTTTCCTGAATATATTCAGGAAAAAACGCATACGCCCTTTTTGGCCAACCAAGTAAGCTTGCAAAGGAAATCTGCACTACAATGAAGTCTCACTTCCCCCCGGTCAAAAGGGCCACCTGAAAAAAGTGTAAAATCCAGAAAGGCAGGACAGGCCATGGAGAACTGGGAGCCTTGTTATGCTGATGGGCGGGATGTAAATTGCCAAGAGCCACTCGGGAGAGGTGTATGGTGTTTCCTGAAACATCTAAAAAACAAAGCAACAGAGCCTAGGGCACTTCCACTTATGGTCCTGTAGCTTGGGAAATTAAAATCAGAAAGACACAGCCACCCCAAAGTTTGGGACGGCTCTGTTTACAAGAACCTCGTTTACGGTACAAGTTCAATATCGCAGAAAGTGAAAAATGCATAAAGAAGTTGTGGTACTTACGTACAATGCAATATCACTCAGCAATGAAATCTATGTCATCAGGCCCGTAGCAGCATAATGAGTGGATTCAGGTATGATGATTCTAACTGAAATAAGTCACACAGAAAAAGAAACATCATAAGATATCACTAATACACCGAATGTAAACTTGGCTACACAGGAACTGGATTACAAAACAGAACAGGGTCTCAAATTTAGAAAACCAACTTATGCTTGCTTAAGGGGAAAGGTGAATTGGGGTGGTGCATCAAACCAGAGATTGAAATGAGCACAGATAAAGTTCCTTAAGCCAAATATGGAATAGACAAGAACTACTCCTTGCTCAACGAAATGGACTCAACACCCCATATTAAACGCCTAAGAATGTACCTGACTAGTAAGTATCTTAAAACCTATGGATTGCTATGTCTCTGAAAGAAAATCAAGCGTGTGTACAGGGGCATAAACGCAGCAGTGATAGGATTGGAGAGGTTCGGTGAGCAAATGAAGACCCTTTGAAGTCATATTGCTTGGTACCCATTCCACGGGTCTCAACTCTCCAGGTTTAAGGGATTCTTCCTTCAGCTAAAACATGCACGTGGAACCCAGAGTATGATCAACTGTGTGATCGGGAGACGTGTTCCAATATGTCTCAATTCTCGTCCCCTCGTACTCGGGTGTAACATTCCAGACGCTTTACTAACACTCTCCCGACTTGGAGAGTCAGTGCCTTTAACCTCCTGTTTGGCCCATTTGCAATTTCTGCGGAAGATGAACAGGAATCGGGAGAACCAATGAGAGACTAGCTGGAGGTGTCTGGACGGGCAAATTTAACTCTCATTTCCCACCAGGAAGAGGAATTAACCAAAGGCTCAGCGTGCCGTGCCGGAACCAGATTATGGCCTGAAGCAATCCTGCGGTGTTGCGGCCAGCTCCCAAGAAAGCGAGTTGAAGAAAGGAGCTCAGGGGCACTGTAATTCACAAACCTGCAGAGTTATAAATGACAGCTATCGTCCAAAAATATACTGAAGTAAGGCTGCCAAGAGGACTTGAAAGCGGGGCAGAATTGCAGGAAACCGATTTCAGGAGGTAGACTGGAATTGCATTTAAAGCATAGGAAAAGAGGCAGAACGTCCACAATGATGCACTTGGCCAAAAAGGGCGTATGCGTTTTTTCCTGAATATATTCAGGAAAAAACGCATACGCCCTTTTTGGCCAACCAAGCAAGCTTGCAAAGGAAATCTGCACTACAATGAAGTCTCACTTCCCCCCGGTCAAAAGGGCCACCTGAAAAAAGTGTAAAATCCAGAAAGGCAGGACAGGCCATGGAGAACTGGGAGCCTTGTTATGCTGATGGGCGGGATGTAAATTGCCAAGAGCCACTCGGGAGAGGTGTATGGTGTTTCCTGAAACATCTAAAAAACAAAGCAACAGAGCCTAGGGCACTTCCACTTATGGTCCTGTAGCTTGGGAAATTAAAATCAGAAAGACACAGCCACCCCAAAGTTTGGGACGGCTCTGTTTACAAGAACCTCGTTTACGGTACAAGTTCAATATCGCAGAAAGTGAAAAATGGATAAAGAAGTTGTGGTACTTACGTACAATGCAATATCACTCAGCAATGAAATCTATGTCATCAGGCCCATAGCAGCATAATGAGTGGATTCAGGTATGATGATTCTAATTGAAATAAGTCACACAGAAAAAGAAACATCATAAGATATCACTAATACACGGAATGTAAACTTGGCTACACAGGAACTGGATTACAAAACAGAACAGGGTCTCAAATTTAGGAAACCAACTTATGCTTGCTTAAGGGGAAAGGTGAGTTGGGGTGCTGCATAAAACCAGAGATTGAAATGAGCACAGATAAAGTTCCTTAAGCCAAATATGGAATAGACAAGAACTACTCCTTGCTCAACGAAATGGACTCAACAGCCCTTATTAAACGCCTAAGAATGTACCTGACTAGTAAGTATCTTAAAACCTATGGATTGCTATGTCTCTGAAAGAGAATCAAGCGTGTGTACAGGGGCATAAACGCAGCAGTGATAGGATTGGAGAGGTTCGGTGAGCAAATGAAGACCCTTTGAAGTCATATTGCTTGGTACCCATTCCACGGGTCTCAACTCTCCAGGTTTAAGGGATTCTTCCTTCAGGTAAAACATGCACGTGGAACCCAGAGTATGATCAACCGTGTGATCGGGAGACGTGTTCCAATATGTCTCAATTCTCGTCCCCTGGTACTCGGGTGTAACATTCCAGACGCTTTACTAACACTCTCCCGACTTGGAGAGTCAGTGCCTTTAACCTCCTGTTTGGCCCATTTGCAATTTCTGCGGAAGATGAACAGGAATAGGGAGAACCAATGAGAGACTAGCTGGAGGTGTCTGGACGGGCAAATTTAACTCTCATTTCCCACCAGGAAGAGGAATTAACCAAAGGCTCAGCGTGCCGTGCCGGAACCAGATTATGGCCTGAAGCAATCCTGCGGTGTTGCGGCCAGCTCCCAAGAAAGCGAGTTGAAGAAAGGAGCTCAGGGGCACTGTAATTCACAAACCTGCAGAGTTATAAATGACAGCTATCGTCCAAAAATATACTGAAGTAAGGCTGCCAAGAGGACTTGAAAGCGGGGCAGAATTGCAGGAAACCGATTTCAGGAGGTAGACTGGAATTGCATTTAAAGCATAGGAAAAGAGGCAGAACGTCCACAATGATGCACTTGGCCAAAAAGGGCGTATGCGTTTTTTCCTGAATATATTCAGGAAAAAACGCATACGCCCTTTTTGGCCAACCAAGCAAGCTTGCAAAGGAAATCTGCACTACAATGAAGTCTCACTTCCCCCCGGTCAAAAGGGCCACCTGAAAAAAGTGTAAAATCCAGAAAGGCAGGACAGGCCATGGAGAACTGGGAGCCTTGTTATGCTGATGGGCGGGATGTAAATTGCCAAGAGCCACTCGGGAGAGGTGTATGGTGTTTCCAGAAACATCTAAAAAACAAAGCAACAGAGCCTAGGGCACTTCCACTTATGGTCCTGTAGCTTGGGAAATTAAAATCAGAAAGACACAGCCTCCCCAAAGTTTGGGACGGCTCTGTATACAAGAACCTCGTTTACGGTACAAGTTCAATATCGCAGAAAGTGAAAAATGGATAAAGAAGTTGTGGTACTTACGTACAATGCAATATCACTCAGCAATGAAATCTATGTCATCAGGCCCATAGCAGCATAATGAGTGGATTCAGGTATGATGATTCTAACTGAAATAAGTCACACAGAAAAAGAAACATCATAAGATATCACTAATACACGGAATGTAAACTTGGCTACACAGGAACTGGATTACAAAACAGAACAGGGTCTCAAATTTAGGAAACCAACTTATGCTTGCTTAAGGGGAAAGGTGAGTTGGGGTGCTGCATAAAACCAGAGATTGAAATGAGCACAGATAAAGTTCCTTAAGCCAAATATGGAATAGACAAGAACTACTCCTTGCTCAACGAAATGGACTCAACAGCCCTTATTAAACGCCTAAGAATGTACCTGACTAGTAAGTATCTTAAAACCTATGGATTGCTATGTCTCTGAAAGAGAATCAAGCGTGTGTACAGGGGCATAAACGCAGCAGTGATAGGATTGGAGAGGTTCGGTGAGCAAATGAAGACCCTTTGAAGTCATATTGCTTGGTACCCATTCCACGGGTCTCAACTCTCCAGGTTTAAGGGATTCTTCCTTCAGGTAAAACATGCACGTAGAACCCAGAGTATGATCAACCGTGTGATCGGGAGACGTGTTCCAATATGTCTCAATTCTCGTCCCCTGGTACTCGGGTGTAACATTCCAGACGCTTTACTAACACTCTCCCGACTTGGAGAGTCAGTGCCTTTAACCTCCTGTTTGGCCCATTTGCAATTTCTGCGGAAGATGAACAGGAATAGGGAGAACCAATGAGAGACTAGCTGGAGGTGTCTGGACGGGCAAATTTAACTCTCATTTCCCACCAGGAAGAGGAATTAACCAAAGGCTCAGCGTGCCGTGCCGGAACCAGATTAGGGCCTGAAGCAATCCTGCGGTGTTGCGGCCAGCTCCCAAGAAAGCGAGTTGAAGAAAGGAGCTCAGGGGCACTGTAATTCACAAACCTGCAGAGTTATAAATGACAGCTATCGTCCAAAAATATACTGAAGTAAGGCTGCCAAGAGGACATGAAAGCGGGGCAGAATTGCAGGAAACCGATTTCAGGAGGTAGACTGGAATTGCATTTAAAGCATAGGAAAAGAGGCAGAACGTCCACAATGATGCACTTGGCCAAAAAGGGCGTATGCGTTTTTTCCTGAATATATTCAGGAAAAAACGCATACGCACTTTTTGGCCAACCAAGCAAGCTTGCAAAGGAAATCTGCACTACAATGAAGTCTCACTTCCCCCCGGTCAAAAGGGCCATCTGAAAAAAGTGTAAAATCCAGAAAGGCAGGACAGGCCATGGAGAACTGGGAGCCTTGTTATGCTGATGGGCGGGATGTAAATTGCCAACAGCCACTCGGGAGAGGTGTATGGTGTTTCCTGAAACATCTAAAAAACAAAGCAACAGAGCCTAGGGCACTTCCACTTGTGGTCCTGTAGCTTGGGAAATTAAAATCAGAAAGACACAGCCACCCCAAAGTTTGGGACGGCTCTGTTTACAAGAACCTCGTTTACGGTACAAGTTCAATATCGCAGAAAGTGAAAAATGGATAAAGAAGTTGTGGTACTTACGTACAATGCAATATCACTCAGCAATGAAATCTATGTCATCAGGCCCATAGCAGCATAATGAGTGGATTCAGGTATGATGATTCTAACTGAAATAACTCACACAGAAAAAGAAACATCATAAGATATCACTAATACACGGAATGTAAACTTGGCTACACAGGAACTGGATTACAAAACAGAACAGGGTCTCAAATTTAGAAAACAAACTTATGCTTGCTTAAGGGGAAAGGTGAGTTGGGGTGCTGCATAAAACCAGAGATTGAAATGAGCCAGATAAAGTTCCTTAAGCCAAATATGGAATAGGCAAGAACTACTCCTTGCTCAACGAAATGGACTCAACAGCCCATATTAAACGCCTAAGAATGTACCTGACTAGTAAGTATCTTAAAACCTATGGATTGCTATGTCTCTGAAAGAGAATCAAGCGTGTGTACAGGGGCATAAACGCAGCAGTGATAGGATTGGAGAGGTTCGGTGAGCAAATGAAGACCCTTTGAAGTCATATTGCTTGGTACCCATTCCACGGGTCTCAACTCTCCAGGTTTAAGGGATTCTTCCTTCAGCTAAAACATGCACGTGGAACCCAGAGTATGATCAACTGTGTGATCGGGAGACGTGTTCCAATATGTCTCATTTCTCGTCCCCTGGTACTCGGGTGTAACATTCCAGACGCTTTACTAACACTCTCCCGACTTGGAGAGTCAGTGCCTTTAACCTCCTGTTTGGCCCATTTGCAATTTCTGCGGAAGATGAACAGGAATAGGGAGAACCAATGAGAGACTAGCTGGAGGTGTCTGGACGGGCAAATTTAACTCTCATTTCCCACCAGGAAGAGGAATTAACCAAAGGCTCAGCGTGCCGTGCCGGAACCAGATTAGGGCCTGAAGCAATCCTGCGGTGTTGCGACCAGCTCCCAAGAAAACGAGTTGAAGAAAGGAGCTCAGGGGCACTGTAATTCACAAACCTGAAGAGTTATAAATGACAGCTATCGTCCAAAAATATACTGAAGTAAGGCTGCCAAGAGGACTTGAAAGCGGGGCAGAATTGCAGGAAACCGATTTCAGGAGGTAGACTGGAATTGCATTTAAAGCATAGGAAAAGAGGCAGAACGTCCACAATGATGCACTTGGCCAAAAAGGGCGTATGCGTTTTTTCCTGAATATATTCAGGAAAAAACGCATACGCCCTTTTTGGCCAACCAAGCAAGCTTGTAAAGGAAATCTGCACTACAATGAAGTCTCACTTCCCCCCGGTCAAAAGGGCCATCTGAAAAAAGTGTAAAATCCAGAAAGGCAGGACAGGCCATGGAGAACTGGGAGCCTTGTTATGCTGATGGGCGGGATGTAAATTGCCAAGAGCCACTCGGGAGAGGTGTATGGTGTTTCCTGAAACATCTAAAAAACAAAGCAACAGAGCCTAGGGCACTTCCACTTATGGTCCTGTAGCTTGGGAAATTAAAATCAGAAAGACACAGCCACCCCAAAGTTTGGGACGGCTCTGTTTACAAGAACCTCGTTTACGGTACAAGTTCAATATCGCAGAAAGTGAAAAATGGATAAAGAAGTTGTGGTACTTACGTACAATGCAATATCACTCAGCAATGAAATCTATGTCATCAGGCCCATAGCAGCATAATGAGTGGATTCAGGTATGATGATTCTAACTGAAATAACTCACACAGAAAAAGAAACATCATAAGATATCACTAATACACGGAATGTAAACTTGGCTACACAGGAACTGGATTACAAAACAGAACAGGGTCTCAAATTTAGAAAACCAACTTATGCTTGCTTAAGGGGAAAGGTGAGTTGGGGTGCTGCATAAAACCAGAGATTGAAATGAGCACAGATAAAGTTCCTTAAGCCAAATATGGAATAGGCAAGAACTACTCCTTGCTCAACGAAATGGACTCAACAGCCCATATTAAACGCCTAAGAATGTACCTGACTAGTAAGTATCGTAAAACCTATGGATTGCTATGTCTCTGAAAGAGAATCAAGCGTGTGTACAGGGGCATAAACGCAGCAGTGATAGGATTGGAGAGGTTCGGTGAGCAAATGAAGACCCTTTGAAGTCATATTGCTTGGTACCCATTCCACGGGTCTCAACTCTCCAGGTTTAAGGGATTCTTCCTTCAGCTAAAACATGCACGTGGAACCCAGAGTATGATCAACTGTGTGATCGGGAGACGTGTTCCAATATGTCTCAATTCTCGTCCCCTGGTACTCGGGTGTAACATTCCAGACGCTTTACTAACACTCTCCCGACTTGGAGAGTCAGTGCCTTTAACCTCCTGTTTGGCCCATTTGCAATTTCTGCGGAAGATGAACAGGAATAGGGAGAACCAATGAGAGACTAGCTGGAGGTGTCTGGACGGGCAAATTTAACTCTCATTTCCCACCAGGAAGAGGAATTAACCAAAGGCTCAGCGTGCCGTGCCGGAACCAGATTAGGGCCTGAAGCAATCCTGCGGTGTTGCGGCCAGCTCCCAAGAAAGCGAGTTGAAGAAAGGAGCTCAGGGGCACTGTAATTCACAAACCTGCAGAGTTATAAATGACAGCTATCGTCCAAAAATATACTGAAGTAAGGCTGCCAAGAGGACTTGAAAGCGGGGCAGAATTGCAGGAAACCGATTTCAGGAGGTAGACTGGAATTGCATTTAAAGCATAGGAAAAGAGGCAGAACGTCCACAATGATGCACTTGGCCAAAAAGGGCGTATGCGTTTTTTCCTGAATATATTCAGGAAAAAACGCATACGCCCTTTTTGGCCAACCAAGCAAGCTTGTAAAGGAAATCTGCACTACAATGAAGTCTCACTTCCCCCCGGTCAAAAGGGCCATCTGAAAAAAGTGTAAAATCCAGAAAGGCAGGACAGGCCATGGAGAACTGGGAGCCTTGTTATGCTGATGGGCGGGATGTAAATTGCCAAGAGCCACTCGGGAGAGGTGTATGGTGTTTCCTGAAACATCTAAAAAACAAAGCAACAGAGCCTAGGGCACTTCCACTTATGGTCCTGTAGCTTGGGAAATTAAAATCAGAAAGACACAGCCACCCCAAAGTTTGGGACGGCTCTGTTTACAAGAACCTCGTTTACGGTACAAGTTCAATATCGCAGAAAGTGAAAAATGGATAAAGAAGTTGTGGTACTTACGTACAATGCAATATCACTCAGCAATGAAATCTATGTCATCAGGCCCATAGCAGCATAATGAGTGGATTCAGGTATGATGATTCTAACTGAAATAACTCACACAGAAAAAGAAACATCATAAGATATCACTAATACACGGAATGTAAACTTGGCTACACAGGAACTGGATTACAAAACAGAACAGGGTCTCAAATTTAGAAAACCAACTTATGCTTGCTTAAGGGGAAAGGTGAGTTGGGGTGCTGCATAAAACCAGAGATTGAAATGAGCACAGATAAAGTTCCTTAAGCCAAATATGGAATAGGCAAGAACTACTCCTTGCTCAACGAAATGGACTCAACAGCCCATATTAAACGCCTAAGAATGTACCTGACTAGTAAGTATCGTAAAACCTATGGATTGCTATGTCTCTGAAAGAGAATCAAGCGTGTGTACAGGGGCATAAACGCAGCAGTGATAGGATTGGAGAGGTTCGGTGAGCAAATGAAGACCCTTTGAAGTCATATTGCTTGGTACCCATTCCACGGGTCTCAACTCTCCAGGTTTAAGGGATTCTTCCTTCAGCTAAAACATGCACGTGGAACCCAGAGTATGATCAACTGTGTGATCGGGAGACGTGTTCCAATATGTCTCAATTCTCGTCCCCTGGTACTCGGGTGTAACATTCCAGACGCTTTACTAACACTCTCCCGACTTGGAGAGTCAGTGCCTTTAACCTCCTGTTTGGCCCATTTGCAATTTCTGCGGAAGATGAACAGGAATAGGGAGAACCAATGAGAGACTAGCTGGAGGTGTCTGGACGGGCAAATTTAACTCTCATTTCCCACCAGGAAGAGGAATTAACCAAAGGCTCAGCGTGCCGTGCCGGAACCAGATTAGGGCCTGAAGCAATCCTGCGGTGTTGCGGCCAGCTCCCAAGAAAGCGAGTTGAAGAAAGGAGCTCAGGGGCACTGTAATTCACAAACCTGCAGAGTTATAAATGACAGCTATCGTCCAAAAATATACTGAAGTAAGGCTGCCAAGAGGACTTGAAAGCGGGGCAGAATTGCAGGAAACCGATTTCAGGAGGTAGACTGGAATTGCATTTAAAGCATAGGAAAAGAGGCAGAACGTCCACAATGATGCACTTGGCCAAAAAGGGCGTATGCGTTTTTTCCTGAATATATTCAGGAAAAAACGCATACGCCCTTTTTGGCCAACCAAGTAAGCTTGCAAAGGAAATCTGCACTACAATGAAGTCTCACTTCCCCCCGGTCAAAAGGGCCACCTGAAAAAAGTGTAAAATCCAGAAAGGCAGGACAGGCCATGGAGAACTGGGAGCCTTGTTATGCTGATGGGCGGGATGTAAATTGCCAAGAGCCACTCGGGAGAGGTGTATGGTGTTTCCTGAAACATCTAAAAAACAAAGCAACAGAGCCTAGGGCACTTCCACTTATGGTCCTGTAGCTTGGGAAATTAAAATCAGAAAGACACAGCCACCCCAAAGTTTGGGACGGCTCTGTTTACAAGAACCTCGTTTACGGTACAAGTTCAATATCGCAGAAAGTGAAAAATGCATAAAGAAGTTGTGGTACTTACGTACAATGCAATATCACTCAGCAATGAAATCTATGTCATCAGGCCCATAGCAGCATAATGAGTGGATTCAGGTATGATGATTCTAACTGAAATAAGTCACACAGAAAAAGAAACATCATAAGATATCACTAATACACGGAATGTAAACTTGGCTACACAGGAACTGGATTACAAAACAAAACAGGGTCTCAAATTTAGAAAACCAACTTATGCTTGCTTAAGGGGAAAGGTGAGTTGGGGTGCTGCATAAAACCAGAGATTGAAATGAGCACAGATAAAGTTCCTTAAGCCAAATATGGAATAGACAAGAACTACTCCTTGCTCAACGAAATGGACTCAACAGCCCTTATTAAACGCCTAAGAATGTACCTGACTAGTAAGTATCTTAAAACCTATGGATTGCTATGTCTCTGAAAGAGAATCAAGCGTGTGTACAGGGGCATAAACGCAGCAGTGATAGGATTGGAGAGGTTCGGTGAGCAAATGAAGACCCTTTGAAGTCATATTGCTTGGTACGCATTCCAAGGGTCTCAACTCTCCAGGTTTAAGGGATTCTTCCTTCAGGTAAAACATGCACGTGGAACCCAGAGTATGATCAACCGTGTGATCGGGAGACGTGTTCCAATATGTCTCAATTCTCGTCCCCTGGTACTCGGGTGTAACATTCCAGACGCTTTACTAACACTCTCCCGACTTGGAGAGTCAGTGCCTTTAACCTCCTGTTTGGCCCATTTGCAATTTCTGCGGAAGATGAACAGGAATAGGGAGAACCAATGAGAGACTAGCTGGAGGTGTCTGGACGGGCAAATTTAACTCTCATTTCCCACCAGGAAGAGGAATTAACCAAAGGCTCAGTGTGCCGTGCCGGAACCAGATTAGGGCCTGAAGCAATCCTGCGGTGTTGCGGCCAGCTCACAAGAAAGCGAGTTGAAGAAAGGAGCTCAGGGGCACTGTAATTCACAAACCTGCAGAGTTATAAATGACAGCTATCGTCCAAAAATATACTGAAGTAAGGCTGCCAAGAGGACTTGAAAGCGGGGCAGAATTGCAGGAAACCGATTTCAGGAGGTATTGCATTCAGGAGGAATTGCATTTAAAGCATAGGAAAAGAGGCAGAACGTCCACAATGATGCACTTGGCCAAAAAGGGCGTATGCGTTTTTTCCTGAATATATTCAGGAAAAAACGCATACGCACTTTTTGGCCAACCAAGCAAGCTTGCAAAGGAAATCTGCACTACAATGAAGTCTCACTTCCCCCCGGTCAAAAGGGCCATCTGAAAAAAGTGTAAAATCCAGAAAGGCAGGACAGGCCATGGAGAACTGGGAGCCTTGTTATGCTGATGGGCGGGATGTAAATTGCCAACAGCCACTCGGGAGAGGTGTATGGTGTTTCCTGAAACATCTAAAAAACAAAGCAACAGAGCCTAGGGCACTTCCACTTATGGTCCTATAGCTTAGGGAAATTAAAATCAAAAAGACACAGCCACCCCAAAGTTTGGGACGGCTCTGTTTACAAGAACCTCGTTTACGGTACAAGTTCAATATCGCAGAAAGTGAAAAATGGATAAAGAAGTTGTGGTACTTACGTACAATGCAATATCACTCAGCAATGAAATCTATGTCATCAGGCCCGTAGCAGCATAATGAGTGGATTCAGGTATGATGATTCTAACTGAAATAAGTCACACAGAAAAAGAAACATCATAAGATATCATTAATACACGGGATGTAAACTTGGCTACACAGGAACTGGATTACAAAACAGAACAGGGTCTCAAATTTAGAAAACCAACTTATGCTTGCTTAAGGGGAAAGGTGAGTTGGGGTGCTGCATAAAACCAGAGATTGAAATGAGCACAGATAAAGTTCCTTAAGCCAAATATAGAATAGACAAGAACTACTCCTTGCTCAATGAAATGGACTCAACACCCCATATTAAACGCCTAAGAATGTACCTGACTAGTAAGTATCTTAAAACCTATGGATTGCTATGTCTCTGAAAGAAAATCAAGCGTGTGTACAGGGGCATAAACGCAGCAGTGATAGGATTGGAGAGGTTCGGTGAGCAAATGAAGACCCTTTGAAGTCATATTGCATGGTACCCATTCCACGGGTCTCAACTCTCCAGGTTTAAGGGATTCTTCCTTCAGCTAAAACATGCACGTGGAACCCAGAGTATGATCAACCGTGTGATCGGGAGACGTGTTCCAATATGTCTCAATTCTCGTCCCCTGGTACTCGGGTGTAACATTCCAGATGCTTAACTAACACTCTCCCGACTTGGAGAGTCAGTGCCTTTAACCTCCTGTTTGGCCCATTTGCAATTTCTGAGGAAGATGAACAGGAATAGGAAGAACCAATGAGAGACTAGGTGGAGGTGTCTGGACGGGCAAATTTAACTCTCATTTCCCACCAGGAAGAGGAATTAACCAAAGGCTCAGCGTGCCGTGCCGGAACCAGATTAGGGCCTGAAGCAATCCTGCGGTGTTGCGGCCAGCTCACAAGAAAGCGAGTTGAAGAAAGGAGCTCAGGGGCACTGTAATTCACAAACCTGCACAGTTATAAATGACAGCTACCATCCAAAAATATACTGAAGTAAGGCTGCCAAGAGGACTTGAAAGCGGGGCAGAATTGCAGGAAACCGATTTCAGGAGGTAGACTGGAATTGCATTTAAAGCATAGGAAAAGAGGCAGAACGTCCACAATGATGCACTTGGCCAAAAAGGGCGTATGCGTTTTTTCCTGAATATATTCAGGAAAAAACGCATACGCCCTTTTTGGCCAACCAAGCAAGCTTGTAAAGGAAATCTGCACTACAATGAAGTCTCACTTCCCCCCGGTCAAAAGGGCCACCTGAAAAAAGTGTAAAATCCAGAAAGGCAGGACAGGCCATGGAGAACTGGGAGCCTTGTTATGCTGATGGGCGGGATGTAAATTGCCAAGAGCCACTCGGGAGAGGTGTATGGTGTTTCCTGAAACATCTAAAAAACAAAGCAACAGAGCCTAGGGCACTTCCACTTATGGTCCTGTAGCTTGGGAAATTAAAATCAGAAAGACACAGCCACCCCAAAGTTTGGGACGGCTCTGTTTACAAGAACCTCGTTTACGGTACAAGTTCAATATCGCAGAAAGTGAAAAATGGATAAAGAAGTTGTGGTACTTACGTACAATGCAATATCACTCAGCAATGAAATCTATGTCATCAGGCCCGTAGCAGCATAATGAGTGGATTCAGGTATGATGATTCTAACTGAAATAAGTCACACAGAAAAAGAAACATCATAAGATATCATTAATACACGGAATGTAAACTTGGCTACACAGGAACTGGATTACAAAACAGAACAGGTTCTCAAATTTAGGAAACCAACTTATGCTTGCTTAAGGGGAAAGGGGAGTTGGGGTGCTGCATAAAACCAGAGATTGAAATGAGCACAGATAAAGTTCCTTAAGCCAAATATGGAATAGACAAGAACTACTCCTTGCTCAACGAAATGGACTCAACACCCCATATTAAACGCCTAAGAATGTACCTGACTAGTAAGTATCTTAAAACCTATGGATTGCTATGTCTCTGAAAGAAAATCAAGCGTGTGTACAGGGGCATAAACGCAGCAGTGATAGGATTGGAGAGGTTCGGTGAGCAAATGAAGACCCTTTGAAGTCATATTGCATGGTACCCATTCCACGGGTCTCAACTCTCCAGGTTTAAGGGATTCTTCCTTCAGCTAAAACATGCACGTGGAACCCAGAGTATGATCAACCGTGTGATCGGGAGACGTGTTCCAATATGTCTCAATTCTCGTCCCCTGGTACTCGGGTGTAACATTCCAGACGCTTTACTAACACTCTCCCGACTTGGAGAGTCAGTGCCTTTAACCTCCTGTTTGGCCCATTTGCAATTTCTGAGGAAGATGAACAGGAATAGGGAGAACCAATGAGAGACTAGCTGGAGGTGTCTGGACGGGCAAATTTAACTCTCATTTCCCACCAGGAAGAGGAATTAACCAAAGGCTCAGCATGCTGTGCCGGAACCAGATTAGGGCCTGAAGCAATCCTGCGGTGTTGCGGCCAGCTCACAAGAAAGCGAGTTGAAGAAAGGAGCTCAGGGGCACTGTAATTCACAAACCTGCAGAGTTATAAATGACAGCTATCATCCAAAAATATACTGAAGTAAGGCTGTCAAGAGGACTTGAAAGCGGGGCAGAATTGCAGGAAACCGATTTCAGGAGGTAGACTGGAATTGCATTTAAAGCATAGGAAAAGAGGCAGAACGTCCACAATGATGCACTTGGCCAAAAAGGGCGTATGCGTTTTTTCCTGAATATATTCAGGAAAAACCGCATACGCCCTTTTTGGCCAACCAAGCAAGCTTGTAAAGGAAATCTGCACTACAATGAAGTCTCACTTCCCCCCGGTCAAAAGGGCCATCTGAAAAAAGTGTAAAATCCAGAAAGGCAGGACAGGCCATGGAGAACTGGGAGCCTTGTTATGCTGATGGGCGGGATGTAAATTGCCAACAGCCACTCGGGAGAGGTGTATGGTGTTTCCTGAAACATCTAAAAAACAAAGCAACAGAGCCTAGGGCACTTCCACTTATGGTCCTATAGCTTAGGGAAATTAAAATCAAAAAGACACAGCCACCCCAAAGTTTGGGACGGCTCTGTTTACAAGAACCTCGTTTACGGTACAAATTCAATAGCGCAGAAAGTGAAAAATGGATAAAGAAGTTGTGGTACTTACGTACAATGCAATATCACTCAGCAATGAAATCTATGTCATCAGGTCCGTAGCAGCATAATGAGTGGATTCAGGTATGATGATTCTAACTGAAATAAGTCACACAGAAAAAGAAACATCATAAGATATCACTAATACACGGGATGTAAACTTGGCTACACAGGAACTGGATTACAAAACAGAACAGGGTCTCAAATTTAGAACACCAACTTATGCTTGCTTAAGGGGAAAGGTGAGTTGGGGTACTGCATCAAACCAGAGATTGAAATGAGCACAGATAAAGTTCCTCAGCCAAATATAGAATAGACAAGAACTACTCCTTGCTCAACGAAATGGACTCAACACCCCATATTAAACGCCTAAGAATGTACCTGACTAGTAAGTATCTTAAAACCTATGGATTGCTATGTCTCTGAAAGAAAATCAAGCGTGTGTACAGGGGCATAAACGCAGCAGTGATAGGATTGGAGAGGTTCGGTGAGCAAATGAAGACCCTTTGAAGTCATATTGCATGGTACCCATTCCACGGGTCTCAATTCTCCAGGTTTAAGGGACTCTGCCTTCAGGTAAAACATGCACGTGGAACCCAGAGTATGATCAACCGTGTGATCGGGAGACGTGTTCCAATATGTCTCAGTTCTCGTCCCCTGGTACTCGGGTGCAACATTCCAGACGCTTTACTAATACTCTCCCGACTTGGAGAGTCAGTGCCTTTAACCTCCTGTTTGGCCCAGTTTGCAATTTCTGCGGAAGATGAACAGGAATAGGGAGAACCAAAGAGAGACTAGCTGGAGGTGTCTGGACGGGCAAATTTAACTCTCATTTCCAACCAGGAAGAGGAATTAACCAAAGGCTCAGCGTGCCGTGCTGGAACCAGATTAGGGCCTGAAGCAATCCTGTGGTGTTGCGGCCAGCTCACAAGAAAGCGAGTTGAAGAAAGGAGCTCAGGGGCACTGTAATTCACAAACCTGCAGAGTTATAAATGACAGCTATCATCCAAAAATATACTGAAGTAAGGCTGCCAAGAGGACTTGAAAGCGGGGCAGAATTGCAGGAAACCGATTTCAGGAGGTAGACTGGAATTGCATTTAAAGCATAGGAAAAGAGGCAGAACGTCCACAATGATGCACTTGGCCAAAAAGGGCGTATGCGTTTTTTCCTGAATATATTCAGGAAAAAACGCATACGCCCTTTTTGGCCAACCAAGCAAGCTTGCAAAGGAAATCTGCACTACAATGAAGTCTCACTTCCCCCCGGTCAAAAGGGCCATCTGAAAAAAGTGTAAAATCCAGAAAGGCAGGACAGGCCATGGAGAACTGGGAGCCTTGTTATGCTGATGGGCGGGATGTAAATTGTCAACAGCCAGTCGGGAGAGGTGTATGGTGTTTCCTGAAACATCTAAAAAACAAAGCAACAGAGCCTAGGGCACTTCCACTTATGGTCCTATAGCTTAGGGAAATTAAAATCAAAAAGACACAGCCACCCCAAAGTTTGGGACGGCTCTGTTTACAAGAACATCGTTTACGGTACAAGTTCAATATCACAGAAAGTGAAAAATGGATAAAGAAGTTGTGGTACTTACGTACACTGCAATATCACTCAGCAATGAAATCTATGTCATCAGGCCCGTAGCAGCATAATGAGTGGATTCAGGTATGATGATTCTAACTGAAATAAGTCACACAGAAAAAGAAACATCATAAGATATCACTAATACACGGAATGTAAACTTGGCTACACAGGAACTGGATTACAAAACAGAACAGGGTCTCAAATTTAGAAAACCTACTTATGCTTGCTTAAGGGGAAAGGTGAGTTGGGGTGCTGCATAAAACCAGAGATTGAAATGAGCACAGATAAAGTTCCTTAAGCCAAATATGGAATAGACAAGAACTACTCCTTGCTCAACGAAATGGACTCAACACCCCATATTAAACGCCTAAGAATGTACCTGACTAGTAAGAATTTTCAAACCTATGGATTGCTATGTCTCCGAAAGAAAATCAAGCGTGTGTACAGGGGCATAAACGCAGCAGTGATAGGATTGGAGAGGTTCGGTGAGCAAATGAAGACCCTTTGAAGTCATATTGCATGGTACCCATTCCACGGGTCTCAACTCTCCAGGTTTAAGGGATTCTTCCTTCAGCTAAAACATGCACGTGGAACCCAGAGTATGATCAACCGTGTGATCGGGAGACGTGTTCCAATATGTCTCAGTTCTCGTCCCCTGGTACTCGGGTGCAACATTCCAGACGCTTTACTAACACTCTCCTGACTTGGAGAGTCAGTGCCTTTAACCTCCTGTTTGGCCCATTTGCAATTTCTGAGGAAGATGAACAGGAATAGGGAGAACCAATGAGAGACTAGCTGGAGGTGTCTGGACGGGCAAATTTAACTCTCATTTCCCACCAGGAAGAGGAATTAACCAAAGGCTCAGCGTGCCGTGCCGGAACCAGATTAGGGCCTGAAGCAATCCTGCGGTGTTGCGGCCAGCTCACAAGAAAGCGAGTTGAAGAAAGGAGCTCAGGGGCACTGTAATTCACAAACCTGCAGAGTTATAAATGACAGCTATCGTCCAAAAATATACTGAAGTAAGGCTGCCAAGAGGACTTGAAAGCGGGGCAGAATTGCAGGAAACCGATTTCAGGAGGTAGACTGGAATTGCATTTAAAGCATAGGAAAAGAGGCAGAACGTCCACAATGATGCACTTGGCCAAAAAGGGCGTATGCGTTTTTTCCTGAATATATTCAGGAAAAAACGCATACGCCCTTTTTGGCCAACCAAGCAAGCTTGTAAAGGAAATCTGCACTACAATGAAGTCTCACTTCCCCCCGGTCAAAAGGGCCATCTGAAAAAAGTGTAAAATCCAGAAAGGCAGGACAGGCCATGGAGAACTGGGAGCCTTGTTATGCTGATGGGCGGGATGTAAATTGCCAACAGCCACTCGGGAGAGGTGTATGGTGTTTCCTGAAACATCTAAAAAACAAAGCAACAGAGCCTAGGGCACTTCAACTTATGGTCCTGTAGCTTGGGAAATTAAAATCAGAAAGACACAGCCACCCCAAAGTTTGGGACGGCTCTGTTTACAAGAACCTCGTTTACGGTACAAGTTCAATATCGCAGAAAGTGAAAAATGGATAAAGAAGTTGTGGTACTTACGTACAATGCAATATCACTCAGCAATGAAATCTATGTCATCAGGCCCATAGCAGCATAATGAGTGGATTCAGGTATGATGATTCTAACTGAAATAAGTCACACAGAAAAAGAAACATCATAAGATATCACTAATACACGGAATGTAAACTTGGCTACACAGGAACTGGATTACAAAACAGAACAGGGTCTCAAATTTAGAAAACCAACTTATGCTTGCTTAAGGGGAAAGGTGAGTTGGGGTGCTGCATAAAACCAGAGATTGAAATGAGCACAGATAAAGTTCCTTAAGCCAAATATGGAATAGACAAGAACTACTCCTTGCTCAACGAAATGGACACAACAGCCCATATTAAACGCCTAAGAATGTACCTGACTAGTAAGTATCTTAAAACCTATGGATTGCTATGTCTCTGAAAGAGAATCAAGCGTGTGTACAGGGGCATAAACGCAGCAGTGATAGGATTGGAGAGGTTCGGTGAGCAAATGAAGACCCTTTGAAGTCATATTGCTTGGTACCCATTCCACGGGTCTCAACTCTCCAGGTTTAAGGGATTCTTCCTTCAGGTAAAACATGCACGTGGAACCCAGAGTATGATCAACCGTGTGATCGGGAGACGTGTTCCAATATGTCTCAATTCTCGTCCCCTGGTACTCGGGTGTAACATTCCAGACGCTTTACTAACACTCTCCCGACTTGGAGAGTCAGTGCCTTTAACCTCCTGTTTGGCCCATTTGCAATTTCTGCGGAAGATGAACAGGAATAGGGAGAACCAATGAGAGACTAGCTGGAGGTGTCTGGACGGGCAAATTTAACTCTCATTTCCCACCAGGAAGAGGAATTAACCAAAGGCTCAGCGTGCCGTGCCGGAACCAGATTAGGGCCTGAAGCAATCCTGCGGTGTTGCGGCCAGCTCACAAGAAAGCGAGTTGAAGAAAGGAGCTCAGGGGCACTGTAATTCACAAACCTGCAGAGTTATAAATGACAGCTATCGTCCAAAAATATACTGAAGTAAGGCTGCCAAGAGGACTTGAAAGCGGGGCAGAATTGCAGGAAACCGATTTCAGGAGGTAGACTGGAATTGCATTTAAAGCATAGGAAAAGAGGCAGAACGTCCACAATGATGCACTTGGCCAAAAAGGGCGTATGCGTTTTTTCCTGAATATATTCAGGAAAAAACGCATACGCCCTTTTTGGCCAACCAAGCAAGCTTGCAAAGGAAATCTGCACTACAATGAAGTCTCACTTCCCCCCGGTCAAAAGGGCCATCTGAAAAAAGTGTAAAATCCAGAAAGGCAGGACAGGCCATGGAGAACTGGGAGCCTTGTTATGCTGATGGGCGGGATGTAAATTGCCAACAGCCACTCTGGAGAGGTGTATAGTGTTTCCTGAAACATCTAAAAAACAAAGCAACACAGCCTAGGGCACTTCCACTTATGGTCCTATAGCTTAGGGAAATTAAAATCAAAAAGACACAGCCACCCCAAAGTTTGGGACGGCTCTGTTTACAAGAACCTCGTTTATGGTACAAGTTCAATATCGCAGAAAGTGAAAAATGGATAAAGAAGTTGTGGTACTTACGTACAATGCAATATCACTCAGCAATGAAATCTATGTCATCAGGCCCGTAGCAGCATAATGAGTGGATTCAGGTATGATGATTCTAACTGAAATAAGTCACACAGAAAAAGAAACATCATAAGATATCATTAATACACGGAATGTAAACTTGGCTACACAGGAACTGGATTACAAAACAGAACAGGGTCTCAAATTTAGGAAACCAACTTATGCTTGCTTAAGGGGAAAGGTGAGTTGGGGTGCTGCATAAAACCAGAGATTGAAATGAGCACAGATAAAGTTCCTTAAGCCAAATATGGAATAGAGAAGAACTACTCCTTGCTCAACGAAATGGACTCAACACCCCATATTAAACGCCTAAGAATGTACCTGACTAGTAAGTATCTTAAAACCTATGGATTGCTATGTCTCTGAAAGAAAATCAAGCGTGTGTACAGGGGCATAAACGCAGCAGTGATAGGATTGGAGAGGTTCGGTGAGCAAATGAAGACCCTTTGAAGTCATATTGCATGGTACCCATTCCATGGGTCTCAACTCTCCAGGTTTAAGGGATTCTTCCTTCAGCTAAAACATGCACGTGGAACCCAGAGTATGATCAACCATGTGATCGGGAGACGTGTTCCAATATGTCTCAATTCTCGTCCCCTGGTACTCAGGTGTAACATTCCAGACGCTTTACTAACACTCTCCCGACTTGGAGAGTCAGTGCCTTTAACCTCCTGTTTGGCCCATTTGCAATTTCTGAGGAAGATGAACAGGAATAGGGAGAACCAATGAGAGACTAGCTGGAGGTGTCTGGACGGGCAAATTTAACTCTCATTTCCCACCAGGAAGAGGAATTAACCAAAGGCTCAGCATGCTGTGCCGGAACCAGATTAGGGCCTGAAGCAATCCTGCGGTGTTGCGGCCAGCTCACAAGAAAGCGAGTTGAAGAAAGGAGCTCAGGGGCACTGTAATTCACAAACCTGCAGAGTTATAAATGACAGCTATCATCCAAAAATATACTGAAGTAAGGCTGTCAAGAGGACTTGAAAGCGGGGCAGAATTGCAGGAAACCGATTTCAGGAGGTAGACAGGAATTGCATTTAAAGCATAGGAAAAGAGGCAGAACGTCCACAATGATGCACTTGGCCAAAAAGGGCGTATGCGTTTTTTCCTGAATATATTCAGGAAAAAACGCATACGCCCTTTTTGGCCAACCAAGCAAGCTTGTAAAGAAATCTGCACTACAATGAAGTCTCACTTCCCCCCGGTCAAAAGGGCCATCTGAAAAAAGTGTAAAATCCAGAAAGGCAGGACAGGCCATGGAGAACTGGGAGCCTTGTTATGCTGATGGGCGGGATGTAAATTGCCAACAGCCACTCTGGAGAGGTGTATAGTGTTTCCTGAAACATCTAAAAAACAAAGCAACACAGCCTAGGGCACTTCCACTTATGGTCCTATAGCTTAGGGAAATTAAAATCAAAAAGACACAGCCACCCCAAAGTTTGGGACGGCTCTGTTTACAAGAACCTCGTTTATGGTACAAGTTCAATATCGCAGAAAGTGAAAAATGGATAAAGAAGTTGTGGTACTTACGTACAATGCAATATCACTCAGCAATGAAATCTATGTCATCAGGCCCGTAGCAGCATAATGAGTGGATTCAGGTATGATGATTCTAACTGAAATAAGTCACACAGAAAAAGAAACATCATAAGATATCACTAATACACGGAATGTAAACTTGGCTACACAGGAACTGGATTACAAAACAGAACAGGGTCTCAAATTTAGGAAACCAACTTATGCTTGCTTAAGGGGAAAGGTGAGTTGGGGTGCTGCATAAAACCAGAGATTGAAATGAGCACAGATAAAGTTCCTTAAGCCAAATATAGAATAGACAAGAACTACTCCTTGCTCAATGAAATGGACTCAACACCCCATATTAAACGCCTAAGAATGTACCTGACTAGTAAGTATCTTAAAACCTATGGATTGCTATGTCTCTGAAAGAAAATCAAGCGTGTGTACAGGGGCATAAACGCAGCAGTGATAGGATTGGAGAGGTTCGGTGAGCAAATGAAGACCCTTTGAAGTCATATTGCATGGTACCCATTCCACGGGTCTCAACTCTCCAGGTTTAAGGGATTCTTCCTTCAGCTAAAACATGCACGTGGAACCCAGAGTATGATCAACCGTGTGATCGGGAGACGTGTTCCAATATGTCTCAATTCTCGTCCCCTGGTACTTGGGTGTAACATTCCAGACGCTTAACTAACACTCTCCCGACTTGGAGAGTCAGTGCCCTTAACCTCCTGTTTGGCCCATTTGCAATTTCTGAGGAAGATGAACAGGAATAGGAAGAACCAATGAGAGATTAGGTGGAGGTGTCTGGACGGGCAAATTTAACTCTCATTTCCCACCAGGAAGAGGAATTAACCAAAGGCTCAGCGTGCCGTGCCGGAACCCGATTAGGGCCTGAAGCAATCCTGCGGTGTTGCGGCCAGCTCACAAGAAAGCGAGTTGAAGAAAGGAGCTCAGGGGCACTGTAATTCACAAACCTGCAGAGTTATAAATGACAGCTATCATCCAAAAATATACTGAAGTAAGGCTGTCAAGAGGACTTGAAAGCGGGGCAGAATTGCAGGAAACCGATTTCAGGAGGTAGACTGGAATTGCATTTAAAGCATAGGAAAAGAGGCAGAACGTCCACAATGATGCACTTGGCCAAAAAGGGCGTATGCGTTTTTTCCTGAATATATTCAGGAAAAAACGCATACGCCCTTTTTGGCCAACCAAGCAAGCTTGTAAAGGAAATCTGCACTACAATGAAGTCTCACTTCCCCCCGGTCAAAAGGGCCATCTGAAAAAAGTGTAAAATCCAGAAAGGCAGGACAGGCCATGGAGAACTGGGAGCCTTGTTATGCTGATGGGCGGGATGTAAATTGCCAACAGCCACTCGGGAGAGGTGTATGGTGTTTCCTGAAACATCTAAAAAACAAAGCAACAGAGCCTAGGGCACTTCCACTTATGGTCCTATAGCTTAGGGAAATTAAAATCAAAAATACACAGCCACCCCAAAGTTTGGGACGGCTCTGTTTACAAGAACCTCGTTTACGGTACAAGTTCAATAGCGCAGAAAGTGAAAAATGGATAAAGAAGTTGTGGTACTTACGTACAATGCAATATCACTCAGCAATGAAATCTATGTCATCAGGCCCGTAGCAGCATAATGAGTGGATTCAGGTATGATGATTCTAACTGAAATAAGTCACACAGAAAAAGAAACATCATAAGATATCACTAATACACGGGATGTAAACTTGGCTACACAGGAACTGGATTACAAAACAGAACAGGGTCTCAAATTTAGAAAACCAACTTATGCTTGCTTAAGGGGAAAGGTGAGTTGGGGTGCTGCATCAAACCAGAGATTGAAATGAGCACAGATAAAGTTCCTTAAGCCAAATATAGAATAGACAAGAACTACTCCTTGCTCAACGAAATGGACTCAACACCCCATATTAAACGCCTAAGAATGTACCTGACAATAAGTATCTTAAAACCTATGGATTGCTATGTCTCTGAAAGAAAATCAAGCATGTGTACAGGGGCATAAACGCAGCAGTGATAGGATTGGAGAGGTTCGGTGAGCAAATGAAGACCCTTTGAAGTCATATTGCATGGTACCCATTCCACGGGTCTCAACTCTCCAGGTTTAAGGGACTCTGCCTTCAGGTAAAACATGCACGTGGAACCCAGAGTATGATCAACCGTGTGATCGGGAGACGTGTTCCAATATGTCTCAGTTCTCGTCCCCTGGTACTCGGGTGCAACATTCCAGACGCTTTACTAACACTCTCCCGACTTGGAGAGTCAGTGCCTTTAACCTCCTGTTTGGCCCAGTTTGCAATTTCTGCGGAAGATGAACAGGAATAGGGAGAACCAAAGAGAGACTAGCTGGAGGTGTCTGGACGGGCAAATTTAACTCTCATTTCCCACCAGGAAGAGGAATTAACCAAAGGCTCAGCATGCCGTGCCAGAACCAGATTAGGGACTGAAGCAATCCTGTGGTGTTGCGGCCAGCTCACAAGAAAGCGAGTTGAAGAAAGGAGCTCAGGGGCACTGTAATTCACAAACCTGCAGAGTTATAAATGACAGCTATCATCCAAAAATATACTGAAGTAAGGCTGCCAAGAGGACTTGAAAGCAGGGCAGAATTGCAGGAAACCGATTTCAGGAGGTAGACTGGAATTGCATTTAAAGCATAGGAAAAGAGGCAGAACGTCCACAATGATGCACTTGGCCAAAAAGGGCGTATGCGTTTTTTCCTGAATATATTCAGGAAAAAAAGCATACGCCCTTTTTGGCCAACCAAGCAAGCTTGCAAAGGAAATCTGCACTACAATGAAGTCTCACTTCCCCCCGGTCAAAAGGGCCATCTGAAAAAAGTGTAAAATCCAGAAAGGCAGGACAGGCCATGGAGAACTGGGAGCCTTGTTATGCTGATGGGCGGGATGTAAATTGCCAACAGCCACTCGGGAGAGGTGTATGGTGTTTCCTGAAACATCTAAAAAACAAAGCAACAGAGCCTAGGGCACTTCCACTTATGGTCCTATAGCTTAGGGAAATTAAAATCAAAAAGACACAGCCACCCCAAAGTTTGGGACGGCTCTGTTTACAAGAACATCGTTTACGGTACAAGTTCAATATCACAGAAAGTGAAAAATGGATAAAGAAGTTGTGGTACTTACGTACAATGCAATATCACTCAGCAATGAAATCTATGTCATCAGGCCCGTAGCAGCATAATGAGTGGATTCAGGTATGATGATTCTAACTGAAATAAGTCACACAGAAAAAGAAACATCATAAGATATCACTAATACACCGAATGTAAACTTGGCTACACAGGAACTGGATTACAAAACAGAACAGGGTCTCAAATTTAGAAAACCAACTTATGCTTGCTTAAGGGGAAAGGTGAGTTGGGGTGCTGCATAAAACCAGAGATTGAAATGAGCACAGATAAAGTTCCTTAAGCCAAATATGGAATAGACAAGAACTACTCCTTGCTCAACGAAATGGACTCAACACCCCATATTAAACGCCTAAGAATGTACCTGACTAGTAAGTATCTTAAAACCTATGGATTGCTATGTCTCTGAAAGAGAATCAAGCGTGTGTACAGGGGCATAAACGCAGCAGTGATAGGATTGGAGAGGTTCGGTGAGCAAATGAAGACCCTTTGAAGTCATATTGCATAGTACCCATTCCACGGGTCTCAACTCTCCAGGTTTAAGGGATTCTTCCTTCAGCTAAAACATGCACGTGGAACCCAGAGTATGATCAACCGTGTGATCGGGAGACGTGTTCCAATATGTCTCAATTCTCGTCCCCTGGTACTCGGGTGTAACATTCCAGACGCTTTACAAACACTCTCCCGACTTGGAGAGTCAGTGCCTTTAACCTCCTGTTTGGCCCATTTGCAATTTCTGCGGAAGATGAACAGGAATAGGGAGAACCAATGAGAGACTAGCTGGAGGTGTCTGGACGGGCAAATTTAACTCTCATTTCCCACCAGGAAGAGGAATTAACCAAAGGCTCAGCGTGCCGTGCCGGAACCAGATTAGGGCCTGAAGCAATCCTGCGGTGTTGCGGCCAGCTCACAAGAAAGCGAGTTGAAGAAAGGAGCTCAGGGGCACTGTAATTCACAAACCTGCAGAGTTATAAATGATAGCTATCGTCCAAAAATATACTGAAGTAAGGCTGCCAAGAGGACTTGAAAGTGGGGCAGAATTGCAGGAAACCGATTTCAGGAGGTAGACTGGAATTGCATTTAAAGCATAGGAAAAGAGGCAGAACGTCCACAATGATGCACTTGGCCCAAAAGGGCGTATGCGTTTTTTCCTGAATATATTCAGGAAAAAACGCATACGCCCTTTTTGGCCAACCAAGCAAGCTTGCAAAGGAAATCTGCACTACAATGAAGTCTCACTTCCCCCCGGTCAAAAGGGCCATCTGAAAAAAGTGTAAAATCCAGAAAGGCAGGACAGGCCATGGAGAACTGGGAGCCTTGTTATGCTGATGGGCGGGATGTAAATTGCCAACAGCCACTCTGGAGAGGTGTATAGTGTTTCCTGAAACATCTAAAAAACAAAGCAACAGAGCCTAGGGCACTTCCACTTATGGTCCTATAGCTTAGGGAAATTAAAATCAAAAAGACACAGCCACCCCAAAGTTTGGGACGGCTCTGTTTACAAGAACCTCGTTTACGGTACAAGTTCAATATCGCAGAAAGTGAAAAATGGATAAAGAAGTTGTGGTACTTACGTACAATGCAATATCACTCAGCAATGAAATCTATGTCATCAGGCCCGTAGCAGCATAATGAGTGGATTCAGGTATGATGATTCTAACTGAAATAAGTCACACAGAAAAAGAAACATCATAAGATATCATTAATACACGGAATGTAAACTTGGCTACACAGGAACTGGATTACAAAACAGAACAGGGTCTCAAGTTTAGGAAACCAACTTATGCTTGCTTAAGGGGAAAGGTGAGTTGGGGTGCTGCATAAAACCAGAGATTGAAATGAGCACAGATAAAGTTCCTTAAGCCAAATATGGAATAGACAAGAACTACTCCTTGCTCAACGAAATGGACTCAACACCCCATATTAAACGCCTAAGAATGTACCTGACTAGTAAGTATCTTAAAACCTATGGATTGCTATGACTCTGAAAGAAAATCAAGTGTGTGTACAGGGGCATAAACGCAGCAGTGATAGGATTGGAGAGGTTCGGTGAGCAAATGAAGACCCTTTGAAGTCATATTGCTTGGTACCCATTCCACGGGTCTCAACTCTCCAGGTTTAAGGGATTCTTCCTTCAGGTAAAACATGCACGTGGAACCCAGAGTATGATCAACCGTGTGATCGGGAGACGTGTTCCAATATGTCTCAATTCTCGTCCCCTGGTACTCGGGTGTAACATTCCAGACGCTTTACTAACACTCTCCCGACTTGGAGAGTCAGTGCCTTTAACCTCCTGTTTGGCCCATTTGCAATTTCTGCGGAAGATGAACAGGAATAGGGAGAACCAATGAGAGACTAGCTGGAGGTGTCTGGACGGGCAAATTTAACTCTCATTTCCCACCAGGAAGAGGAATTAACCAAAGGCTCAGCGTGCCATGCCGGAAACAGATTAGGGTCTAAAGCAATCCTGCGGTGTTGCGGCCAGCTCACAAGAAAGCGAGTTGAAGAAAGGAGCTCAGGGGCACTGTAATTCACAAACCTGCAGAGTTATAAATGACAGCTATCGTCCAAAAATATACTGAAGTAAGGCTGCCAAGAGGACTTGAAAGCGGGGCAGAATTGCAGGAAACCGATTTCAGGAGGTAGACTGGAATTGCATTTAAAGCATAAGAAAAGAGGCAGAACGTCCACAATGATGCACTTGGCCAAAAAGGGCGTATGCGTTTTTTCCTGAATATATTCAGGAAAAAACGCATACGCCCTTTTTGGCCAACCAAGCAAGCTTGCAAAGGAAATCTGCACTACAATGAAGTCTCACTTCCCCCCGGTCAAAAGGGCCATCTGAAAAAAGTGTAAAATCCAGAAAGGCAGGACAGGCCATGGAGAACTGGGAGCCTTGTTATGCTGATGGGCGGGATGTAAATTGCCAACAGCCACTCTGGAGAGGTGTATAGTGTTTCCTGAAACATCTAAAAAACAAAGCAACAGAGCCTAGGGCACTTCCACTTATGGTCCTATAGCTTAGGGAAATTAAAATCAAAAAGACACAGCCACCCCAAAGTTTGGGACGGCTCTGTTTACAAGAACCTCGTTTATGGTACAAGTTCAATATCGCAGAAAGTGAAAAATGGATAAAGAAGTTGTGGTACTTACGTACAATGCAATATCACTCAGCAATGAAATCTATGTCATCAGGCCCGTAGCAGCATAATGAGTGGATTCAGGTATGATGATTCTAACTGAAATAAGTCACACAGAAAAAGAAACATCATAAGATATCATTAATACACCGAATGTAAACTTGGCTACACAGGAACTGGATTACAAAACAGAACAGGGTCTCAAGTTTAGGAAACCAACTTATGCTTGCTTAAGGGGAAAGGTGAGTTGGGGTGCTGCATAAAACCAGAGATTGAAATGAGCACAGATAAAGTTCCTTAAGCCAAATATGGAATAGACAAGAACTACTCCTTGCTCAACGAAATGGACTCAACACCCCATATTAAACGCCTAAGAATGTACCTGACTAGTAAGTATCTTAAAACCTATGGATTGCTATGACTCTGAAAGAAAATCAAGTGTGTGTACAGGGGCATAAACGCAGCAGTGATAGGATTGGAGAGGATCGGTGAGCAAATGAAGACCCTTTGAAGTCATATTGCTTGGTACCCATTCCACGGGTCTCAACTCTCCAGGTTTAAGGGATTCTTCCTTCAGGTAAAACATGCACGTGGAACCCAGAGTATGATCAACCGTGTGATCGGGAGACGTGTTCCAATATGTCTCAATTCTCGTCCCCTGGTACTCGGGTGTAACATTCCAGACGCTTTACTAACACTCTCCCGACTTGGAGAGTCAGTGCCTTTAACCTCCTGTTTGGCCCATTTGCAATTTCTGAGGAAGATGAACAGGAATAGGGAGAACCAATGAGAGACTAGCTGGAGGTGTCTGGACGGGCAAATTTAACTCTCATTTCCCACCAGGAAGAGGAATTAACCAAAGGCTCAGCGTGCCATGCCGGAAACAGATTAGGGTCTGAAGCAATCCTGCGGTGTTGCGGCCAGCTCACAAGAAAGCGAGTTGAAGAAAGGAGCTCAGGGGCACTGTAATTCACAAACCTGCAGAGTTATAAATGACAGCTATCGTCCAAAAATATACTGAAGTAAGGCTGCCAAGAGGACTTGAAAGCGGGGCAGAATTGCAGGAAACCGATTTCAGGAGGTAGACTGGAATTGCATTTAAAGCATAGGAAAAGAGGCAGAACGTCCACAATGATGCACTTGGCCAAAAAGGGCGTATGCGTTTTTTCCTGAATATATTCAGGAAAAAACGCATACGCCCTTTTTGGCCAACCAAGCAAGCTTGCAAAGGAAATCTGCACTACAATGAAGTCTCACTTCCCCCCGGTCAAAAGGGCCATCTGAAAAAAGTGTAAACTCCAGAAAGGCAGGTCAGGGCATGGAGAACTGGGAGCCTTGTTATGCTGATGGGCGGGATGTAAATTGCCAACAGCCACTCGGGAGAGGTGTATGGTGTTTCCTGAAACATCTAAAAAACAAAGCAACAGAGCCTAGGGCACTTCCACTTATGGTCCTGTAGCTTGGGAAATTAAAATCAGAAAGACACAGCCACCCCAAAGTTTGGGACGGCTCTGTTTACAAGAACCTCATTTACGGTACAAGTTCAATATCGCAGAAAGTGAAAAATGGATAAAGAAGTTGTGGTACTTACGTACAATGCAATATCACTCAGCAATGAAATCTATGTCATCAGGCCCATAGCAGCATAATGAGTGGATTCAGGTATGATGATTCTAACTGAAATAAGTCACACAGAAAAAGAAACATCATAAGATATCACTAATACACGGAATGTAAACTTGGCTACACAGGAACTGGATTACAAAACAGAACAGGGTCGCAAATTTAGGAAACCAACTTATGCAAGCTTAAGGGGAAAGGTGAGTTGGGGTGCTGCATAAAACCTGAGATTGAAATGAGCACAGATAAAGTTCTTTAAGCCAAATATGGAATAGACAAGAACTACACCTTGCTCAACGAAATGGACTCAACAGCCCATATTAAATGCCTAAGAATGTACCTGACTAGTAAGTATCTTAAAACCTATGGATTGCTATGTCTCTGAAAGAAAATGAAGCATGTGTACAGGGGCATAAACGCAGCAGTGATAGGATTGGAGAGGTTCGGTGAGCAAATGAAGACCCTTTGATGTCATATTGCATGGTACCCATTCCACGGGTCTCAACTCTCCAGGTTTAAGGGATTCTTCCTTCAGCTAAAACATGCACGTGGAACCCAGAGTATGATCAACCGTGTGATTGGGAGACGTGTTCCAATATGTCTCAGTTCTCGTCCCCTGGTACTCGGGTGCAACATTCCAGACGCTTTACTAACACTCTCCCGACTTGGAGAGTCAGTGCCTTTAACCTCCTGTTTGGCCCATTTGCAATTTCTGAGGAAGATGAACAGGAATAGGGAGAACCAAAGAGAGACTAGCTGGAGGTGTCTGGACGGGCAAATTTAACTCTCATTTCCCACCAGGAAGAGGAATTTACCAAAGGCTCAGCGTGTCGTGCCGGAACCAGATTAGGGCCTGAAGCAATCCTGCGGTGTTGCGGCCAGCTCACAAGAAAGCGAGTTGAAGAAAGGAGCTCAGGGGCACTGTAATTCACAAACCTGCAGAGTTATAAATGACAGCTATCGTCCAAAAATATACTGAAGTAAGGCTGTCAAGAGGACTTGAAAGCGGGGCAGAATTGCAGGAAACCGATTTCAGGAGGTAGACTGGAATTGCATTTAAAGCATAGGAAAAGAGGCAGAACGTCCACAATGATGCACTTGGCCAAAAAGGGCGTATGCGTTTTTTCCTGAATATATTCAGGAAAAAACGCATACGCCCTTTTTGGCCAACCAAGCAAGCTTGCAAAGGAAATCTGCACTACAATGAAGTCTCACTTCCCCCCGGTCAAAAGGGCCATCTGAAAAAAGTGTAAAATCCAGAAAGGCAGGACAGGCCATGGAGAACTGGGAGCCTTGTTATGCTGATGGGCGGGATGGAAATTGCCAACAGCCACTCGGGAGAGGTGTATGGTGTTCCCTGAAACATCTAAAAAACAAAGCAACAGAGCCTAGGGCAATTCCACTTATGGTCCTATAGATTAGGGAAATTAAAATCAAAAAGACACAGCCACCCCAAAGTTTGGGACGGCTCTGTTTACAAGAACCTCGTTTACGGTACAAGTTCAATATCGCAGAAAGTGAAAAATGGATAAAGAAGTTGTGGTACTTACGTTCAATGCAATATCACTCAGCAATGAAATCTATGTCATCAGGCCCGTAGCAGCATAATGAGTGGATTCAGGTATGATGATTCTAACTGAAATAAGTCACACAGAAAAAGAAACATCATAAGATATCATTAATACACGGGATGTAAACTTGGCTACACAGGAACTGGATTACAAAACAGAACAGGGTCTCAAATTTAGAAAACCAACTTATGCTTGCTTAAGGGGAAAGGTAAGTTGGGGTGCTGCATAAAATCAGAGATTGAAATGAGCACAGATAAAGTTCCTTAAGCCAAATATGGAATAGACAAGAACTACTCCTTGCTCAACGAAATGGACTCAACACCCCATATTAAACGCCTAAGAATGAACCTGACTAGTAAGTATCTTAAAACCTATGGATTGCTATGTCTCTGAAAGAAAATCAAGCGTGTGTACAGGGGCATAAACGCAGCAGTGATAGGATTGGAGAGGTTCGGTGAGCAAATGAAGACCCTTTGAAGTCATATTGCATGGTACCCATTCCACGGGTCTCAACTCTCCAGGTTTAAGGGATTCTTCCTTCAGCTAAAACATGCACGTGGAACCCAGAGTATGATCAACCGTGTGATCGGGAGACGTCTTCCAATATGTCTCAGTTCTCGTCCCCTGGTACTCGGGTGCAACATTCCAGACGCTTTACTAACACTCTCCCGACTTGGAGAGTCAGTGCCTTTAACCTCCTGTTTGGCCCATTTGCAATTTCTGCGGAAGATGAACAGGAATAGGGAGAACCAATGAGAGACTAGCTGGAGGTGTCTGGACGGGCAAATTTAACTCTCATTTCCCACCAGGAAGAGGAATTAACCAAAGGCTCAGCGTGCCATGCCGGAAACAGATTAGGGTCTGAAGCAATCCTGCGGTGTTGCGGCCAGCTCACAAGAAAGTGAGTTGAAGAAAGGAGCTCAGGGGCACTGTAATTCACAAACCTGCAGAGTTATAAATGACAGCTATCGTCCAAAAATATACTGAAGTAAGGCTGCCAAGAGGACTTGAAAGCGGGGCAGAATTGCAGGAAACCGATTTCAGGAGGTAGACTGGAATTGCATTTAAAGCATAGGAAAAGAGGCAGAACGTCCACAATGATGCACTTGGCCAAAAAGGGCGTATGCGTTTTTTCCTGAATATATTCAGGAAAAAACGCATACGCCCTTTTTGGCCAACCAAGCAAGCTTGCAAAGGAAATCTGCACTACAATGAAGTCTCACTTCCCCCCGGTCAAAAGGGCCATCTGAAAAAAGTGTAAACTCCAGAAAGGCAGGTCAGGCCATGGAGAACTGGGAGCCTTGTTATGCTGATGGGCGGGATGTAAATTGCCAACAGCCACTCGGGAGAGGTGTATGGTGTTTCCTGAAACATCTAAAAAACAAAGCAACAGAGCCTAGGGCACTTCCACTTATGGTCCTGTAGCTTGGGAAATTAAAATCAGAAAGACACAGCCACCCCAAAGTTTGGGACGGCTCTGTTTACAAGAACCTCATTTACGGTACAAGTTCAATATCGCAGAAAGTGAAAAATGGATAAAGAAGTTGTGGTACTTACGTACAATGCAATATCACTCAGCAATGAAATCTATGTCATCAGGCCCATAGCAGCATAATGAGTGGATTCAGGTATGATGATTCTAACTGAAATAAGTCACACAGAAAAAGAAACATCATAAGATATCACTAATACACGGAATGTAAACTTGGCTACACAGGAACTGGATTACAAAACAGAACAGGGTCGCAAATTTAGGAAACCAACTTATGCATGCTTAAGGGGAAAGGTGAGTTGGGGTGCTGCATAAAACCTGAGATTGAAATGAGCACAGATAAAGTTCTTTAAGCCAAATATGGAATAGACAAGAACTACACCTTGCTCAACGAAATGGACTCAACAGCCCATATTAAATGCCTAAGAATGTACCTGACTAGTAAGTATCTTAAAACCTATGGATTGCTATGTCTCTGAAAGAAAATGAAGCATGTGTACAGGGGCATAAACGCAGCAGTGATAGGATTGGAGAGGTTCGGTGAGCAAATGAAGACCCTTTGATGTCATATTGCATGGTACCCATTCCACGGGTCTCAACTCTCCAGGTTTAAGGGATTCTTCCTTCAGCTAAAACATGCACGTGGAACCCAGAGTATGATCAACCGTGTGATTGGGAGACGTGTTCCAATATGTCTCAGTTCTCGTCCCCTGGTACTCGGGTGCAACATTCCAGACGCTTTACTAACACTCTCCCGACTTGGAGAGTCAGTGCCTTTAACCTCCTGTTTGGCCCATTTGCAATTTCTGAGGAAGATGAACAGGAATAGGGAGAACCAAAGAGAGACTAGCTGGAGGTGTCTGGACGGGCAAATTTAACTCTCATTTCCCACCAGGAAGAGGAATTTACCAAAGGCTCAGCGTGTCGTGCCGGAACCAGATTAGGGCCTGAAGCAATCCTGCGGTGTTGCGGCCAGCTCACAAGAAAGTGAGTTGAAGAAAGGAGCTCAGGGGCACTGTAATTCACAAACCTGCAGAGTTATAAATGACAGCTATCGTCCAAAAATATACTGAAGTAAGGCTGTCAAGAGGACTTGAAAGCGGGGCAGAATTGCAGGAAACCGATTTCAGGAGGTAGACTGGAATTGCATTTAAAGCATAGGAAAAGAGGCAGAACGTCCACAATGATGCACTTGGCCAAAAAGGGCGTATGCGTTTTTTCCTGAATATATTCAGGAAAAAACGCATACGCCCTTTTTGGCCAACCAAGCAAGCTTGCAAAGGAAATCTGCACTACAATGAAGTCTCACTTCCCCCCGGTCAAAAGGGCCATCTGAAAAAAGTGTAAAATCCAGAAAGGCAGGACAGGCCATGGAGAACTGGGAGCCTTGTTATGCTGATGGGCGGGATGGAAATTGCCAACAGCCACTCGGGAGAGGTGTATGGTGTTCCCTGAAACATCTAAAAAACAAAGCAACAGAGCCTAGGGCAATTCCACTTATGGTCCTATAGATTAGGGAAATTAATATCAAAAAGACACAGCCACCCCAAAGTTTGGGACGGCTCTGTTTACAAGAACCTCGTTTACGGTACAAGTTCAATATCGCAGAAAGTGAAAAATGGATAAAGAAGTTGTGGTACTTACGTACAATGCAATATCACTCAGCAATGAAATCTATGTCATCAGGCCCGTAGCAGCATAATGAGTGGATTCAGGTATGATGATTCTAACTGAAATAAGTCACACAGAAAAAGAAACATCATAAGATATCATTAATACACGGGATGTAAACTTGGCTACACAGGAACTGGATTACAAAACAGAACAGGGTCTCAAATTTAGAAAACCAACTTATGCTTGCTTAAGGGGAAAGGTAAGTTGGGGTGCTGCATAAAATCAGAGATTGAAATGAGCACAGATAAAGTTCCTTAAGCCAAATATGGAATAGACAAGAACTACTCCTTGCTCAACGAAATGGACTCAACACCCCATATTAAACGCCTAAGAATGTACCTGACTAGTAAGTATCTTAAAACCTATGGATTGCTATGTCTCTGAAAGAAAATCAAGCGTGTGTACAGGGGCATAAACGCAGCAGTGATAGGATTGGAGAGGTTCGGTGAGCAAATGAAGACCCTTTGAAGTCATATTGCATGGTACCCATTCCACGGGTCTCAACTCTCCAGGTTTAAGGGATTCTTCCTTCAGCTAAAACATGCACGTGGAACCCAGAGTATGATCAACCGTGTGATCGGGAGACGTCTTCCAATATGTCTCAGTTCTCGTCCCCTGGTACTCGGGTGCAACATTCCAGACGCTTTACTAACACTCTCCCGACTTGGAGAGTCAGTGCCTTTAACCTCCTGTTTGGCCCAGTTTGCAATTTCTGCGGAAGATGAACAGGAATAGGGAGAACCAATGAGAGACTAGGTGGAGGTGTCTGGACGGGCAAATTTAACTCTCATTTCCCACCAGGAAGAGGAATTAACCAAAGGCTCAGCGTGCCGTGCCGGAACCAGATTAGGGCCTGAAGCAAACATGCGGTGTTGCGGCCAGCTCACAAGAAAGCGAGTTGAAGAAAGGAGCTCAGGGGCACTGTAATTCACAAACCTGCAGAGTTATAAATGACAGCTATCGTCCAAAAATATACTGAAGTAAGGCTGCCAAGAGGACTTGAAAGCGGGGCAGAATTGCAGGAAACCGATTTCAGGAGGTAGACTGGAATTGCATTTAAAGCATAGGAAAAGAGGCAGAACGTCCACAATGATGCACTTGGCCAAAAAGGGCGTATGCATTTTTTCCTGAATATATTCAGGAAAAAACGCATACGCCCTTTTTGGCCAACCAAGCAAGCTTGCAAAGGAAATCTGCACTACAATGAAGTCTCACTTCCCCCCGGTCAAAAGGGCCACCTGAAAAAAGTGTAAAATCCAGAAAGGCAGGACAGGCCATGGAGAACTGGGAGCCTTGTTATGCTGATGGGCGGGATGTAAATTGCCAAGAGCCACTCGGGAGAAGTGTATGGTGTTTCCTGAAACATCTAAAAAACAAAGCAACAGAGCCTAGGGCACTTCCACTTATGGTCCTATAGCATAGGGAAATTAAAATCAAAAAGACACAGCCACCCCAAAGTTTGGGACGGCTCTGTTTACAAGAACCTCGTTTACGGTACAAGTTCAACAGCGCTGAAAGTGAAAAATGGATAAAGAAGTTGTGGTACTTACGTACACTGCAATATCACTCAGCAATGAAATCTATGTCATCAGGCCCATAGCAGCATAATGAGTGGATTCAGGTATGATGATTCTAACTGAAATAAGTCACACAGAAAAAGAAACATCATAAGATATCACTAATACACGGAATGTAAACTTGGCTACACAGGAACTGGATTACAAAACAGAACAGGGTCTCAAATTTAGAAAACCAACTTATGCTTGCTTAAGGGGAAAGGTGAGATGGGGTGCTGCATAAAACCAGAGATTGAAATGAGCACAGATAAAGTTCCTTAAGCCAAATATGGAATAGACAAGAACTACTCCTTGCTCAACGAAATGACTCAACAGCCCATATTAAACGCCTAAGAATGTACCTGACTAGTAAGTATCTTAAAACCTATGGATTGCTATGTCTCTGAAAGAAAATCAAGCGTGTGTACAGGGGCAAAAACGCAGCAGTGATAGGATTGGAGAGGTTCGGTGAGCAAATGAAGACCCTTTGAAGTCATATTGCATGGTACCCATTCCACGGGTCTCAACTCTCCAGGTTTAAGGGATTCTTCCTTCAGCTAAAACATGCACGTGGAACCCAGAGTATGATCAACCGTGTGATTGGGAGACGTGTTCCAATATGTCTCAGTTCTCGTCCCCTGGTACTCGGGTGCAACATTCCAGACGCTTTACTAACACTCTCCCGACTTGGAGAGTCAGTGCCTTTAACCTCCTGTTTGGCCCATTTGCAATTTCTGAGGAAGATGAACAGGAATAGGGAGAACCAAAGAGAGACTAGCTGGAGGTGTCTGGACGGGCAAATTTAACTCTCATTTCCCACCAGGAAGAGGAATTTACCAAAGGCTCAGCGTGTCGTGCCGGAACCAGATTAGGGCCTGAAGCAATCCTGCGGTGTTGCGGCCAGCTCACAAGAAAGTGAGTTGAAGAAAGGAGCTCAGGGGCACTGTAATTCACAAACCTGCAGAGTTATAAATGACAGCTATCGTCCAAAAATATACTGAAGTAAGGCTGTCAAGAGGACTTGAAAGCGGGGCAGAATTGCAGGAAACCGATTTCAGGAGGTAGACTGGAATTGCATTTAAAGCATAGGAAAAGAGGCAGAACGTCCACAATGATGCACTTGGCCAAAAAGGGCGTATGCGTTTTTTCCTGAATATATTCAGGAAAAAACGCATACGCCCTTTTTGGCCAACCAAGCAAGCTTGCAAAGGAAATCTGCACTACAATGAAGTCTCACTTCCCCCCGGTCAAAAGGGCCATCTGAAAAAAGTGTAAAATCCAGAAAGGCAGGACAGGCCATGGAGAACTGGGAGCCTTGTTATGCTGATGGGCGGGATGGAAATTGCCAACAGCCACTCGGGAGAGGTGTATGGTGTTCCCTGAAACATCTAAAAAACAAAGCAACAGAGCCTAGGGCAATTCCACTTATGGTCCTATAGATTAGGGAAATTAAAATCAAAAAGACACAGCCACCCCAAAGTTTGGGACGGCTCTGTTTACAAGAACCTCGTTTACGGTACAAGTTCAATATCGCAGAAAGTGAAAAATGGATAAAGAAGTTGTGGTACTTACGTTCAATGCAATATCACTCAGCAATGAAATCTATGTCATCAGGCCCGTAGCAGCATAATGAGTGGATTCAGGTATGATGATTCTAACTGAAATAAGTCACACAGAAAAAGAAACATCATAAGATATCATTAATACACGGGATGTAAACTTGGCTACACAGGAACTGGATTACAAAACAGAACAGGGTCTCAAATTTAGAAAACCAACTTATGCTTGCTTAAGGGGAAAGGTAAGTTGGGGTGCTGCATAAAATCAGAGATTGAAATGAGCACAGATAAAGTTCCTTAAGCCAAATATGGAATAGACAAGAACTACTCCTTGCTCAACGAAATGGACTCAACACCCCATATTAAACGCCTAAGAATGTACCTGACTAGTAAGTATCTTAAAACCTATGGATTGCTATGTCTCTGAAAGAAAATCAAGCGTGTGTACAGGGGCATAAACGCAGCAGTGATAGGATTGGAGAGGTTCGGTGAGCAAATGAAGACCCTTTGAAGTCATATTGCATGGTACCCATTCCACGGGTCTCAACTCTCCAGGTTTAAGGGATTCTTCCTTCAGCTAAAACATGCACGTGGAACCCAGAGTATGATCAACCGTGTGATCGGGAGACGTCTTCCAATATGTCTCAGTTCTCGTCCCCTGGTACTCGGGTGCAACATTCCAGACGCTTTACTAACACTCTCCCGACTTGGAGAGTCAGTGCCTTTAACCTCCTGTTTGGCCCAGTTTGCAATTTCTGCGGAAGATGAACAGGAATAGGGAGAACCAATGAGAGACTAGGTGGAGGTGTCTGGACGGGCAAATTTAACTCTCATTTCCCACCAGGAAGAGGAATTAACCAAAGGCTCAGCGTGCCGTGCCGGAACCAGATTAGGGCCTGAAGCAAACATGCGGTGTTGCGGCCAGCTCACAAGAAAGCGAGTTGAAGAAAGGAGCTCAGGGGCACTGTAATTCACAAACCTGCAGAGTTATAAATGACAGCTATCGTCCAAAAATATACTGAAGTAAGGCTGCCAAGAGGACTTGAAAGCGGGGCAGAATTGCAGGAAACCGATTTCAGGAGGTAGACTGGAATTGCATTTAAAGCATAGGAAAAGAGGCAGAACGTCCACAATGATGCACTTGGCCAAAAAGGGCGTATGCATTTTTTCCTGAATATATTCAGGAAAAAACGCATACGCCCTTTTTGGCCAACCAAGCAAGCTTGCAAAGGAAATCTGCACTACAATGAAGTCTCACTTCCCCCCGGTCAAAAGGGCCACCTGAAAAAAGTGTAAAATCCAGAAAGGCAGGACAGGCCATGGAGAACTGGGAGCCTTGTTATGCTGATGGGCGGGATGTAAATTGCCAAGAGCCACTCGGGAGAAGTGTATGGTGTTTCCTGAAACATCTAAAAAACAAAGCAACAGAGCCTAGGGCACTTCCACTTATGGTCCTATAGCATAGGGAAATTAAAATCAAAAAGACACAGCCACCCCAAAGTTTGGGACGGCTCTGTTTACAAGAACCTCGTTTACGGTACAAGTTCAACAGCGCTGAAAGTGAAAAATGGATAAAGAAGTTGTGGTACTTACGTACACTGCAATATCACTCAGCAATGAAATCTATGTCATCAGGCCCGTAGCAGCATAATGAGTGGATTCAGGTATGATGATTCTAACTGAAATAAGTCACACAGAAAAAGAAACATCATAAGATATCACTAATACACGGAATGTAAACTTGGCTACACAGGAACTGGATTACAAAACAGAACAGGGTCTCAAATTTAGAAAACCAACTTATGCTTGCTTAAGGGGAAAGGTGAGATGGGGTGCTGCATAAAACCAGAGATTGAAATGAGCACAGATAAAGTTCCTTAAGCCAAATATGGAATAGACAAGAACTACTCCTTGCTCAACGAAATGACTCAACAGCCCATATTAAACGCCTAAGAATGTACCTGACTAGTAAGTATCTTAAAACCTATGGATTGCTATGTCTCTGAAAGAAAATCAAGCGTGTGTACAGGGGCAAAAACGCAGCAGTGATAGGATTGGAGAGGTTCGGTGAGCAAATGAAGACCCTTTGAAGTCATATTGCATGGTACCCATTCCACGGGTCTCAACTCTCCAGGTTTAAGGGATTCTTCCTTCAGCTAAAACATGCACGTGGAACCCAGAGTATGATCAACCGTGTGATTGGGAGACGTGTTCCAATATGTCTCAGTTCTCGTCCCCTGGTACTCGGGTGCAACATTCCAGACGCTTTACTAACACTCTCCCGACTTGGAGAGTCAGTGCCTTTAACCTCCTGTTTGGCCCATTTGCAATTTCTGAGGAAGATGAACAGGAATAGGGAGAACCAAAGAGAGACTAGCTGGAGGTGTCTGGACGGGCAAATTTAACTCTCATTTCCCACCAGGAAGAGGAATTTACCAAAGGCTCAGCGTGTCGTGCCGGAACCAGATTAGGGCCTGAAGCAATCCTGCGGTGTTGCGGCCAGCTCACAAGAAAGTGAGTTGAAGAAAGGAGCTCAGGGGCACTGTAATTCACAAACCTGCAGAGTTATAAATGACAGCTATCGTCCAAAAATATACTGAAGTAAGGCTGTCAAGAGGACTTGAAAGCGGGGCAGAATTGCAGGAAACCGATTTCAGGAGGTAGACTGGAATTGCATTTAAAGCATAGGAAAAGAGGCAGAACGTCCACAATGATGCACTTGGCCAAAAAGGGCGTATGCGTTTTTTCCTGAATATATTCAGGAAAAAACGCATACGCCCTTTTTGGCCAACCAAGCAAGCTTGCAAAGGAAATCTGCACTACAATGAAGTCTCACTTCCCCCCGGTCAAAAGGGCCATCTGAAAAAAGTGTAAAATCCAGAAAGGCAGGACAGGCCATGGAGAACTGGGAGCCTTGTTATGCTGATGGGCGGGATGGAAATTGCCAACAGCCACTCGGGAGAGGTGTATGGTGTTCCCTGAAACATCTAAAAAACAAAGCAACAGAGCCTAGGGCAATTCCACTTATGGTCCTATAGATTAGGGAAATTAAAATCAAAAAGACACAGCCACCCCAAAGTTTGGGACGGCTCTGTTTACAAGAACCTCGTTTACGGTACAAGTTCAATATCGCAGAAAGTGAAAAATGGATAAAGAAGTTGTGGTACTTACGTTCAATGCAATATCACTCAGCAATGAAATCTATGTCATCAGGCCCGTAGCAGCATAATGAGTGGATTCAGGTATGATGATTCTAACTGAAATAAGTCACACAGAAAAAGAAACATCATAAGATATCATTAATACACGGGATGTAAACTTGGCTACACAGGAACTGGATTACAAAACAGAACAGGGTCTCAAATTTAGAAAACCAACTTATGCTTGCTTAAGGGGAAAGGTAAGTTGGGGTGCTGCATAAAATCAGAGATTGAAATGAGCACAGATAAAGTTCCTTAAGCCAAATATGGAATAGACAAGAACTACTCCTTGCTCAACGAAATGGACTCAACACCCCATATTAAACGCCTAAGAATGTACCTGACTAGTAAGTATCTTAAAACCTATGGATTGCTATGTCTCTGAAAGAAAATCAAGCGTGTGTACAGGGGCATAAACGCAGCAGTGATAGGATTGGAGAGGTTCGGTGAGCAAATGAAGACCCTTTGAAGTCATATTGCATGGTACCCATTCCACGGGTCTCAACTCTCCAGGTTTAAGGGATTCTTCCTTCAGCTAAAACATGCACGTGGAACCCAGAGTATGATCAACCGTGTGATCGGGAGACGTCTTCCAATATGTCTCAGTTCTCGTCCCCTGGTACTCGGGTGCAACATTCCAGACGCTTTACTAACACTCTCCCGACTTGGAGAGTCAGTGCCTTTAACCTCCTGTTTGGCCCAGTTTGCAATTTCTGCGGAAGATGAACAGGAATAGGGAGAACCAATGAGAGACTAGGTGGAGGTGTCTGGACGGGCAAATTTAACTCTCATTTCCCACCAGGAAGAGGAATTAACCAAAGGCTCAGCGTGCCGTGCCGGAACCAGATTAGGGCCTGAAGCAAACATGCGGTGTTGCGGCCAGCTCACAAGAAAGCGAGTTGAAGAAAGGAGCTCAGGGGCACTGTAATTCACAAACCTGCAGAGTTATAAATGACAGCTATCATCCAAAAATATACTGAAGTAAGGCTGCCAAGAGGACTTGAATGTGGGGCAGAATTGCAGGAAACCGATTTCAGGAGGTAGACTGGAATTGCATTTAAAGCATAGGAAAAGAGGCAGAACGTCCACAATGATGCACTTGGCCAAAAAGGGCGTATGCATTTTTTCCTGAATATATTCAGGAAAAAACGCATACGCCCTTTTTGGCCAACCAAGCAAGCTTGCAAAGGAAATCTGCACTACAATGAAGTCTCACTTCCCCCCAGTCAAAAGGGCCATCTGAAAAAAGTGTAAAATCCAGAAAGGCAGGACAGGCCATGGAGAACTGGGAGCCTTGTTATGCTGATGGGCGGGATGTAAATTGCCAACAGCCACTCGGGAGAGGTGTATGGTGTTTCCTGAAACATCTAAAAACAAAGCAACAGAGCCTAGGGCACTTCCTCTTATAGTCCTATAGCTTAGGGAAATTAAAATCAAAAAGACACAGCCACCCCAAAGTTTGGGACGGCTCTGTTTACAAGAACCTCGTTTATGGTACAAGTTCAATATCGCAGAAAGTGAAAAATGGATAAAGAAGTTGTGGTACTTACGTACAATGCAATATCACTCAGCAATGAAATCTATGTCATCAGGCCCGTAGCAGCATAATGAGTGGATTCAGGTATGATGATTCTAACTGAAATAAGTCACACAGAAAAAGAAACATCATAAGATATCACTAATACACGGGATGTAAACTTGGCTACACAGGAACTGGATTACAAAACAGAACAGGGTCTCAAATTTAGAAAACCAACTTATGCTTGCTTAAGGGGAAAGGTAAGTTGGGGTGCTGCATAAAATCAGAGATTGAAATGAGCACAGATAAATTTCCTTAAGCCAAATATGGAATAGACAAGAACTACTCCTTGCTCAACGAAATGGACCCAACACCCCATATTAAACGCCTAAGAATGTACCTGACTAGTAAGTATCTTAAAACCTATGGATTGCTATGTCTCTGAAAGAAAATCAAGCGTGTGTACAGGGGCATAAACGCAGCAGTGATAGGATTGGAGAGGTTCGGTGAGCAAATGAAGACCCTTTGAAGTCATATTGCATGGTACCCATTCCACGGGTCTCAACTCTCCAGGTTTAAGGGATTCTTCCTTCAGCTAAAACATGCACGTGGAACCCAGAGTATGATCAACCGTGTGATCGGGAGACGTGTTCCAATATGTCTCAGTTCTCGTCCCCTGGTACTCGGGTGCAACATTCCAGACGCTTTACTAACACTCTCCAGACTTGGAGAGTCAGTGCCTTTTACCTCCTGTTTGGCCCAGTTTGCAATTTCTGCGGAAAATGAACAGGAATAGGGAGAACCAGAGAGAGACTAGCTGGAGGTGTCTGGACGGGCAAATTTAACTCTCATTTCCCACCAGGAAGAGGAATTAACCAAAGGCTCAGCGTGCCGTGCCGGAACCAGATTAGGGCCTGAAGCAATCCTGCGGTGTTGCGGCCAGCTCACAAGAAAGCGAGTTGAAGAAAGGAGCTCAGTGGCACTGTAATTCACAAACCTGCAGAGTTATAAATGACAGCTATCGTCCAAAAATATACTGAAGTAAGGCTGCCAAGAGGACTTGAAAGCGGGGCAGAATTGCAGGAAACCGATTTCAGGAGGTAGACTGGAATTGCATTTAAAGCATAGGAAAAGAGGCAGAACGTCCACAATGATGCACTTGGCCAAAAAGGGCGTATGCATTTTTTCCTGAATATATTCAGGAAAAAACGCATACGCCCTTTTTGGCCAACCAAGCAAGCTTGCAAAGGAAATCTGCACTACAATGAAGTCTCACTTCCCCCCGGTCAAAAGGGCCACCTGAAAAAAGTGTAAAATCCAGAAAGGCAGGACAGGCCATGGAGAACTGGGAGCCTTGTTATGCTGATGGGCGGGATGTAAATTGCCAAGAGCCACTCGGGAGAGGTGTATGGTGTTTCCTGAAACATCTAAAAAACAAAGCAACAGAGCCTAGGGCACTTCCACTTATGGTCCTATAGCATAGGGAAATTAAAATCAAAAAGACACAGCCACCCCAAAGTTTGGGACGGCTCTGTTTACAAGAACCTCGTTTACGGTACAAGTTCAACAGCGCTGAAAGTGAAAAATGGATAAAGAAGTTGTGGTACTTACGTACACTGCAATATCACTCAGCAATGAAATCTATGTCATCAGGCCCGTAGCAGCATAATGAGTGGATTCAGGTATGATGATTCTAACTGAAATAAGTCACACAGAAAAAGAAACATCATAAGATATCACTAATACACGGAATGTAAACTTGGCTACACAGGAACTGGATTACAAAACAGAACAGGGTCTCAAATTTAGAAAACCAACTTATGCTTGCTTAAGGGGAAAGGTGAGATGGGGTGCTGCATAAAACCAGAGATTGAAATGAGCACAGATAAAGTTCCTTAAGCCAAATATGGAATAGACAAGAACTACTCCTTGCTCAACGAAATGACTCAACAGCCCATATTAAACGCCTAAGAATGTACCTGACTAGTAAGTATCTTAAAACCTATGGATTGCTATGTCTCTGAAAGAAAATCAAGCGTGTGTACAGGGGCATAAACGCAGCAGTGATAGGATTGGAGAGGTTCGGTGAGCAAATGAAGACCCTTTGAAGACATATTGCATGGTACCCATTCCACGGGTCTCAACTCTCCAGGTTTAAGGAATTCTTCCTTCAGCTAAAACATGCACGTGGAACCCAGAGTATGATCAACCGTGTGATCGGGAGACGTGTTCCAATATGTCTCAGTTCTCGTCCCCTGGTACTCGGGTGCAACATTCCAGACGCTTTACTAACACTCTCCCCACTTGGAGAGTCAGTGCCTTTAACCTCCTGTTTGGCCCATTTGCAATTTCTGCGGAAGATGAACAGGAATAGGGAGAACCAAAGAGAGACTAGCTGGAGGTGTCTGGACGGGCAAATTTAACTCTCATTTCCCACCAGGAAGAGGAATTAACCAAAGGCTCAGCGTGCCGTGCCGGAACCAGATTAGGGCCTGAAGCAATCCTGTGGTGTTGCGGCCAGCTCACAAGAAAGCGAGTTGAAGAAAGGAGCTCAGGGGCACTGTAATTCACAAACCTGCAGAGTTATAAATGACAGCTATCGTCCAAAAATATACTGAAGTAAGGCTGCCAAGAGGACTTGAAAGCGGGGCAGAATTGCAGGAAACCGATTTCAGGAGGTAGACTGGAATTGCATTTAAAGCATAGGAAAAGAGGCAGAACGTCCACAATGATGCACTTGGCCAAAAAGGGCGTATGCGTTTTTTCCTGAATATATGCAGGAAAAAACGCATACGCCCTTTTTGGCCAACCAAGCAAGCTTGCAAAGGAAATCTGCACTACAATGAAGTCTCACTTCCCCCCGGTCAAAAGGGCCATCTGAAAAAAGTGTAAAATCCAGAAAGGCAGGACAGGCCATGGAGAACTGGGAGCCTTGTTATGCTGATGGGCGGGATGTAAATTGCCAACAGCCACTCGGGAGAGGTGTATAGTGTTTCCTGAAACATCTAAAAAACAAAGCAACAGAGCCTAGGGCACTTCCACTTATGGTCCTATAGCTTAGGGAAATTAAAATCAAAAAGACACAGCCACCCCAAAGTTTGGGACGGCTCTGTTTACAAGAACCTCGTTTACGGTACAAGTTCAATATCGCAGAAAGTGAAAAATGGATAAAGAAGTTGTGGTACTTACGTACAATGCAATATCACTCAGCAATGAAATCTATGTCATCAGGCCCGTAGCAGCATAATGAGTGGATTCAGGTATGATGATTCTAACTGAAATAAGTCACACAGAAAACGAAACATCATAAGATATCATTAATATACGGAATGTAAACTTGGCTACACAGGAACTGGATTACAAAACAGAAGAGGGTCTCAAATTTAGGAAACCAACTTATGCTTGCTTAAGGGGAAAGGTGAGTTGGGGTGCTGCATAAAACCAGAGATTGAAATGAGCACAGATAAAGTTCCTTAAGCCAAATATGGAATAGACAAGAACTACTCCTTGCTCAACGAAATGGACTCAACACCCCATATTAAACGCCTAAGAATGTACCTGACTAGTAAATATCTTAAAACCTATGGATTGCTATGTCTCCGAAAGAAAATCAAGCGTTTGTACAGGGGCATAAACGCAGCAGTGATAGGATTGGAGAGGTTCGGTGAGCAAATGAAGACCCTTTGAAGTCATATTGCATGGTACCCATTCCACGGGTCTCAACTCTCCAGGTTTAAGGGATTCTTCCTTCAGCTAAAACATGCACGTGGAACCCAGAGTATGATCAACCGTGTGATCGGGAGACGTGTTCCAATATGTCTCAGTTCTCGTCCCCTGGTACTCGGGTGCAACATTCCAGACGCTTTACTAACACTCTCCCGACTTGGAGAGTCAGTGCCTTTAACCTCCTGTTTGGTCCATTTGCAATTTCTGCGGAAGATGAACAGGAATAGGGAGAAACAATGAGAGACTAGCTGGAGGTGTCTGGACGGGCAAATTTAACTCTCATTTCCCACCAGGAAGAGGAATTAACCAAAGGCTCAGCGTGCCGTGCCGGAACCAGATTAGGGCCTGAAGCAATCCTGCGGTGTTGCGGCCAGCTCACAAGAAAGCGAGTTGAAGAAAGGAGCTCAGGGGCACTGTAATTCACAAACCTGCAGAGTTATAAATGACAGCTATCGTCCAAAAATATACTGAAGTAAGGCTGCCAAGAGGACTTGAAAGCGGGGCAGAATTGCAGGAAACCGATTTCAGGAGGTAGACTGGAATTGCATTTAAAGCATAGGAAAAGAGGCAGAACGTCCACAATGATGCACTTGGCCAAAAAGGGCCTATGCGTTTTTTCCTGAATATATTCAGGAAAAAACGCATACGCCCTTTTTGGCCAACCAAGCAAGCTTGCAAAGGAAATCTGCACTACAATGAAGTCTCACTTCCCCCCGCTCAAAAGGGCCATCTGAAAAAAGTGTAAAATCCAGAAAGGCAGGACAGGCCATGGAGAACTGGGAGCCTTGTTATGCTGATGGGCGGGATGTAAATTGCCAACAGCCACTCCGGAGAGGTGTATGGTGTTTCCTGAAACATCTAAAAAACAAAGCAACAGAGCCTAGGGCACTTCCACTTATGGTCCTATAGCTTAGGGAAATTAAAATCAAAAAGACACAGCCACCCCAAAGTTTGGGACGGCTCTGTTTACAAGAACCTCGTTTACGGTACAAGTTCAATATCGCAGAAAGTGAAAAATGGATAAAGAAGTTGTGGTACTTACGTACAATGCAATATCACTCAGCAATGAAATCTATGTCATCAGGCCCGTAGCAGCATAATGAGTGGATTCAGGTATGATGATTCTAACTGAAATAAGTCACACAGAAAAAGAAACATCATAAGATATCATTAATACACGGGATGAAAACTTGGCTACACAGGAACTGGATTACAAAACAGAACAGGGTCTCAAATTTAGAAAACCAACTTATGCTTGCTTAAGGGGAAAGGTGAGTTGGGGTGCTGCATAAAACCAGAGATTGAAATGAGCACAGATAAAGTTCCTTAAGCCAAATATAGAATAGACAAGAACTACTCCTTGCTCAACGAAATGGACTCAACACCCCATATTAAACGCCTAAGAATGTACCTGACTAGTAAGTGTCTTAAAACCTATGGATTGCTATGTCTCTGAAAGAAAATCAAGCGTGTGTACAGGGGCATAAACGCAGAAGTGATAGGATTGGAGAGGTTTGGTGAGCAAATGAAGACCCTTTGAAGTCATATTGCATGGTACCCATTCCACGGGTCTCAACTCTCCAGGTTTAAGGGATTCTTCCTTCAGCTAAAACATGCACGTGGAACCCAGAGTATGATCAACCGTGTGATCGGGAGACGTGTTCCAATATGTCTCAGTTCTCGTCCCCTGGTACTTGGGTGCAACATTCCAGACGCTTTACTAACACTCTCCCGACTTGGAGAGTCAGTGCCTTTAACCTCCTGTTTGGCCCATTTGGAATTTCTGCGGAAGATGAACAGGAATAGGGAGAACCAATGAGAGACTAGCTGGAGGTGTCTGGACGGGCAAATTTAACTGTCATTTCCCACCAGGAAGAGGAATTAACCAAAGGCTCAGCGTGCCGTGCCGGAACCAGATTAGGGCCTGAAGCAATCCTGCGGTGTTGCGGCCAGCTCACAAGAAACCGAGTTGAAGAAAGGAGCTCAGTGGCACTGTAATTCACAAACCTGCAGAGTTATAAATGACAGCTATCATCCAAAAATATACTGAAGTAAGGCTGCCAAGAGGACGTGAAAGCGGGGCAGAATTGCAGGAAACCGATTTCAGGAGGTAGACTGGAATTGCATTCAAAGCATAGGAAAAGAGGCAGAACGTCCACAATGATGCACTTGGCCAAAAAGGGCGTATGCGTTTTTTCCTGAATATATTCAGGAAAAAACGCATACGCCCTTTTTGGCCAACCAAGCAAGCTTGCAAAGGAAATCTGCACTACAATGAAGTCTCACTTCCCCCCGGTCAAAGGGCCATCTGAAAAAAGTGTAAAATCCAGAAAGGCAGGACAGGCCATGGAGAACTGGGAGCCTTGTTATGCTGATGGGCGGGATGTAAATTGCCAACAGCCACTCGGGAGAGGTGTATGGTGTTTCCTGAAACATCTAAAAAACAAAGCAACAGAGCCTAGGGCACTTCCACTTATGGTCCTATAGCTTAGGGAAATTAAAATCAAAAAGACACAGCCACCCCAAAGTTTGGGACGGCTCTGTTTACAAGAACCTCGTTTACGGTACAAGTTCAATATCGCAGAAAGTGAAAAATGGATAAAGAAGTTGTGGTACTTACGTACAATGCAATATCACTCAGCAATGAAATCTATGTCATCAGGCCCGTAGCAGCATAATGAGTGGATTCAGGTATGATGATTCTAACTGAAATAAGTCACACAGAAAAAGAAACATCATAAGATATCACTAATACACGGAATGTAAACTTGGCTACACAGGAACTGGATTACAAAACAGAACAGGGTCTCAAATTTAGAAAACCAACTTATGCTTGCTTAAGGGGAAAGGTGAGTTGGGGTGCTGCATAAAACCAGAGATTGAAATGAGCACAGATAAAGTTCCTTAAGCCAAATATGGAATAGACAAGAACTACTCCTTGCTCAACGAAATGGACTCAACACCCCATATTAAACGCCTAAGAATGTACCTGACTAGTAAGTATCTTAAAACCTATGGATTGCTATGTCTCTGAAAGAGAATCAAGCGTGTGTACAGGGGCATAAACGCAGCAGTGATAGGATTGGAGAGGTTCGGTGAGCAAATGAAACCCTTTGAAGTCATATTGCTTGGTACCCATTCCACGGGTCTCAACTCTCCAGGTTTAAGGGATTCTTCCTTCAGCTAAAACATGCACGTGGAACCCAGAGTATGATCAACTGTGTGATCGGGAGACGTGTTCCAATATGTCTCAATTCTCGTCCCCTGTTACTCGGGTGTAACATTCCAGACGCTTTACTAACACTCTCCCGACTTGGAGAGTCAGTGCCTTTAACCTCCTGTTTGGCCCATTTGCAATTTCTGCGGAAGATGAACAGGAATAGGGAGAACCAATGAGAGACTAGCTGGAGGTGTCTGGACGGGCAAATTTAACTGTCATTTCCCACCAGGAAGAGGAATTAACCAAAGGCTCAGCGTGCCGTGCCGGAACCAGATTAGGGCCTGAAGCAATCCTGCGGTGTTGCGGCCAGCTCACAAGAAAGCGAGTTGAAGAAAGGAGCTCAGGGGCACTGTAATTCACAAACCTGCAGAGTTATAAATGACAGCTATCGTCCCAAAATATACTGAAGTAAGGCTGCCAAGAGGACTTGAAAGCGGGGCAGAATTGCAGGAAACCGATTTCAGGAGGTAGACTGGAATTGCATTTAAAGCATAGGAAAAGAGGCAGAACGTCCACAATGATGCACTTGGCCAAAAAGGGCGTATGCGTTTTTTCCTGAATATATTCAGGAAAAAACGCATACGCCCTTTTTGGCCAACCAAGCAAGCTTGCAAAGGAAATCTGCACTACAATGAAGTCTCACTTCCCCCCGGTCAAAAGGGCCACCTGAAAAAAGTGTAAAATCCAGAAAGGCAGGACAGGCCATGGAGAACTGGGAGCCTTGTTATGCTGATGGGCGGGATGTAAATTGCCAAGAGCCACTCGGGAGAGGTGTATGGTGTTTCCTGAAACATCTAAAAAACAAAGCAACAGAGCCTAGGGCACTTCCACTTATGGTCCTGTAGCTTGGGAAATTAAAATCAGAAAGACACAGCCACCCCAAAGTTTGGGACGGCTCTGTTTACAAGAACCTCGTTTACGGTACAAGTTCAATATCGCAGAAAGTGAAAAATGGATAAAGAAGTTGTGGTACTTACGTACAATGCAATATCACTCAGCAATGAAATCTATGTCATCAGGCCCATAGCAGCATAATGAGTGGATTCAGGTATGATGATTCTAACTGAAATAAGTCACACAGAAAAAGAAACATCATAAGATATCACTAATACACGGAATGTAAACTTGGCTACACAGGAACTGGATTACAAAACAGAACAGGGTCTCAAATTTAGAAAACCAACTTATGCTTGCTTAAGGGGAAAGGTGAGTTGGGGTGCTGCATAAAACCAGAGATTGAAATGAGCACAGATAAAGTTCCTTAAGCCAAATATGGAATAGACAAGAACTACTCCTTGCTCAACGAAATGGACTCAACACCCCATATTAAACGCCTAAGAATGTACCTGACTAGTAAGTATCTTAAAACCTATGGATTGCTATGTCTCTGAAAGAGAATCAAGCGTGTGTACAGGGGCATAAACGCAGCAGTGATAGGATTGGAGAGGTTCGGTGAGCAAATGAAGACCCTTTGAAGTCATATTGCTTGGTACCCATTCCACGGGTCTCAACTCTCCAGGTTTAAGGGATTCTTCCTTCAGCTAAAACATGCACGTGGAACCCAGAGTATGATCAACCGTGTGATCGGGAGACGTGTTCCAATATGTCTCAATTCTCGTCCCCTGGTACTCGGGTGTAACATTCCAGACGCTTTACTAACACTCTCCCGACTTGGAGAGTCAGTGCCTTTAACCTCCTGTTTGGCCCATTTGCAATTTCTGCGGAAGATGAACAGGAATAGGGAGAACCAATGAGAGACTAGCTGGAGGTGTCTGGACGGGCAAATATAACTGTCATTTCCCACCAGGAAGAGGAATTAACCAAAGGCTCAGCGTGCCGTGCCGGAACCAGATTAGGGCCTGAAGCAATCCTGCGGTGTTGCGGCCAGCTCACAAGAAAGCGAGTTGAAGAAAGGAGCTCAGGGGCACTGTAATTCACAAACCTGCAGAGTTATAAATGACAGCTATCGTCCAAAAATATACTGAAGTAAGGCTGCCAAGAGGACTTGAAAGCGGGGCAGAATTGCAGGAAACCGATTTCAGGAGGTAGACTGGAATTGCATTTAAAGCATAGGAAAAGAGGCAGAACGTCCACAATGATGCACTTGGCCAAAAAGGGCGTATGCGTTTTATCCTGAATATATTCAGGAAAAAACGCATACGCCATTTTTGGCCAACCAAGCAAGCTTGCAAAGGAAATCTGCACTACAATGAAGTCTCACTTCCCCCCGGTCAAAAGGGCCATCTGAAAAAAGTGTAAAATCCAGAAAGGCAGGACAGGCCATGGAGAACTGGGAGCCTTGTTATGCTGATGGGCGGGATGTAAATTGCCAACAGCCACTCGGGAGAGGTGTATGGTGTTTCCTGAAACATCTAAAAAACAAAGCAACAGAGCCTAGGGCACTTCCACTTATGGTCCTATACCTTAGGGAAATTAAAATCAAAAACACACAGCCACCCCAAAGTTTGGGACGGCTCTGTTTACAAGAACATCGTTTACGGTACAAGTTCAATATCACAGAAAGTGAAAAATGGATAAAGAAGTTGTGGTACTTACGTACAATGCAATATCACTCAGCAATGAAATCTATGTCATCAGGCCCGTAGCAGCATAATGAGTGGATTCAGGTATGATGATTCTAACTGAAATAAGTCACACAGAAAAAGAAACATCATAAGATATCACTAATACACCGAATGTAAACTTGGCTACACAGGAACTGGATTACAAAACAGAACAGGGTCTCAAATTTAGAAAACCAACTTATGCTTGCTTAAGGGGAAAGGTGAGTTGGGGTGCTGCATAAAACCAGAGATTGAAATGAGCACAGATAAAGTTCCTTAAGCCAAATATGGAATAGACAAGAACTACTCCTTGCTCAACGAAATGGACTCAACACCCCATATTAAACGCCTAAGAATGTACCTGACTAGTAAGTATCTTAAAACCTATGGATTGCTATGTCTCTGAAAGAAAATCAAGCGTGTGTACAGGGGCATAAACGCAGCAGTGATAGGATTGGAGAGGTTCGGTGAGCAAATGAAGACCCTTTGAAGTCATATTGCATGGTACCCATTCCATGGGTCTCAACTCTCCAGGTTTAAAGGATTCTTCCTTCAGCTAAAACATGCACGTGGAACCCAGAGTATGATCAACCGTGTGATCGGGAGACGTGTTCCAATATGTCTCAATTCTCGTCCCCTGGTACTCGGGTGTAACATTCCAGACGCTTTACTAACACTCTCCCCATTTGGAGAGTCAGTGCCTTTAACCTCCTGTTTGGCCCATTTGCAATTTCTGCGGAAGATGAACAGGAATAGGGAGAACCAAAGAGAGACTAGCTGGAGGTGTCTGGACGGGCAAATTTAACTCTCATTTCCCACCAGGAAGAGGAATTAACCAAAGGCTCAGCGTGCCGTGCCGGAACCAGATTAGGGCCTGAAGCAATCCTGCGGTGTTGCGGCCAGCTCACAAGAAAGCGAGTTGAAGAAAGGAGCTCAGGGGCACTGTAATTCACAAACCTGCAGAGTTATAAATGACAGCTATCGTCCAAAAATATACTGAAGTAAGGCTGACAAGAGGACTTGAAAGCGGGGCAGAATTGCAGGAAACCGATTTCAGGAGGTAGACTGGAATTGTATTTAAAGCATAGGAAAAGAGGCAGAACGTCCACAATGATGCACTTGGCCAAAAAGGGCGTATGCGTTTTTTCCTGAATATATTCAGGAAAAAACGCATACGCCCTTTTTGGCCAACCAAGCAAGCTTGCAAAGGAAATCTGCACTACAATGAAGTCTCACTTCCCCCCGGTCAAAAGGGCCATCTGAAAAAAGTGTAAAATCCAGAAAGGCAGGACAGGCCATGGAGAACTGGGAGCCTTGTTATGCTGATGGGCGGGATGTAAATTGCCAACAGCCACTCGGGAGAGGTGTATGGTGTTTCCTGAAACATCTAAAAAACAAAGCAACAGAGCCTAGGGCACTTCCACTTATGGTCCTATAGCTTAGGGAAATTAAAATCAAAAAGACACAGCCACCCCAAAGTTTGGGACGGCTCTGTTTACAAGAACATCGTTTACGGTACAAGTTCAATATCACAGAAAGTGAAAAATGGATAAAGAAGTTGTTGTACTTACGTACAATGCAATATCACTCAGCAATGAAATCTATGTCATCAGGCCCGTAGCAGCATAATGAGTGGATTCAGGTATGATGATTCTAACTGAAATGAGTCACACAGAAAAAGAAACATCATAAGATATCATTAATACACGGGATGTAAACTTGGCTACACAGGAACTGGATTACAAAACAGAACAGGGTCTCAAATTTAGAAAACCAACTTATGCTTGCTTAAGGGGAAAGGTGAGTTGGGGTGCTGCATAAAACCAGAGATTGAAATGAGCACAGATAAAGTTCCTTAAGCCAAATATGGAATAGACAAGAACTACTCCTTGCTCAACAAAATGGACTCAACAGCCCATATTAAACGCCTAAGAATGTACCTGACTAGTAAGTATCTTAAAACCTATGGATTGCTATGTCTCTGAAAGAAAATCAAGCGTGTGTACAGGGGCATAAACGCAGCAGTGATAGGATTGGAGAGGTTCGGTGAGCAAATGAAGACCCTTTGAAGTCATATTGCATGGTACCCATTCCACGGGTCTCAACTCTCCAGGTTTAAGGGATTCTTCCTTCAGCTAAAACATGCACGTGGAACCCAGAGTATGATCAACCGTGTGATCGGGAGACGTGTTCCAATATGTCTCAATTCTCGTCCCCTGGTACTCGGGTGTAACATTCCAGACGCTTTACTAACACTCTCCCGACTTGGAGAGTCAGTGTCTTTAACCTCCTGTTTGGCCCATTTGCAATTTCTGAGGAAGATGAACAGGAATAGGGAGAACCAATGAGAGACTAGCTGGAGGTGTCTGGACGGGCAAATTTAACTCTCATTTCCCACCAGGAAGAGGAATTAACCAAAGGCTCAGCGTGCCGTGCCGGAACCAGATTAGGGCCTGAAGCAATCCTGCGGTGTTGCGGCCAGCTCACAAGAAAGCGAGTTGAAGAAAGGAGCTCAGGGGCACTGTAATTCACAAACCTGCAGAGTTATAAATGACAGCTATCGTCCAAAAATATACTGAAGTAAGGCTGCCAAGAGGACTTGAAAGCGGGGCAGAATTGCAGGAAACCGATTTCAGGAGGTAGACTGGAATTGCATTTAAAGCATAGGAAAAGAGGCAGAACGTCCACAATGATGCACTTGGCCAAAAAGGGCGTATGCGTTTTTTCCTGAATATATTCAGGAAAAAACGCATACGCCCTTTTTGGCCAACCAAGCAAGCTTGCAAAGGAAATCTGCACTACAATGAAGTCTCACTTCCCCCCGGTCAAAAGGGCCACCTGAAAAAAGTGTAAAATCCAGAAAGGCAGGACAGGCCATGGAGAACTGGGAGCCTTGTTATGCTGATGGGCGGGATGTAAATTGCCAAGAGCCACTCGGGAGAGGTGTATGGTGTTTCCTGAAACATCTAAAAAACAAAGCAACAGAGCCTAGGGCACTTCCACTTATGGTCCTGTAGCTTGGGAAATTAAAATCAGAAAGACACAGCCACCCCAAAGTTTGGGACGGCTCTGTTTACAAGAACCTCGTTTACGGTACAAGTTCAATATCGCAGAAAGTGAAAAATGGATAAAGAAGTTGTGGTACTTACGTACAATGCAATATCACTCAGCAATGAAATCTATGTCATCAGGCCCATAGCAGCATAATGAGTGGATTCAGGTATGATGATTCTAACTGAAATAAGTCACACAGAAAAAGAAACATCATAAGATATCACTAATACACGGAATGTAAACTTGGCTACACAGGAACTGGATTACAAAACAGAACAGGGTCTCAAATTTAGAAAACCAACTTATGCTTGCTTAAGGGGAAAGGTGAGTTGGGGTGCTGCATAAAACCAGAGATTGAAATGAGCACAGATAAAGTTCCTTAAGCCAAATATGGAATAGACAAGAACTACTCCTTGCTCAACGAAATGGACTCAACAGCCCATATTAAACGCCTAAGAATGTATCTGACTAGTAAGTATCTTAAAACCTATGGATTGCTATGTCTCTGAAAGAGAATCAAGCGTGTGTACAGGGGCATAAACGCAGCAGTGATAGGATTGGAGAGGTTCGGTGAGCAAATGAAGACCCTTTGAAGTCATATTGCTTGGTACCCATTCCACGGGTCTCAACTCTCCAGGTTTAAGGGATTCTTCCTTCAGCTAAAACATGCACGTGGAACCCAGAGTATGATCAACTGTGTGATCGGGAGACGTGTTCCAATATGTCTCAATTCTCGTCCCCTGGTACTCGGGTGTAACATTCCAGACGCTTTACTAACACTCTCCCGACTTGGAGAGTCAGTGCCTTTAACCTCCTGTTTGGCCCATTTGCAATTTCTGCGGAAGATGAACAGGAATAGGGAGAAACAATGAGAGACTAGCTGGAGGTGTCTGGACGGGCAAATTTAACTCTCATTTCCCACCAGGAAGAGGAATTAACCAAAGGCTCAGCGTGCCGTGCCGGAACCAGATTAGGGCCTGAAGCAATCCTGCGGTGTTGCGGCCAGCTCACAAGAAAGCGAGTTGAAGAAAGGAGCTCAGGGGCACTGTAATTCACAAACCTGCAGAGTTATAAATGACAGCTATCGTCCAAAAATATACTGAAGTAAGGCTGCCAAGAGGACTTGAAAGCGGGGCAGAATTGCAGGAAACCGATTTCAGGAGGTAGACTGGAATTGCATTTAAAGCATAGGAAAAGAGGCAGAACGTCCACAATGATGCACTTGGCCCAAAAGGGCGTATGCGTTTTTTCCTGAATATATTCAGGAAAAAACGCATACGCCCTTTTTGGCCAACCAAGCAAGCTTGCAAAGGAAATCTGCACTACAATGAAGTCTCACTTCCCCCCGGTCAAAAGGGCCACCTGAAAAAAGTGGAAAATCCAGAAAGGCAGGACAGGCCATGGAGAACTGGGAGCCTTGTTATGCTGATGGGCGGGATGTAAATTGCCAACAGCCACTAGGGAGAGGTGTATGGTGTTTCCTGAAACATCTAAAAAACAAAGCAACAGAGCCTAGGGCACTTCCACTTATGGTCCTGTAGCTTGGGAAATTAAAATCAGAAAGACACAGCCACCCCAAAGTTTGGGACGGCTCTGTTTACAAGAACCTCGTTTACGGTACAAGTTCAATATCGCAGAAAGTGAAAAATGGATAAAGAAGTTGTGGTACTTACGTACAATGCAATATCACTCAGCAATGAAATCTATGTCATCAGGCCCGTAGCAGCATAATGAGTGGATTCAGGTATGATGATTCTAACTGAAATAAGTCACACAGAAAAAGAAACATCATAAGATATCACTAATACACGGGATGTAAACTTGGCTACACAGGAACTGGATTACAAAACAGAACAGGGTCTCAAATTTAGAAAACCAACTTATGCTTGCTTAAGGGGAAAGGTGAGTTGGGGTGCTGCATCAAACCAGAGATTGAAATGAGCACAGATAAAGTTCCTTAAGCCAAATATAGATTAGACAAGAACTACTCCTTGCTCAACGAAATGGACTCAACACCCCATATTAAACGCCTAAGAATGTACCTGACAATAAGTATCTTAAAACCTATGGATTGCTATGTCTCTGAAAGAAAATCAAGCGTGTGTACAGGGGCATAAACGCAGCAGTGATAGGATTGGAGAGGTTCGGTGAGCAAATGAAGACCCTTTGAAGTCATATTGCATGGTACCCATTCCACGGGTCTCAACTCTCCAGGTTTAAGGGACTCTGCCTTCAGGTAAAACATGCACGTGGAACCCAGAGTATGATCAACCGTGTGATCGGGAGACGTGTTCCAATATGTCTCAGTTCTCGTCCCCTGGTACTCGGGTGCAACATTCCAGACGCTTTACTAACACTCTCCCGACTTGGAGAGTCAGTGCCTTTAACCTCCTGTTTGGCCCATTTGCAATTTCTGCGGAAGATGAACAGGAATAGGGAGAACCAAAGAGAGACTAGCTGGAGGTGTCTGGACGGGCAAATTTAACTCTCATTTCCCACCAGGAAGAGGAATTAACCAAAGGCTCAGCGTGCCGTGCCGGAACCAGATTAGGGCCTGAAGCAATCCTGTGGTGTTGCGGCCAGCTCACAAGAAAGCGAGTTGAAGAAAGGAGCTCAGGGGCACTGTAATTCACAAACCTGCAGAGTTATAAATGACAGCTATCGTCCAAAAATATACTGAAGTAAGGCTGCCAAAAGGACTTGAAAGCGGGGCAGAATTGCAGGAAACCGATTTCAGGAGGTAGACTGGAATTGCATTTAAAGCATAGGAAAAGAGGCAGAACGTCCACAATGATGCACTTGGCCAAAAAGGGCATATGCGTTTTTTCCTGAATATATTCAGGAAAAAACGCATATGCCCTTTTTGGCCAACCAAGCAAGCTTGCAAAGGAAATCTGCACTACAATGAAGTCTCACTTCCCCCCGGTCAAAAGGGCCACCTGAAAAAAGTGGAAAATCCAGAAAGGCAGGACAGGCCATGGAGAACTGGGAGCCTTGTTATGCTGATGGGCGGGATGTAAATTGCCAAGAGCCACTCGGGAGAGGTGTATGGTGTTTCCTGAAACATCTAAAAAACAAAGCAACAGAGCCTAGGGCACTTCCACTTATGGTCCTGTAGCTTGGGAAATTAAAATCAGAAAGACACAGCCACCCCAAAGTTTGGGACGGCTCTGTTTACAAGAACCTCGTTTACGGTACAAGTTCAATATCGCAGAAAGTGAAAAATGGATAAAGAAGTTGTGGTACTTACGTACAATGCAATATCACTCAGCAATGAAATCTATGTCATCAGGCCCGTAGCAGCATAATGAGTGGATTCAGGTATGATGATTCTAACTGAAATAAGTCACACAGAAAAAGAAACATCATAAGATATCACTAATACACGGGATGTAAACTTGGCTACACAGGAACTGGATTACAAAACAGAACAGGGTCTCAAATTTAGAAAACCAACTTATGCTTGCTTAAGGGGAAAGGTGAGTTGGGGTGCTGCATCAAACCAGAGATTGAAATGAGCACAGATAAAGTTCCTTAAGCCAAATATAGAATAGACAAGAACTACTCCTTGCTCAACGAAATGGACTCAACACCCCATATTAAACGCCTAAGAATGTACCTGACAATAAGTATCTTAAAACCTATGGATTGCTATGTCTCTGAAAGAAAATCAAGCGTGTGTACAGGGGCATAAACGCAGCAGTGATAGGATTGGAGAGGTTCGGTGAGCAAATGAAGACCCTTTGAAGTCATATTGCATGGTACCCATTCCACGGGTCTCAACTCTCCAGGTTTAAGGGACTCTGCCTTCAGGTAAAACATGCACGTGGAACCCAGAGTATGATCAACCGTGTGATCGGGAGACGTGTTCCAATATGTCTCAGTTCTCGTCCCCTGGTACTCGGGTGCAACATTCCAGACGCTTTACTAACACTCTCCCGACTTGGAGAGTCAGTGCCTTTAACCTCCTGTTTGGCCCATTTGCAATTTCTGCGGAAGATGAACAGGAATAGGGAGAACCAAAGAGAGACTAGCTGGAGGTGTCTGGACGGGCAAATTTAACTCTCATTTCCCACCAGGAAGAGGAATTAACCAAAGGCTCAGCGTGCCGTGCCGGAACCAGATTAGGGCCTGAAGCAATCCTGTGGTGTTGCGGCCAGCTCACAAGAAAGCGAGTTGAAGAAAGGAGCTCAGGGGCACTGTAATTCACAAACCTGCAGAGTTATAAATGACAGCTATCGTCCAAAAATATACTGAAGTAAGGCTGCCAAAAGGACTTGAAAGCGGGGCAGAATTGCAGGAAACCGATTTCAGGAGGTAGACTGGAATTGCATTTAAAGCATAGGAAAAGAGGCAGAACGTCCACAATGATGCACTTGGCCAAAAAGGGCATATGCGTTTTTTCCTGAATATATTCAGGAAAAAACGCATATGCCCTTTTTGGCCAACCAAGCAAGCTTGCAAAGGAAATCTGCACTACAATGAAGTCTCACTTCCCCCCGGTCAAAAGGGCCATCTGAAAAAAGTGTAAAATCCAGAAAGGCAGGACAGGCCATGGAGAACTGGGAGCCTTGTTATGCTGATGGGCGGGATGTAAATTGCCAAGAGCCACTCGGGAGAGGTGTATGGTGTTTCCTGAAACATCTAAAAAACAAAGCAACAGAGCCTAGGGCACTTCCACTTATGGTCCTGTAGCTTGGGAAATTAAAATCAGAAAGACACAGCCACCCCAAAGTTTGGGACGGCTCTGTTTACAAGAACCTCGTTTACGGTACAAGTTCAATATCGCAGAAAGTGAAAAATGGATAAAGAAGTTGTGGTACTTACTTACAATGCAATATCACTCAGCAATGAAATCTATGTCATCAGGCTCATAGCAGCATAATGAGTGGATTCAGGTATGATGATTCTAACTGAAATAAGTCACACAGAAAAAGAAACATCATAAGATATCACTAATACACGGAATGTAAACTTGGCTACACAGGAACTGGATTACAAAACAGAACAGGGTCTCAAATTTAGAAAACCAACTTATGCTTGCTTAAGGGGAAAGGTGAGTTGGGGTGCTGCATAAAACCAGAGATTGAAATGAGCATAGATAAAGTTCCTTAAGCCAAATATGGAATAGACAAGAACTACTCCTTGCTCAACGAAATGGACTCAACACCCCATATTAAACGCCTAAGAATGTACCTGACTAGTAAGTATCTTAAAACCTATGGATTGCTATGTCTCTGAAAGAAAATCAAGCGTGTGTACAGGGGCATAAACGCAGCAGTGATAGGATTGGAGAGGTTCGGTGAGCAAATGAAGACCCTTTGAAGTCATATTGCATGGTACCCATTCCACGGGTCTCAACTCTCCAGGTTTAAGGGATTCTTCCTTCAGCTAAAACATGCACGTGGAACCCAGAGTATGATCAACCGTGTGATCGGGAGACGTGTTCCAATATGTCTCAATTCTCGTCCCCTGGTACTCGGGTGTAACATTCCAGACGCTTTACTAACACTCTCCCGACTTGGAGAGTCAGTGCCTTTAACCTCCTGTTTGGCCCATTTGCAATTTCTGAGGAAGATGAACAGGAATAGGGAGAACCAATGAGAGACTAGCTGGAGGTGTCTGGACGGGCAAATTTAACTCTCATTTCCCACCAGGAAGAGGAATTAACCAAAGGCTCAGCGTGCCGTGCCGGAACCAGATTAGGGCCTGAAGCAATCCTGCGGTGTTGCGGCCAGCTCACAAGAAAGCGAGTTGAAGAAAGGAGCTCAGGGGCACTGTAATTCACAAACCTGCAGAGTTATAAATGACAGCTATCGTCCAAAAATATACTGAAGTAAGGCTGCCAAGAGGACTTGAAAGCGGGGCAGAATTGCAGGAAACCGATTTCAGGAGGTAGACTGGAATTGCATTTAAAGCATAGGAAAAGAGGCAGAACGTCCACAATGATGCACTTGGCCAAAAAGGGCGTATGCGTTTTTTCCTGAATATATTCAGGAAAAAACGCATACGCCCTTTTTGGCCAACCAAGCAAGCTTGCAAAGGAAATCTGCACTACAATGAAGTCTCACTTCCCCCCGGTCAAAAGGGCCATCTGAAAAAAGTGTAAAATCCAGAAAGGCAGGACAGGCCATGGAGAACTGGGAGCCTTGTTATGCTGATGGGCGGGATGTAAATTGCCAACAGCCACTCGGGAGAGGTGTATGGTGTTTCCTGAAACATCTAAAAAACAAAGCAACAGAGCCTAGGGCACTTCCACTTATGGTCCTGTAGCTTGGGAAATTAAAATCAGAAAGACACAGCCACCCCAAAGTTTGGGACGGCTCTGTTTACAAGAACCTCGTTTACGGTACAAGTTCAATATCGCAGAAAGTGAAAAATGGATAAAGAAGTTGTGGTACTTACGTACAATGCAATATCACTCAGCAATGAAATCTATGTCATCAGGCCCGTAGCAGCATAATGAGTGGATTCAGGTATGATGATTCTAACTGAAATAAGTCACACAGAAAAAGAAACATCATAAGATATCACTAATACACGGAATGTAAACTTGGCTACACAGAACTGGATTACAAAACAGAACAGGGTCTCAAATTTAGAAAACCAACTTATGCTTGCTTAAGGGGAAAGGTGAGTTGGGGTGCTGCATAAAACCAGAGATTGAAATGAGCACAGATAAAGTTCCTTAAGCCAAATATGGAATAGACAAGAACTACTCCTTGCTCAACGAAATGGACTCAACAGCCCATATTAAACGCCTAAGAATGTACCTGACTAGTAAGTATCTTAAAACCTATGGATTGCTATGTCTCTGAAAGAGAATCAATCGTGTGTACAGGGGCATAAACGCAGCAGTGATAGGATTGGAGAGGTTCGGTGAGCAAATGAAGACCCTTTGAAGTCATATTGCTTGGTACCCATTCCACGGGTCTCAACTCTCCAGGTTTAAGGGATTCTTCCTTCAGCTAAAACATGCACGTGGAACCCAGAGTATGATCAACCGTGTGATCGGGAGACGTGTTCCAATATGTCTCAATTCTCGTCCCCTGGTACTCGGGTGTAACATTCCAGACGCTTTACTAACACTCTCCCGACTTGGAGAGTCAGTGCCTTTAACCTCCTGTTTGGCCCATTTGCAATTTCTGCGGAAGATGAACAGGAATAGGGAGAACCAATGAGAGACTAGCTGGAGGTGTCTGGACGGGCAAATTTAACTCTCATTTCCCACCATGAAGAGGAATTAACCAAAGGCTCAGCGTGCCGTGCCGGAACCAGATTAGGGCCTGAAGCAATCCTGCGGTGTTGCGGCCAGCTCCCAAGAAAGCGAGTTGAAGAAAGGAGCTCAGGGGCACTGTAATTCACAAACCTGCAGAGTTATAAATGACAGCTATCGTCCAAAAATATACTGAAGTAAGGCTGCCAAGAGGACTTGAAAGCGGGGCAGAATTGCAGGAAACCGATTTCAGGAGGTAGACTGGAATTGCATTTAAAGCATAGGAAAAGAGGCAGAACGTCCACAATGATGCACTTGGCCAAAAAGGGCGTATGCGTTTTTTCCTGAATATATTCAGGAAAAAACGCATACGCCCTTTTTGGCCAACCAAGCAAGCTTGCAAAGGAAATCTGCACTACAATGAAGTCTCACTTCCCCCCGGTCAAAAGGGCCATCTGAAAAAAGTGTAAAATCCAGAAAGGCAGGACAGGCCATGGAGAACTGGGAGCCTTGTTATGCTGATGGGCGGGATGTAAATTGCCAACAGCCACTCGGGAGAGGTGTATGGTGTTTCCTGAAACATCTAAAAAACAAAGCAACAGAGCCTAGGGCACTTCCACTTATGGTCCTATAGCTTAGGGAAATTAAAATCAAAAAGACACAGCCACCCCAAAGTTTGGGACGGCTCTGTTTACAAGAACCTCGTTTACGGTACAAGTTCAATATCGCAGAAAGTGAAAAATGGATAAAGAAGTTGTGGTACTTACGTACAATGCAATATCACTCAGCAATGTAATCTATGTCATCAGGCCCATAGCAGCATAATGAGTGGATTCAGGTATGATGATTCTAACTGAAATAACTCACACAGAAAAAGAAACATCATAAGATATCACTAATACACGGAATGTAAACTTGGCTACACAGGAACTGGATTACAAAACAGAACAGGGTCTCAAATTTAGAAAACCAACTTATGCTTGCTTAAGGGGAAAGGTGAGTTGGGGTGCTGCATAAAACCAGAGATTGAAATGAGCACAGATAAAGTTCCTTAAGCCAAATATGGAATAGACAAGAACTACTCCTTGCTCAACGAAATGGACTCAACAGCCCATATTAAACGCCTAAGAATGTACCTGACTAGTAAGTATCTTAAAACCTATGGATTGCTATGTCTCTGAAAGAGAATCAAGCGTGTGTACAGGGGCATAAACGCAGCAGTGATAGGATTGGAGAGGTTCGGTGAGCAAATGAAGACCCTTTGAAGTCATATTGCTTGGTACCCATTCCACGGGTCTCAACTCTCCAGGTTTAAGGGATTCTTCCTTCAGCTAAAACATGCACGTGGAACCCAGAGTATGATCAACCGTGTGATCGGGAGACGTGTTCCAATATGTCTCAATTCTCGTCCCCTGGTACTCGGGTGTAACATTCCAGACGCTTTACTAACACTCTCCCGACTTGGAGAGTCAGTGCCTTTAACCTCCTGTTTGGCCCATTTGCAATTTCTGCGGAAGATGAACAGGAATAGGGAGAACCAATGAGAGACTAGCTGGAGGTGTCTGGACGGGCAAATTTAACTGTCATTTCCCACCAGGAAGAGGAATTAACCAAAGGCTCAGCGTGCCGTGCCGGAACCAGATTAGGGCCTGAAGCAATCCTGCGGTGTTGCGGCCAGCTCACAAGAAAGCGAGTTGAAGAAAGGAGCTCAGGGGCACTGTAATTCACAAACCTGCAGAGTTATAAATGACAACTATCGTCCAAAAATATACTGAAGTAAGGCTGCCAAGAGGACTTGAAAGCGGGGCAGAATTGCAGGAAACCGATTTCAGGAGGTAGACTGGAATTGCATTTAAAGCATAGGAAAAGAGGCAGAACGTCCACAATGATGCACTTGGCCAAAAAGGGCGTATGCGTTTTTTCCTGAATATATTCAGGAAAAAACGCATACGCCCTTTTTGGCCAACCAAGCAAGCTTGCAAAGGAAATCTGCACTACAATGAAGTCTCACTTCCCCCCGGTCAAAAGGGCCATCTGAAAAAAGTGTAAAATCCAGAAAGGCAGGACAGGCCATGGAGAACTGGGAGCCTTGTTATGCTGATGGGCGGGATGTAAATTGCCAACAGCCACTCGGGAGAGGTGTATGGTGTTTCCTGAAACATCTAAAAAACAAAGCAACAGAGCCTAGGGCACTTCCACTTATGGTCCTGTAGCTTGGGAAATTAAAATCAGAAAGACACAGCCACCCCAAAGTTTGGGACGGCTCTGTTTACAAGAACCTCGTTTACGGTACAAGTTCAATATCGCAGAAAGTGAAAAATGGATAAAGAAGTTGTGGTACTTACGTACAATGCAATATCACTCAGCAATGAAATCTATGTCATCAGGCCCGTAGCAGCATAATGAGTGGATTCAGGTATGATGATTCTAACTGAAATAAGTCACACAGAAAAAGAAACATCATAAGATATCACTAATACACGGAATGTAAACTTGGCTACACAGAACTGGATTACAAAACAGAACAGGGTCTCAAATTTAGAAAACCAACTTATGCTTGCTTAAGGGGAAAGGTGAGTTGGGGTGCTGCATAAAACCAGAGATTGAAATGAGCACAGATAAAGTTCCTTAAGCCAAATATGGAATAGACAAGAACTACTCCTTGCTCAACGAAATGGACTCAACAGCCCATATTAAACGCCTAAGAATGTACCTGACTAGTAAGTATCTTAAAACCTATGGATTGCTATGTCTCTGAAAGAGAATCAATCGTGTGTACAGGGGCATAAACGCAGCAGTGATAGGATTGGAGAGGTTCGGTGAGCAAATGAAGACCCTTTGAAGTCATATTGCTTGGTACCCATTCCACGGGTCTCAACTCTCCAGGTTTAAGGGATTCTTCCTTCAGCTAAAACATGCACGTGGAACCCAGAGTATGATCAACCGTGTGATCGGGAGACGTGTTCCAATATGTCTCAATTCTCGTCCCCTGGTACTCGGGTGTAACATTCCAGACGCTTTACTAACACTCTCCCGACTTGGAGAGTCAGTGCCTTTAACCTCCTGTTTGGCCCATTTGCAATTTCTGCGGAAGATGAACAGGAATAGGGAGAACCAATGAGAGACTAGCTGGAGGTGTCTGGACGGGCAAATTTAACTCTCATTTCCCACCATGAAGAGGAATTAACCAAAGGCTCAGCGTGCCGTGCCGGAACCAGATTAGGGCCTGAAGCAATCCTGCGGTGTTGCGGCCAGCTCCCAAGAAAGCGAGTTGAAGAAAGGAGCTCAGGGGCACTGTAATTCACAAACCTGCAGAGTTATAAATGACAGCTATCGTCCAAAAATATACTGAAGTAAGGCTGCCAAGAGGACTTGAAAGCGGGGCAGAATTGCAGGAAACCGATTTCAGGAGGTAGACTGGAATTGCATTTAAAGCATAGGAAAAGAGGCAGAACGTCCACAATGATGCACTTGGCCAAAAAGGGCGTATGCGTTTTTTCCTGAATATATTCAGGAAAAAACGCATACGCCCTTTTTGGCCAACCAAGCAAGCTTGCAAAGGAAATCTGCACTACAATGAAGTCTCACTTCCCCCCGGTCAAAAGGGCCATCTGAAAAAAGTGTAAAATCCAGAAAGGCAGGACAGGCCATGGAGAACTGGGAGCCTTGTTATGCTGATGGGCGGGATGTAAATTGCCAACAGCCACTCGGGAGAGGTGTATGGTGTTTCCTGAAACATCTAAAAAACAAAGCAACAGAGCCTAGGGCACTTCCACTTATGGTCCTATAGCTTAGGGAAATTAAAATCAAAAAGACACAGCCACCCCAAAGTTTGGGACGGCTCTGTTTACAAGAACCTCGTTTACGGTACAAGTTCAATATCGCAGAAAGTGAAAAATGGATAAAGAAGTTGTGGTACTTACGTACAATGCAATATCACTCAGCAATGTAATCTATGTCATCAGGCCCATAGCAGCATAATGAGTGGATTCAGGTATGATGATTCTAACTGAAATAACTCACACAGAAAAAGAAACATCATAAGATATCACTAATACACGGAATGTAAACTTGGCTACACAGGAACTGGATTACAAAACAGAACAGGGTCTCAAATTTAGAAAACCAACTTATGCTTGCTTAAGGGGAAAGGTGAGTTGGGGTGCTGCATAAAACCAGAGATTGAAATGAGCACAGATAAAGTTCCTTAAGCCAAATATGGAATAGACAAGAACTACTCCTTGCTCAACGAAATGGACTCAACAGCCCATATTAAACGCCTAAGAATGTACCTGACTAGTAAGTATCTTAAAACCTATGGATTGCTATGTCTCTGAAAGAGAATCAAGCGTGTGTACAGGGGCATAAACGCAGCAGTGATAGGATTGGAGAGGTTCGGTGAGCAAATGAAGACCCTTTGAAGTCATATTGCTTGGTACCCATTCCACGGGTCTCAACTCTCCAGGTTTAAGGGATTCTTCCTTCAGCTAAAACATGCACGTGGAACCCAGAGTATGATCAACCGTGTGATCGGGAGACGTGTTCCAATATGTCTCAATTCTCGTCCCCTGGTACTCGGGTGTAACATTCCAGACGCTTTACTAACACTCTCCCGACTTGGAGAGTCAGTGCCTTTAACCTCCTGTTTGGCCCATTTGCAATTTCTGCGGAAGATGAACAGGAATAGGGAGAACCAATGAGAGACTAGCTGGAGGTGTCTGGACGGGCAAATTTAACTGTCATTTCCCACCAGGAAGAGGAATTAACCAAAGGCTCAGCGTGCCGTGCCGGAACCAGATTAGGGCCTGAAGCAATCCTGCGGTGTTGCGGCCAGCTCACAAGAAAGCGAGTTGAAGAAAGGAGCTCAGGGGCACTGTAATTCACAAACCTGCAGAGTTATAAATGACAGCTATCGTCCAAAAATATACTGAAGTAAGGCTGCCAAGAGGACTTGAAAGCGGGGCAGAATTGCAGGAAACCGATTTCAGGAGGTAGACTGGAATTGCATTTAAAGCATAGGAAAAGAGGCAGAACGTCCACAATGATGCACTTGGCCCAAAAGGGCGTATGCGTTTTTTCCTGAATATATTCAGGAAAAAACGCATACGCCCTTTTTGGCCAACCAAGCAAGCTTGCAAAGGAAATCTGCACTACAATGAAGTCTCACTTCCCCCCGCTCAAAAGGGCCACCTGAAAAAAGTGTAAAATCCAGAAAGGCAGGACAGGCCATGGAGAACTGGGAGCCTTGTTATGCTGATGGGCGGGATGTAAATTGCCAAGAGCCACTCGGGAGAGGTGTATGGTGTTTCCTGAAACATCTAAAAAACAAAGCAACAGAGCCTAGGGCACTTCCACTTATGGTCCTGTAGCTTGGGAAATTAAAATCAGAAAGACACAGCCACCCCAAAGTTTGGGACGGCTCTGTTTACAAGAACCTCGTTTACGGTACAAGTTCAATATCGCAGAAAGTGAAAAATGGATAAAGAAGTTGTGGTACTTACGTACAATGCAATATCACTCAGCAATGAAATCTATGTCATCAGGCCCGTAGCAGCATAATGAGTGGATTCAGGTATGATGATTCTAACTGAAATAAGTCACACAGAAAAAGAAACATCATAAGATATCACTAATACACGGGATGTAAACTTGGCTACACAGGAACTGGATTACAAAACAGAACAGGGTCTCAAATTTAGAAAACCAACTTATGCTTGCTTAAGGGGAAAGGTGAGTTGGGGTGCTGCATAAAACCAGAGATTGAAATGAGCACAGATAAAGTTCCTTAAGCCAAATATAGAATAGACAAGAACTACTCCTTGCTCAACGAAATGGACTCAACACCCCATATTAAACGCCTAAGAATGTACCTGACAATAAGTATCTTAAAACCTATGGATTGCTATGTCTCTGAAAGAAAATCAAGCGTGTGTACAGGGGCATAAACGCAGCAGTGATAGGATTGGAGAGGTTCGGTGAGCAAATGAAGACCCTTTGAAGTCATATTGCATGGTACCCATTCCACGGGTCTCAACTCTCCAGGTTTAAGGGACTCTGCCTTCAGGTAAAACATGCACGTGGAACCCAGAGTATGATCAACCGTGTGATCGGGAGACGTGTTCCAATATGTCTCAGTTCTCGTCCCCTGGTACTCGGGTGCAACATTCCAGACGCTTTACTAACACTCTCCCGACTTGGAGAGTCAGTGCCTTTAACCTCCTCTTTGGCCCATTTGCAATTTCTGCGGAAGATGAACAGGAATAGGGAGAACCAAAGAGAGACTAGCTGGAGGTGTCTGGACGGGCAAATTTAACTCTCATTTCCCACCAGGAAGAGGAATTAACCAAAGGCTCAGCGTGCCGTGCCGGAACCAGATTAGGGCCTGAAGCAATCCTGTGGTGTTGCGGCCAGCTCACAAGAAAGCGAGTTGAAGAAAGGAGCTCAGGGGCACTGTAATTCACAAACCTGCAGAGTTATAAATGACAGCTATCGTCCAAAAATATACTAAAGTAAGGCTGCCAAGAGGACTTGAAAGCGGGGCAGAATTGCAGGAAACCGATTTCAGGAGGTAGACTGGAATTGCATTTAAAGCATAGGAAAAGAGGCAGAACGTCCACAATGATGCACTTGGCCAAAAAGGGCATATGCGTTTTTTCCTGAATATATTCAGGAAAAAACGCATACGCCCTTTTTGGCCAACCAAGCAAGCTTGCAAAGGAAATCTGCACTACAATGAAGTCTCACTTCCCCCCGGTCAAAAGGGCCATCTGAAAAAAGTGTAAAATCCAGAAAGGCAGGACAGGCCATGGAGAACTGGGAGCCTTGTTATGCTGATGGGCGGGATGTAAATTGCCAACAGCCACTCGGGAGAGGTGTATGGTGTTTCCTGAAACATCTAAAAAACAAAGCAACAGAGCCTAGGGCACTTCCACTTATGGTCCTGTAGCTTGGGAAATTAAAATCAGAAAGACACAGCCACCCCAAAGTTTGGGACGGCTCTGTTTACAAGAACCTCGTTTACGGTACAAGTTCAATATCGCAGAAAGTGAAAAATGGATAAAGAAGTTGTGGTACTTACTTACAATGCAATATCACTCAGCAATGAAATCTATGTCATCAGGCTCATAGCAGCATAATGAGTGGATTCAGGTATGATGATTCTAACTGAAATAAGTCACACAGAAAAAGAAACATCATAAGATATCACTAATACACGGAATGTAAACTTGGCTACACAGGAACTGGATTACAAAACAGAACAGGGTCTCAAATTTAGAAAACCAACTTATGCTTGCTTAAGGGGAAAGGTGAGTTGGGGTGCTGCATAAAACCAGAGATTGAAATGAGCACAGATAAAGTTCCTTAAGCCAAATATGGAATAGACAAGAACTACTCCTTGCTCAACGAAATGGACTCAACAGCCCATATTAAACGCCTAAGAATGTACCTGACTAGTAAGTATCTTAAAACCTATGGATTGCTATGTCTCTGAAAGAGAATCAAGCGTGTGTACAGGGGCATAAACGCAGCAGTGATAGGATTGGAGAGGTTCGGTGAGCAAATGAAGACCCTTTGAAGTCATATTGCTTGGTACCCATTCCACGGGTCTCAACTCTCCAGGTTTAAGGGATTCTTCCTTCAGCTAAAACATGCACGTGGAACCCAGAGTATGATCAACCGTGTGATCGGGAGACGTGTTCCAATATGTCTCAATTCTCGTCCCCTGGTACTCGGGTGTAACATTCCAGACGCTTTACTAACACTCTCCCGACTTGGAGAGTCAGTGCCTTTAACCTCCTGTTTGGCCCATTTGCAATTTCTGCGGAAGATGAACAGGAATAGGGAGAACCAATGAGAGACTAGCTGGAGGTGTCTGGACGGGCAAATTTAACTCTCATTTCCCACCAGGAAGAGGAATTAACCAAAGGCTCAGCGTGCCGTGCCGGAACCAGATTAGGGCCTGAAGCAATCCTGCGGTGTTGCGGCCAGCTCACAAGAAAGCGAGTTGAAGAAAGGAGCTCAGGGGCACTGTAATTCACAAACCTGCAGAGTTATAAATGACAGCTATCGTCCAAAAATATACTGAAGTAAGGCTGCCAAGAGGACTTGAAAGCGGGGCAGAATTGCAGGAAACCGATTTCAGGAGGTAGACTGGAATTGCATTTAAAGCATAGGAAAAGAGGCAGAACGTCCACAATGATGCACTTGGCCAAAAAGGGCGTATGCGTTTTTTCCTGAATATATTCAGGAAAAAACGCATACGCCCTTTTTGGCCAACCAAGCAAGCTTGCAAAGGAAATCTGCACTACAATGAAGTCTCACTTCCCCCCGGTCAAAAGGGCCACCTGAAAAAAGTGTAAAATCCAGAAAGGCAGGACAGGCCATGGAGAACTGGGAGCCTTGTTATGCTGATGGGCGGGATGTAAATTGCCAAGAGCCACTCGGGAGAGGTGTATGGTGTTTCCTGAAACATCTAAAAAACAAAGCAACAGAGCCTAGGGCACTTCCACTTATGGTCCTGTAGCTTGGGAAATTAAAATCAGAAAGACACAGCCACCCCAAAGTTTGGGACGGCTCTGTTTACAAGAACCTCGTTTACGGTACAAGTTCAATATCGCAGAAAGTGAAAAATGGATAAAGAAGTTGTGGTACTTACGTACAATGCAATATCACTCAGCAATGAAATCTATGTCATCAGGCCCGTAGCAGCATAATGAGTGGATTCAGGTATGATGATTCTAACTGAAATAAGTCACACAGAAAAAGAAACATCATAAGATATCACTAATACACGGAATGTAAACTTGGCTACACAGGAACTGGATTACAAAACAGAACAGGGTCTCAAATTTAGAAAACCAACTTATGCTTGCTTAAGGGGAAAGGTGAGTTGGGGTGCTCCATCAAACCAGAGATTGAAATGAGCACAGATAAAGTTCCTTAAGCCAAATATAGAATAGACAAGAACTACTCCTTGCTCAACGAAATGGATTCAACAGCCCATATTAAACGCCTAAGAATGTACCTGACAATAAGTATCTTAAAACCTATGGATTGCTATGTCTCTGAAAGAAAATCAAGCGTGTGTACAGGGGCATAAACGCAGCAGTGATAGGATTGGAGAGGTTCGGTGAGCAAATGAAGACCCTTTGAAGTCATATTGCATGGTACCCATTCCACGGGTCTCAACTCTCCAGGTTTAAGGGACTCTGCCTTCAGGTAAAACATGCACGTGGAACCCAGAGTATGATCAACCGTGTGATCGGGAGACGTGTTCCAATATGTCTCAGTTCTCGTCCCCTGGTACTCGGGTGCAACATTCCAGACGCTTTACTAACACTCTCCCGACTTGGAGAGTCAGTGCCTTTAACCTCCTCTTTGGCCCATTTGCAATTTCTGCGGAAGATGAACAGGAATAGGGAGAACCAAAGAGAGACTAGCTGGAGGTGTCTGGACGGGCAAATTTAACTCTCATTTCCCACCAGGAAGAGGAATTAACCAAAGGCTCAGCGTGCCGTGCCGGAACCAGATTAGGGCCTGAAGCAATCCTGTGGTGTTGCGGCCAGCTCACAAGAAAGCGAGTTGAAGAAAGGAGCTCAGGGGCACTGTAATTCACAAACCTGCAGAGTTATAAATGACAGCTATCGTCCAAAAATATACTAAAGTAAGGCTGCCAAGAGGACTTGAAAGCGGGGCAGAATTGCAGGAAACCGATTTCAGGAGGTAGACTGGAATTGCATTTAAAGCATAGGAAAAGAGGCAGAACGTCCACAATGATGCACTTGGCCAAAAAGGGCATATGCGTTTTTTCCTGAATATATTCAGGAAAAAACGCATACGCCCTTTTTGGCCAACCAAGCAAGCTTGCAAAGGAAATCTGCACTACAATGAAGTCTCACTTCCCCCCGGTCAAAAGGGCCATCTGAAAAAAGTGTAAAATCCAGAAAGGCAGGACAGGCCATGGAGAACTGGGAGCCTTGTTATGCTGATGGGCGGGATGTAAATTGCCAACAGCCACTCGGGAGAGGTGTATGGTGTTTCCTGAAACATCTAAAAAACAAAGCAACAGAGCCTAGGGCACTTCCACTTATGGTCCTGTAGCTTGGGAAATTAAAATCAGAAAGACACAGCCACCCCAAAGTTTGGGACGGCTCTGTTTACAAGAACCTCGTTTACGGTACAAGTTCAATATCGCAGAAAGTGAAAAATGGATAAAGAAGTTGTGGTACTTACTTACAATGCAATATCACTCAGCAATGAAATCTATGTCATCAGGCTCATAGCAGCATAATGAGTGGATTCAGGTATGATGATTCTAACTGAAATAAGTCACACAGAAAAAGAAACATCATAAGATATCACTAATACACGGAATGTAAACTTGGCTACACAGGAACTGGATTACAAAACAGAACAGGGTCTCAAATTTAGAAAACCAACTTATGCTTGCTTAAGGGGAAAGGTGAGTTGGGGTGCTGCATAAAACCAGAGATTGAAATGAGCACAGATAAAGTTCCTTAAGCCAAATATGGAATAGACAAGAACTACTCCTTGCTCAACGAAATGGACTCAACAGCCCATATTAAACGCCTAAGAATGTACCTGACTAGTAAGTATCTTAAAACCTATGGATTGCTATGTCTCTGAAAGAGAATCAAGCGTGTGTACAGGGGCATAAACGCAGCAGTGATAGGATTGGAGAGGTTCGGTGAGCAAATGAAGACCCTTTGAAGTCATATTGCTTGGTACCCATTCCACGGGTCTCAACTCTCCAGGTTTAAGGGATTCTTCCTTCAGCTAAAACATGCACGTGGAACCCAGAGTATGATCAACCGTGTGATCGGGAGACGTGTTCCAATATGTCTCAATTCTCGTCCCCTGGTACTCGGGTGTAACATTCCAGACGCTTTACTAACACTCTCCCGACTTGGAGAGTCAGTGCCTTTAACCTCCTGTTTGGCCCATTTGCAATTTCTGCGGAAGATGAACAGGAATAGGGAGAACCAATGAGAGACTAGCTGGAGGTGTCTGGACGGGCAAATTTAACTCTCATTTCCCACCAGGAAGAGGAATTAACCAAAGGCTCAGCGTGCCGTGCCGGAACCAGATTAGGGCCTGAAGCAATCCTGCGGTGTTGCGGCCAGCTCACAAGAAAGCGAGTTGAAGAAAGGAGCTCAGGGGCACTGTAATTCACAAACCTGCAGAGTTATAAATGACAGCTATCGTCCAAAAATATACTGAAGTAAGGCTGCCAAGAGGACTTGAAAGCGGGGCAGAATTGCAGGAAACCGATTTCAGGAGGTAGACTGGAATTGCATTTAAAGCATAGGAAAAGAGGCAGAACGTCCACAATGATGCACTTGGCCCAAAAGGGCGTATGCGTTTTTTCCTGAATATATTCAGGAAAAAACGCATACGCCCTTTTTGGCCAACCAAGCAAGCTTGCAAAGGAAATCTGCACTACAATGAAGTCTCACTTCCCCCCGGTCAAAAGGGCCACCTGAAAAAAGTGTAAAATCCAGAAAGGCAGGACAGGCCATGGAGAACTGGGAGCCTTGTTATGCTGATGGGCGGGATGTAAATTGCCAAGAGCCACTCGGGAGAGGTGTATGGTGTTTCCTGAAACATCTAAAAAACAAAGCAACAGAGCCTAGGGCACTTCCACTTATGGTCCTGTAGCTTGGGAAATTAAAATCAGAAAGACACAGCCACCCCAAAGTTTGGGACGGCTCTGTTTACAAGAACCTCGTTTACGGTACAAGTTCAATATCGCAGAAAGTGAAAAATGGATAAAGAAGTTGTGGTACTTACGTACAATGCAATATCACTCAGCAATGAAATCTATGTCATCAGGCCCGTAGCAGCATAATGAGTGGATTCAGGTATGATGATTCTAACTGAAATAAGTCACACAGAAAAAGAAACATCATAAGATATCACTAATACACGGGATGTAAACTTGGCTACACAGGAACTGGATTACAAAACAGAACAGGGTCTCAAATTTAGAAAACCAACTTATGCTTGCTTAAGGGGAAAGGTGAGTTGGGGTGCTCCATCAAACCAGAGATTGAAATGAGCACAGATAAAGTTCCTTAAGCCAAATATAGAATAGACAAGAACTACTCCTTGCTCAACGAAATGGATTCAACAGCCCATATTAAACGCCTAAGAATGTACCTGACAATAAGTATCTTAAAACCTATGGATTGCTATGTCTCTGAAAGAAAATCAAGCGTGTGTACAGGGGCATAAACGCAGCAGTGATAGGATTGGAGAGGTTCAGTGAGCAAATGAAGACCCTTTGAAGTCATATTGCATGGTACCCATTCCACGGGTCTCAACTCTCCAGGTTTAAGGGACTCTGCCTTCAGGTAAAATATGCACGTGGAACCCAGAGTATGATCAACCGTGTGATCGGGAGACGTGTTCCAATATGTCTCAGTTCTCGTCCCCTGGTACTCGGGTGCAACATTCCAGACGCTTTACTAACACTCTCCCGACTTGGAGAGTCAGTGCCTTTAACCTCCTGTTTGGCCCATTTGCAATTTCTGCGGAAGATGAACAGGAATAGGGAGAACCAAAGAGAGACTAGCTGGAGGTGTCTGGACAGGCAAATTTAACTCTCATTTCCCACCAGGAAGAGGAATTAACCAAAGGCTCAGCGTGCCGTGCCGGAACCAGATTAGGGCCTGAAGCAATCCTGTGGTGTTGCGGCCAGCTCACAAGAAAGCGAGTTGAAGAAAGGAGCTCAGGGGCACTGTAATTCACAAACCTGCAGAGTTATAAATGACAGCTATCGTCCAAAAATATACTGAAGTAAGGCTGCCAAGAGGACTTGAAAGCGGGGCAGAATTGCAGGAAACCGATTTCAGGAGGTAGACTGGAATTGCATTTAAAGCATAGGAAAAGAGGCAGAACGTCCACAATGATGCACTTGGCCAAAAAGGGCGTATGCGTTTTTTCCTGAATATATTCAGGAAAAAACGCATACGCCCTTTTTGGCCAACCAAGCAAGCTTGCAAAGGAAATCTGCACTACAATGAAGTCTCACTTCCCCCCGGTCAAAAGGGCCATCTGAAAAAAGTGTAAAATCCAGAAAGGCAGGACAGGCCATGGAGAACTGGGAGCCTTGTTATGCTGATGGGCGGGATGTAAATTGCCAACAGCCACTCGGGAGAGGTGTATGGTGTTTCCTGAAACATCTAAAAAACAAAGCAACAGAGCCTAGGGCACTTCCACTTATGGTCCTATAGCTTAGGGAAATTAAAATCAAAAAGACACAGCCACCCCAAAGTTTGGGACGGCTCTGTTTACAAGAACCTCGTTTACGGTACAAGTTCAATATCACAGAAAGTGAAAAATGGATAAAGAAGTTGTGGTACTTACGTACAATGCAATATCACTCAGCAATGTAATCTATGTCATCAGGCCCGTAGCAGCATAATGAGTGGATTCAGGTATGATGATTCTAACTGAAATAACTCACACAGAAAAAGAAACATCATAAGATATCACTAATACACGGAATGTAAACTTGGCTACACAGGAACTGGATTACAAAACAGAACAGGGTCTCAAATTTAGAAAACCAACTTATGCTTGCTTAAGGGGAAAGGTGAGTTGGGGTGCTGCATAAAACCAGAGATTGAAATGAGCACAGATAAAGTTCCTTAAGCCAAATATGGAATAGACAAGAACTACTCCTTGCTCAACGAAATGGACTCAACAGCCCATATTAAACGCCTAAGAATGTACCTGACTAGTAAGTATCTTAAAACCTATGGATTGCTATGTCTCTGAAAGAGAATCAAGCGTGTGTACAGGGGCATAAACGCAGCAGTGATAGGATTGGAGAGGTTCGGTGAGCAAATGAAGACCCTTTGAAGTCATATTGCTTGGTACCCATTCCACGGGTCTCAACTCTCCAGGTTTAAGGGATTCTTCCTTCAGCTAAAACATGCACGTGGAACCCAGAGTATGATCAACCGTGTGATCGGGAGACGTGTTCCAATATGTCTCAATTCTCGTCCCCTGGTACTCGGGTGTAACATTCCAGACGCTTTACTAACACTCTCCCGACTTGGAGAGTCAGTGCCTTTAACCTCCTGTTTGGCCCATTTGCAATTTCTGCGGAAGATGAACAGGAATAGGGAGAACCAATGAGAGACTAGCTGGAGGTGTCTGGACGGGCAAATTTAACTCTCATTTCCCACCAGCAAGAGGAATTAACCAAAGGCTCAGCGTGCCGTGCCGGAACCAGATTAGGGCCTGAAGCAATCCTGCGGTGTTGCGGCCAGCTCACAAGAAAGCGAGTTGAAGAAAGGAGCTCAGGGGCACTGTAATTCACAAACCTGCAGAGTTATAAATGACAGCTATCGTCCAAAAATATACTGAAGTAAGGCTGCCAAGAGGACTTGAAAGCGGGGCAGAATTGCAGGAAACCGATTTCAGGAGGTAGACTGGAATTGCATTTAAAGCATAGGAAAAGAGGCAGAACGTCCACAATGATGCACTTGGCCCAAAAGGGCGTATGCGTTTTTTCCTGAATATATTCAGGAAAAAACGCATACGCCCTTTTTGGCCAACCAAGCAAGCTTGCAAAGGAAATCTGCACTACAATGAAGTCTCACTTCCCCCCGGTCAAAAGGGCCACCTGAAAAAAGTGTAAAATCCAGAAAGGCAGGACAGGCCATGGAGAACTGGGAGCCTTGTTATGCTGATGGGCGGGATGTAAATTGCCAAGAGCCACTCGGGAGAGGTGTATGGTGTTTCCTGAAACATCTAAAAAACAAAGCAACAGAGCCTAGGGCACTTCCACTTATGGTCCTGTAGCTTGGGAAATTAAAATCAGAAAGACACAGCCACCCCAAAGTTTGGGACGGCTCTGTTTACAAGAACCTCGTTTACGGTACAAGTTCAATATCGCAGAAAGTGAAAAATGGATAAAGAAGTTGTGGTACTTACGTACAATGCAATATCACTCAGCAATGAAATCTATGTCATCAGGCCCGTAGCAGCATAATGAGTGGATTCAGGTATGATGATTCTAACTGAAATAAGTCACACAGAAAAAGAAACATCATAAGATATCACTAATACACGGGATGTAAACTTGGCTACACAGGAACTGGATTACAAAACAGAACAGGGTCTCAAATTTAGAAAACCAACTTATGCTTGCTTAAGGGGAAAGGTGAGTTGGGGTGCTGCATCAAACCAGAGATTGAAATGAGCACAGATAAAGTTCCTTAAGCCAAATATAGAATAGACAAGAACTACTCCTTGCTCAACGAAATGGACTCAACACCCCATATTAAACGCCTAAGAATGTACCTGACAATAAGTATCTTAAAACCTATGGATTGCTATGTCTCTGAAAGAAAATCAAGCGTGTGTACAGGGGCATAAACGCAGCAGTGATAGGATTGGAGAGGTTCGGTGAGCAAATGAAGACCCTTTGAAGTCATATTGCATGGTACCCATTCCACGGGTCTCAACTCTCCAGGTTTAAGGGACTCTGCCTTCAGGTAAAACATGCACGTGGAACCCAGAGTATGATCAACCGTGTGATCGGGAGACGTGTTCCAATATGTCTCAGTTCTCGTCCCCTGGTACTCGGGTGCAACATTCCAGACGCTTTACTAACACTCTCCCGACTTGGAGAGTCAGTGCCTTTAACCTCCTGTTTGGCCCATTTGCAATTTCTGCGGAAGATGAACAGGAATAGGGAGAACCAAAGAGAGACTAGCTGGAGGTGTCTGGACGGGCAAATTTAACTCTCATTTCCCACCAGGAAGAGGAATTAACCAAAGGCTCAGCGTGCCGTGCCGGAACCAGATTAGGGCCTGAAGCAATCCTGCGGTGTTGCGGCCAGCTCACAAGAAAGCGAGTTGAAGAAAGGAGCTCAGGGGCACTGTAATTCACAAACCTGCAGAGTTATAAATGACAGGTATCGTCCAAAAATATACTGAAGTAAGGCTGCCAAGAGGACTTGAAAGCGGGGCAGAATTGCAGGAAACCGATTTCAGGAGGTAGACTGGAATTGCATTTAAAGCATAGGAAAAGAGGCAGAACGTCCACAATGATGCACTTGGCCCAAAAGGGCGTATGCGTTTTTTCCTGAATATATTCAGGAAAAAACGCATACGCCCTTTTTGGCCAACCAAGCAAGCTTGCAAAGGAAATCTGCACTACAATGAAGTCTCACTTCCCCCCGGTCAAAAGGGCCACCTGAAAAAAGTGTAAAATCCAGAAAGGCAGGACAGGCCATGGAGAACTGGGAGCCTTGTTATGCTGATGGGCGGGATGTAAATTGCCAAGAGCCACTCGGGAGAGGTGTATGGTGTTTCCTGAAACATCTAAAAAACAAAGCAACAGAGCCTAGGGCACTTCCACTTATGGTCCTGTAGCTTGGGAAATTAAAATCAGAAAGACACAGCCACCCCAAAGTTTGGGACGGCTCTGTTTACAAGAACCTCGTTTACGGTACAAGTTCAATATCGCAGAAAGTGAAAAATGGATAAAGAAGTTGTGGTACTTACGTACAATGCAATATCACTCAGCAATGAAATCTATGTCATCAGGCCCGTAGCAGCATAATGAGTGGATTCAGGTATGATGATTCTAACTGAAATAAGTCACACAGAAAAAGAAACATCATAAGATATCACTAATACACGGGATGTAAACTTGGCTACACAGGAACTGGATTACAAAACAGAACAGGGTCTCAAATTTAGAAAACCAACTTATGCTTGCTTAAGGGGAAAGGTGAGTTGGGGTGCTGCATCAAACCAGAGATTGAAATGAGCACAGATAAAGTTCCTTAAGCCAAATATAGAATAGACAAGAACTACTCCTTGCTCAACGAAATGGACTCAACAGCCCATATTAAACGCCTAAGAATGTACCTGACTAGTAAGTATCTTAAAACCTATGGATTGCTATGTCTCTGAAAGAGAATCAAGCGTGTGTACAGGGGCATAAACGCAGCAGTGATAGGATTGGAGAGGTTCGGTGAGCAAATGAAGACCCTTTGAAGTCATATTGCTTGGTACCCATTCCACGGGTCTCAACTCTCCAGGTTTAAGGGATTCTTCCTTCAGCTAAAACATGCACGTGGAACCCAGAGTATGATCAACCGTGTGATCGGGAGACGTGTTCCAATATGTCTCAATTCTCGTCCCCTGGTACTCGGGTGTAACATTCCAGACGCTTTACTAACACTCTCCCGACTTGGAGAGTCAGTGCCTTTAACCTCCTGTTTGGCCCATTTGCAATTTCTGCGGAAGATGAACAGGAATAGGGAGAACCAATGAGAGACTAGCTGGAGGTGTCTGGACGGGCAAATTTAACTCTCATTTCCCACCAGCAAGAGGAATTAACCAAAGGCTCAGCGTGCCGTGCCGGAACCAGATTAGGGCCTGAAGCAATCCTGCGGTGTTGCGGCCAGCTCACAAGAAAGCGAGTTGAAGAAAGGAGCTCAGGGGCACTGTAATTCACAAACCTGCAGAGTTATAAATGACAGCTATCGTCCAAAAATATACTGAAGTAAGGCTGCCAAGAGGACTTGAAAGCGGGGCAGAATTGCAGGAAACCGATTTCAGGAGGTAGACTGGAATTGCATTTAAAGCATAGGAAAAGAGGCAGAACGTCCACAATGATGCACTTGGCCCAAAAGGGCGTATGCGTTTTTTCCTGAATATATTCAGGAAAAAACGCATACGCCCTTTTTGGCCAACCAAGCAAGCTTGCAAAGGAAATCTGCACTACAATGAAGTCTCACTTCCCCCCGGTCAAAAGGGCCACCTGAAAAAAGTGTAAAATCCAGAAAGGCAGGACAGGCCATGGAGAACTGGGAGCCTTGTTATGCTGATGGGCGGGATGTAAATTGCCAAGAGCCACTCGGGAGAGGTGTATGGTGTTTCCTGAAACATCTAAAAAACAAAGCAACAGAGCCTAGGGCACTTCCACTTATGGTCCTGTAGCTTGGGAAATTAAAATCAGAAAGACACAGCCACCCCAAAGTTTGGGACGGCTCTGTTTACAAGAACCTCGTTTACGGTACAAGTTCAATATCGCAGAAAGTGAAAAATGGATAAAGAAGTTGTGGTACTTACGTACAATGCAATATCACTCAGCAATGAAATCTATGTCATCAGGCCCGTAGCAGCATAATGAGTGGATTCAGGTATGATGATTCTAACTGAAATAAGTCACACAGAAAAAGAAACATCATAAGATATCAGTAATACACGGGATGTAAACTTGGCTACACAGGAACTGGATTACAAAACAGAACAGGGTCTCAAATTTAGAAAACCAACTTATGCTTGCTTAAGGGGAAAGGTGAGTTGGGGTGCTGCATCAAACCAGAGATTGAAATGAGCACAGATAAAGTTCCTTAAGCCAAATATAGAATAGACAAGAACTACTCCTTGCTCAACGAAATGGACTCAACACCCCATATTAAACGCCTAAGAATGTACCTGACAATAAGTATCTTAAAACCTATGGATTGTTATGTCTCTGAAAGAAAATCAAGCGTGTGTACAGGGGCATAAACGCAGCAGTGATAGGATTGGAGAGGTTCGGTGAGCAAATGAAGACCCTTTGAAGTCATATTGCATGGTACCCATTCCACGGGTCTCAACTCTCCAGGTTTAAGGGACTCTGCCTTCAGGTAAAACATGCACGTGGAACCCAGAGTATGATCAACCGTGTGATCGGGAGACGTGTTCCAATATGTCTCAGTTCTCGTCCCCTGGTACTCGGGTGCAACATTCCAGACGCTTTACTAACACTCTCCCGACTTGGAGAGTCAGTGCCTTTAACCTCCTGTTTGGCCCATTTGCAATTTCTGCGGAAGATGAACAGGAATAGGGAGAACCAAAGAGAGACTAGCTGGAGGTGTCTGGACGGGCAAATTTAACTCTCATTTCCCACCAGGAAGAGGAATTAACCAAAGGCTCAGCGTGCCGTGCCGGAACCAGATTAGGGCCTGAAGCAATCCTGCGGTGTTGCGGCCAGCTCACAAGAAAGCGAGTTGAAGAAAGGAGCTCAGGGGCACTGTAATTCACAAACCTGCAGAGTTATAAATGACAGCTATCGTCCAAAAATATACTGAAGTAAGGCTGCCAAGAGGACTTGAAAGCGGGGCAGAATTGCAGGAAACCGATTTCAGGAGGTAGACTGGAATTGCATTTAAAGCATAGGAAAAGAGGCAGAACGTCCACAATGATGCACTTGGCCCAAAAGGGCGTATGCGTTTTTTCCTGAATATATTCAGGAAAAAACGCATACGCCCTTTTTGGCCAACCAAGCAAGCTTGCAAAGGAAATCTGCACTACAATGAAGTCTCACTTCCCCCCGGTCAAAAGGGCCACCTGAAAAAAGTGTAAAATCCAGAAAGGCAGGACAGGCCATGGAGAACTGGGAGCCTTGTTATGCTGATGGGCGGGATGTAAATTGCCAAGAGCCACTCGGGAGAGGTGTATGGTGTTTCCTGAAACATCTAAAAAACAAAGCAACAGAGCCTAGGGCACTTCCACTTATGGTCCTGTAGCTTGGGAAATTAAAATCAGAAAGACACAGCCACCCCAAAGTTTGGGACGGCTCTGTTTACAAGAACCTCGTTTACGGTACAAGTTCAATATCGCAGAAAGTGAAAAATGGATAAAGAAGTTGTGGTACTTACGTACAATGCAATATCACTCAGCAATGAAATCTATGTCATCAGGCCCGTAGCAGCATAATGAGTGGATTCAGGTATGATGATTCTAACTGAAATAAGTCACACAGAAAAAGAAACATCATAAGATATCACTAATACACGGGATGTAAACTTGGCTACACAGGAACTGGATTACAAAACAGAACAGGGTCTCAAATTTAGAAAACCAACTTATGCTTGCTTAAGGGGAAAGGTGAGTTGGGGTGCTGCATCAAACCAGAGATTGAAATGAGCACAGATAAAGTTCCTTAAGCCAAATATAGAATAGACAAGAACTACTCCTTGCTCAACGAAATGGACTCAACACCCCATATTAAACGCCTAAGAATGTACCTGACAATAAGTATCTTAAAACCTATGGATTGCTATGTCTCTGAAAGAAAATCAAGCGTGTGTACAGGGGCATAAACGCAGCAGTGATAGGATTGGAGAGGTTCGGTGAGCAAATGAAGACCCTTTGAAGTCATATTGCATGGTACCCATTCCACGGGTCTCAACTCTCCAGGTTTAAGGGACTCTGCCTTCAGGTAAAACATGCACGTGGAACCCAGAGTATGATCAACCGTGTGATCGGGAGACGTGTTCCAATATGTCTCAGTTCTCGTCCCCTGGTACTCGGGTGCAACATTCCAGACGCTTTACTAACACTCTCCCGACTTGGAGAGTCAGTGCCTTTAACCTCCTGTTTGGCCCATTTGCAATTTCTGCGGAAGATGAACAGGAATAGGGAGAACCAAAGAGAGACTAGCTGGAGGTGTCTGGACGGGCAAATTTAACTCTCATTTCCCACCAGGAAGAGGAATTAACCAAAGGCTCAGCGTGCCGTGCCGGAACCAGATTAGGGCCTGAAGCAATCCTGTGGTGTTGCGGCCAGCTCACAAGAAAGCGAGTTGAAGAAAGGAGCTCAGGGGCACTGTAATTCACAAACCTGCAGAGTTATAAATGACAGCTATCGTCCAAAAATATACTGAAGTAAGGCTGCCAAGAGGACTTGAAAGCGGGGCAGAATTGCAGGAAACCGATTTCAGGAGGTAGACTGGAATTGCATTTAAAGCATAGGAAAAGAGGCAGAACGTCCACAATGATGCACTTGGCCAAAAAGGGCATATGCGTTTTTTCCTGAATATATTCAGGAAAAAACGCATACGCCCTTTTTGGCCAACCAAGCAAGCTTGCAAAGGAAATCTGCACTACAATGAAGTCTCACTTCCCCCCGGTCAAAAGGGCCATCTGAAAAAAGTGTAAAATCCAGAAAGGCAGGACAGGCCATGGAGAACTGGGAGCCTTGTTATGCTGATGGGCGGGATGTAAATTGCCAACAGCCACTCGGGAGAGGTGTATGGTGTTTCCTGAAACATCTAAAAAACAAAGCAACAGAGCCTAGGGCACTTCCACTTATGGTCCTGTAGCTTGGGAAATTAAAATCAGAAAGACACAGCCACCCCAAAGTTTGGGACGGCTCTGTTTACAAGAACCTCGTTTACGGTACAAGTTCAATATCGCAGAAAGTGAAAAATGGATAAAGAAGTTGTGGTACTTACTTACAATGCAATATCACTCAGCAATGAAATCTATGTCATCAGGCTCATAGCAGCATAATGAGTGGATTCAGGTATGATGATTCTAACTGAAATAAGTCACACAGAAAAAGAAACATCATAAGATATCACTAATACACGGAATGTAAACTTGGCTACACAGGAACTGGATTACAAAACAGAACAGGGTCTCAAATTTAGAAAACCAACTTATGCTTGCTTAAGGGGAAAGGTGAGTTGGGGTGCTGCATAAAACCAGAGATTGAAATGAGCACAGATAAAGTTCCTTAAGCCAAATATGGAATAGACAAGAACTACTCCTTGCTCAACGAAATGGACTCAACAGCCCATATTAAACGCCTAAGAATGTACCTGACTAGTAAGTATCTTAAAACCTATGGATTGCTATGTCTCTGAAAGAGAATCAAGCGTGTGTACAGGGGCATAAACGCAGCAGTGATAGGATTGGAGAGGTTCGGTGAGCAAATGAAGACCCTTTGAAGTCATATTGCTTGGTACCCATTCCACGGGTCTCAACTCTCCAGGTTTAAGGGATTCTTCCTTCAGCTAAAACATGCACGTGGAACCCAGAGTATGATCAACCGTGTGATCGGGAGACGTGTTCCAATATGTCTCAATTCTCGTCCCCTGGTACTCGGGTGTAACATTCCAGACGCTTAACTAACACTCTCCCGACTTGGAGAGTCAGTGCCTTTAACCTCCTGTTTGGCCCATTTGCAATTTCTGAGGAAGATGAACAGGAATAGGAAGAACCAATGAGAGACTAGGTGGAGGTGTCTGGACGGGCAAATTTAACTCTCATTTCCCACCAGGAAGAGGAATTAACCAAAGGCTCAGCGTGCTGTGCCGGAACCAGATTAGGGCCTGAAGCAATCCTGCGGTGTTGCGGCCAGCTCACAAGAAAGCGAGTTGAAGAAAGGAGCTCAGGGGCACTGTAATTCACAAACCTGCAGAGTTATAAATGACAGCTATCATCCAAAAATATACTGAAGTAAGGCTGCCAAGAGGACTTGAAAACGGGGCAGAATTGCAGGAAACCGATTTCAGGAGGTAGACTGGAATTGCATTTAAAGCATAGGAAAAGAGGCAGAACGACCACAATGATGCACTTGGCCAAAAAGGGCGTATGCTTTTTTTCCTGAATATATTCAGGAAAAAACGCATACGCCCTTTTTGGCCAACCAAGCAAGCTTGTAAAGGAAATCTGCACTACAATGAAGTCTCACTTCCCCCCGGTCAAAAGGGCCATCTGAAAAAAGTGTAAAATCCAGAAAGGCAGGACAGGCCATGGAGAACTGGGAGCCTTGTTATGCTGATGGGCGGGATGTAAATTGCCAACAGCCACTCGGGAGAGGTGTATGGTGTTTCCTGAAACATCTAAAAAACAAAGCAACAGAGCCTAGGGCACTTCCACTTATGGTCCTATAGCTTAGGGAAATTAAAATCAAAAAGACACAGCCACCCCAAAGTTTGGGACGGCTCTGTTTACAAGAACCTCGTTTACGGTACAAGTTCAATAGCGCAGAAAGTGAAAAATGGATAAAGAAGTTGTGGTACTTACGTACAATGCAATAACACTCAGCAATGAAATCTATGTCATCAGGCCCGTAGCAGCATAATGAGTGGATTCAGGTATGATGATTCTAACTGAAATAAGTCACACAGAAAAAGAAACATCATAAGATATCATTAATACACGGGATGTAAACTTGGCTACACAGGAACTGGATTACAAAACAGAACAGGGTCTCAAATTTAGAAAACCAACTTATGCTTGCTTAAGGGGAAAGGTGAGTTGGGGTGCTGCATAAAAGCAGAGATTGAAATGAGCACAGATAAAGTTCCTTAAGCCAAATATAGAATAGACAAGAACTACCCCTTGCTCAACGAAATGGACTCAACACCCCATATTAAACGCCTAAGAATGTACCTGACTAGTAAGTATCTTAAAACCTATGGATTGCTATGTCTCTGAAAGAAAATCAAGCATGTGTACAGGGGCATAAACGCAGCAGTGATAGGATTGGAGAGGTTCGGTGAGCAAATGAAGACCCTTTGAAGTCATATTGCATGGTACCCATTCCACGGGTCTCAACTCTCCAGGTTTAAGGGACTCTGCCTTCAGGTAAAACATGCACGTGGAACCCAGAGTATGATCAACCGTGTGATCGGGAGACGTGTTCCAATATGTCTCAGTTCTCGTCCCCTGGTACTCGGGTGCAACATTCCAGACGCTTTACTAACACTCTCCCGACTTGGAGAGTCAGTGCCTTTAACCTCCTGTTTGGCCCAGTTTGCAATTTCTGCGGAAGATGAACAGGAATAGGGAGAACCAAAGAGAGACTAGCTGGAGGTGTCTGGACGGGCAAATTTAACTCTCATTTCCCACCAGGAAGAGGAATTAACCAAAGGCTCAGCGTGCCGTGCCGGAACCAGATTAGGGCCTGAAGCAATCCTGTGGTGTTGCGGCCAGCTCACAAGAAAGCGAGTTGAAGAAAGGAGCTCAGGGGCACTGTAATTCACAAACCTGCAGAGTTATAAATGACAGCTATCATCCAAAAATATACTGAAGTAAGGCTGCCAAGAGGACTTGAAAGCGGGGCAGAATTGCAGGAAACCGATTTCAGGAGGTAGACTGGAATTGCATTTAAAGCATAGGAAAAGAGGCAGAACGTCCACAATGATGCACTTGGCCAAAAAGGGCGTATGCGTTTTTTCCTGAATATATTCAGGAAAAAACGCATACGCCCTTTTTGGCCAACCAAGCAAGCTTGCAAAGGAAATCTGCACTACAATGAAGTCTCACTTCCCCCCGGTCAAAAGGGCCATCTGAAAAAAGTGTAAAATCCAGAAAGGCAGGACAGGCCATGGAGAACTGGGAGCCTTGTTATGCTGATGGGCGGGATGTAAATTGCCAACAGCCAGTCGGGAGAGGTGTATAGTGTTTCCTGAAACATCTAAAAAACAAAGCAACAGAGCCTAGGGCACTTCCACTTATGGTCCTATAGCTTAGGGAAATTAAAATCAAAAAGACACAGCCACCCCAAAGTTTGGGACGGCTCTGTTTACAAGAACATCGTTTACAGTACAAGTTCAATATCACAGAAAGTGAAAAATGGATAAAGAAGTTGTGGTACTTACGTACAATGCAATATCACTCAGCAATGAAATCTATGTCATCAGGCCCGTAGCAGCATAATGAGTGGATTCAGGTATGATGATTCTAACTGAAGTAAGTCACACAGAAAAAGAAACATCATAAGATATCACTAATACACGGGATGTAAACTTGGCTACACAGGAACTGGATTACAAAACAGAACAGGGTCTCAAATTTAGAAAACCAACTTATGCTTGCTTAAGGGGAAAGGTGAGTTGGGGTGCTGCATCAAACCAGAGATTGAAATGAGCACAGATAAAGTTCCTTAAGCCAAATATAGAATAGACAAGAACTACTCCTTGCTCAACGAAATGGACTCAACACCCCATATTAAACGCCTAAGAATGTACCTGACAATAAGTATCTTAAAACCTATGGATTGCTATGTCTCTGAAAGAAAATCAAGCGTGTGTACAGGGGCATAAATGCAGCAGTGATAGGATTGGAGAGGTTCGGTGAGCAAATGAAGACCCTTTGAAGTCATATTGCATGGTACCCATTCCACGGGTCTCAACTCTCCAGGTTTAAGGGACTCTGCCTTCAGGTAAAACATGCACGTGGAACCCAGAGTATGATCAACCGTGTGATCGGGAGACGTGTTCCAATATGTCTCAGTTCTCGTCCCCTGGTACTCGGGTGCAACATTCCAGACGCTTTACTAACACTCTCCCCACTTGGAGAGTCAGTGCCTTTAACCTCCTGTTTGGCCCAGTTTGCAATTTCTGCGGAAGATGAACAGGAATAGGGAGAACCAAAGAGAGACTAGCTGGAGGTGTCTGGACGGGCAAATTTAACTCTCATTTCCCACCAGGAAGAGGAATTAACCAAAGGCTCAGCGTGCCGTGCCGGAACCAGATTAGGGCCTGAAGCAATCCTGTGGTGTTGCGGCCAGCTCACAAGAAAGCGAGTTGAAGAAAGGAGCTCAGGGGTACTGTAATTCACAAACCTGCAGAGTTATAAATGACAGCTATCATCCAAAAATATACTGAAGTAAGGCTGCCAAGAGGACTTGAAAGCGGGGCAGAATTGCAGGAAACTGATTTCAGGAGGTAGACTGGAATTGCATTTAAAGCATAGGAAAAGAGGCAGAACGTCCACAATGATGCACTTGGCCAAAAAGGGCGTATGCGTTTTTTCCTGAATATATTCAGGAAAAAACGCATACGCCCTTTTTGGCCAACCAAGCAAGCTTGCAAAGGAAATCTGCACTACAATGAAGTCTCACTTCCCCCCGGTCAAAAGGGCCATCTGAAAAAAGTGTAAAATCCAGAAAGGCAGGACAGGCCATGGAGAACTGGGAGCCTTGTTATGCTGATGGGCGGGATGTAAATTGCCAACAGCCACTCGGGAGAGGTGTATGGTGTTTCCTGAAACATCTAAAAAACAAAGCAACAGAGCCTAGGGCACTTCCACTTATGGTCCTATAGCTTAGGGAAATTAAAATCAAAAAGACACAGCCACCCCAAAGTTTGGGACGGCTCTGTTTACAAGAACATCATTTACGGTACAAGTTCAATATCACAGAAAGTGAAAAATGGATAAAGAAGTTGTGGTACTTACGTACAATGCAATATCACTCAGCAATGAAATCTATGTCATCAGGCCCGTAGCAGCATAATGAGTGGATTCAGGTATGATGATTCTAACTGAAATAAGTCACACAGAAAAAGAAACATCATAAGATATCACTAATACACTGAATGTAAACTTGGCTACACAGGAACTGGATTACAAAACAGAACAGGGTCTCAAATTTAGAAAACCAACTTATGCTTGCTTAAGGGGAAAGGTGAGTTGGGGTGCTGCATCAAACCAGAGATTGAAATGAGCACAGATAAAGTTCCTTAAGCCAAATATGGAATAGACAAGAACTACTCCTTGCTCAACGAAATGGACTCAACACCCCATATTAAACGCCTAAGAATGTACCTGACTAGTAAGTATCTTAAAACCTATGGATTGCTATGTCTCTGAAAGAAAATCAAGCGTGTGTACAGGGGCATAAACGCAGCAGTGATAGGATTGGAGAGGTTCGGTGAGCAAATGAAGACCCTTTGAAGTCATATTGCATGGTACCCATTCCACGGGTCTCAACTCTCCAGGTTTAAGGGATTCTTCCTTCAGCTAAAACATGCACGTGGAACCCAGAGTATGATCAACCGTGTGATCGGGAGACGTGTTCCAATATGTCTCAATTCTCGTCCCCTGGTACTCGAGTGTAACATTCCAGACGTTTTACAAACACTCTCCCGACTTGGAGAGTCAGTGCCTTTAACCTCCTGTTTGGCCCATTTGCAATTTCTGCGGAAGATGAACAGGAATAGGGAGAACCAATGAGAGACTAGCTGGAGGTGTCTGGACGGGCAAATTTAACTCTCATTTCCCACCAGGAAGAGGAATTAACCAAAGGCTCAGCGTGCCGTGCCGGAACCAGATTAGGGCCTGAAGCAATCCTGCGGTGTTGCGGCCAGCTCCCAAGAAAGCGAGTTGAAGAAAGGAGCTCAGGGGCACTGTAATTCACAAACCTGCAGAGTTATAAATGACAGCTATCGTCCAAAAATATACTGAAGTAAGGCTGCCAAGAGGACTTGAAAGCGGGGCAGAATTGCAGGAAACCGATTTCAGGAGGTAGACTGGAATTGAATTTAAAGCATAGGAAAAGAGGCAGAACGTCCACAATGATGCACTTGGCCAAAAAGGGCGTATGCGTTTTTTCCTGAATATATTCAGGAAAAAACGCATACGCCCTTTTTGGCCAACCAAGCAAGCTTGCAAAGGAAATCTGCACTACAATGAAGTCTCACTTCCCCCCGGTCAAAAGGGCCATCTGAAAAAAGTGTAAAATCCAGAAAGGCAGGACAGGCCATGGAGAACTGGGAGCCTTGTTATGCTGATGGGCGGGATGTAAATTGCCAACAGCCACTTGGGAGAGGTGTATAGTGTTTCCTGAAACATCTAAAAAACAAAGCAACACAGCCTAGGGCACTTCCACTTATGGTCCTATAGCTTAGGGAAATTAAAATCAAAAAGACACAGCCACCCCAAAGTTTGGGACGGCTCTGTTTACAAGAACCTCATTTACGGTACAAGTTCAATAGCGCAGAAAGTGAAAAATGGATAAAGAAGTTGTGGTACTTACGTACAATGCAATATCACTCAGCAATGAAATCTATGTCATCAGGCCCGTAGCAGCATAATGAGTGGATTCAGGTATGATGATTCTAACTGAAATAAGTCACACAGAAAAAGAAACATCATAAGATATCATTAATACACGGAATGTAAACTTGGCTACACAGGAACTGGATTACAAAACAGAACAGTGTCTCAAATTTAGGAAAACAACTTATGCTTGCTTAAGGGGAAAGGTGAGTTGGGGTGCTGCATAAAACCAGAGATTGAAATGAGCACAGATAAAGTTCCTTAAGCCAAATATGGAATAGACAAGAACTACTCCTTGCTCAACGAAATGGACTCAACACCCCATATTAAACGCCTAAGAATGTACCTGACTAGTAAGTATCTTAAAACCTATGGATTGCTATGTCTCTGAAAGAAAATCAAGCGTGTGTACAGGGGCATAAACGCAGCAGTGATAGGATTGGAGAGGTTCGGTGAGCAAATGAAGACCCTTTGAAGTCATATTGCATGGTACCCATTCCACGGGTCTCAACTCTCCAGGTTTAAGGGATTCTTCCTTCAGCTAAAACATGCACGTGGAACCCAGAGTATGATCAACCGTGTGATCGGGAGACGTGTTCCAATATGTCTCAATTCTCGTCCCCTGGTACTCGGGTGTAACATTCCAGACGCTTTACTAACACTCTCCCCACTTGGAGAGTCAGTGCCTTTAACCTCCTGTTTGGCCCAGTTTGCAATTTCTGCGGAAGATGAACAGGAATAGGGAGAACCAAAGAGAGACTAGCTGGAGGTGTCTGGACGGGCAAATTTAACTCTCATTTCCCACCAGGAAGAGGAATTAACCAAAGGCTCAGCGTGCCGTGCCGGAACCAGATTAGGGCCTGAAGCAATCCTGTGGTGTTGCGGCCAGCTCACAAGAAAGCGAGTTGAAGAAAGGAGCTCAGGGGTACTGTAATTCAAAAACCTGCAGAGTTATAAATGACAGCTATCATCCAAAAATATACTGAAGTAAGGCTGCCAAGAGGACTTGAAAGCGGGGCAGAATTGCAGGAAACTGATTTCAGGAGGTAGACTGGAATTGCATTTAAAGCATAGGAAAAGAGGCAGAACGTCCACAATGATGCACTTGGCCAAAAAGGGCGTATGCGTTTTTTCCTGAATATATTCAGGAAAAAACGCATACGCCCTTTTTGGCCAACCAAGCAAGCTTGCAAAGGAAATCTGCACTACAATGAAGTCTCACTTCCCCCCGGTCAAAAGGGCCATCTGAAAAAAGTGTAAAATCCAGAAAGGCAGGACAGGCCATGGAGAACTGGGAGCCTTGTTATGCTGATGGGCGGGATGTAAATTGCCAACAGCCACTCGGGAGAGGTGTATGGTGTTTCCTGAAACATCTAAAAAACAAAGCAACAGAGCCTAGGGCACTTCCACTTATGGTCCTATAGCTTAGGGAAATTAAAATCAAAAAGACACAGCCACCCCAAAGTTTGGGACGGCTCTGTTTACAAGAACATCATTTACGGTACAAGTTCAATATCACAGAAAGTGAAAAATGGATAAAGAAGTTGTGGTACTTACGTACAATGCAATATCACTCAGCAATGAAATCTATGTCATCAGGCCCGTAGCAGCATAATGAGTGGATTCAGGTATGATGATTCTAACTGAAATAAGTCACACAGAAAAAGAAACATCATAAGATATCACTAATACACTGAATGTAAACTTGGCTACACAGGAACTGGATTACAAAACAGAACAGGGTCTCAAATTTAGAAAACCAACTTATGCTTGCTTAAGGGGAAAGGTGAGTTGGGGTGCTGCATAAAACCAGAGATTGAAATGAGCACAGATAAAGTTCCTTAAGCCAAATATGGAATAGACAAGAACTACTCCTTGCTCAACGAAATGGACTCAACACCCCATATTAAACGCCTAAGAATGTACCTGACTAGTAAGTATCTTAAAACCTATGGATTGCTATGTCTCTGAAAGAAAATCAAGCGTGTGTACAGGGGCATAAACGCAGCAGTGATAGGATTGGAGAGGTTCGGTGAGCAAATGAAGACCCTTTGAAGTCATATTGCATGGTACCCATTCCACGGGTCTCAACTCTCCAGGTTTAAGGGATTCTTCCTTCAGCTAAAACATGCACGTGGAACCCAGAGTATGATCAACCGTGTGATCGGGAGACGTGTTCCAATATGTCTCAATTCTCGTCCCCTGGTACTCGAGTGTAACATTCCAGACGTTTTACAAACACTCTCCCGACTTGGAGAGTCAGTGCCTTTAACCTCCTGTTTGGCCCATTTGCAATTTCTGCGGAAGATGAACAGGAATAGGGAGAACCAATGAGAGACTAGCTGGAGGTGTCTGGACGGGCAAATTTAACTCTCATTTCCCACCAGGAAGAGGAATTAACCAAAGGCTCAGCGTGCCGTGCCGGAACCAGATTAGGGCCTGAAGCAATCCTGCGGTGTTGCGGCCAGCTCCCAAGAAAGCGAGTTGAAGAAAGGAGCTCAGGGGCACTGTAATTCACAAACCTGCAGAGTTATAAATGACAGCTATCGTCCAAAAATATACTGAAGTAAGGCTGCCAAGAGGACTTGAAAGCGGGGCAGAATTGCAGGAAACCGATTTCAGGAGGTAGACTGGAATTGAATTTAAAGCATAGGAAAAGAGGCAGAACGTCCACAATGATGCACTTGGCCAAAAAGGGCGTATGCGTTTTTTCCTGAATATATTCAGGAAAAAACGCATACGCCCTTTTTGGCCAACCAAGCAAGCTTGCAAAGGAAATCTGCACTACAATGAAGTCTCACTTCCCCCCGGTCAAAAGGGCCATCTGAAAAAAGTGTAAAATCCAGAAAGGCAGGACAGGCCATGGAGAACTGGGAGCCTTGTTATGCTGATGGGCGGGATGTAAATTGCCAACAGCCACTTGGGAGAGGTGTATAGTGTTTCCTGAAACATCTAAAAAACAAAGCAACACAGCCTAGGGCACTTCCACTTATGGTCCTATAGCTTAGGGAAATTAAAATCAAAAAGACACAGCCACCCCAAAGTTTGGGACGGCTCTGTTTACAAGAACCTCATTTACGGTACAAGTTCAATAGCGCAGAAAGTGAAAAATGGATAAAGAAGTTGTGGTACTTACGTACAATGCAATATCACTCAGCAATGAAATCTATGTCATCAGGCCCGTAGCAGCATAATGAGTGGATTCAGGTATGATGATTCTAACTGAAATAAGTCACACAGAAAAAGAAACATCATAAGATATCATTAATACACGGAATGTAAACTTGGCTACACAGGAACTGGATTACAAAACAGAACAGTGTCTCAAATTTAGGAAAACAACTTATGCTTGCTTAAGGGGAAAGGTGAGTTGGGGTGCTGCATCAAACCAGAGATTGAAATGAGCACAGATAAAGTTCCTTAAGCCAAATATGGAATAGACAAGAACTACTCCTTGCTCAACGAAATGGACTCAACACCCCATATTAAACGCCTAAGAATGTACCTGACAATAAGTATCTTAAAACCTATGGATTGCTATGTCTCTGAAAGAAAATCAAGCGTGTGTACAGGGGCATAAACGCAGCAGTGATAGGATTGGAGAGGTTCGGTGAGCAAATGAAGACCCTTTGAAGTCATATTGCATGGTACCCATTCCACGGGTCTCAACTCTCCAGGTTTAAGGGACTCTGCCTTCAGGTAAAACATGCACGTGGAACCCAGAGTATGATCAACCGTGTGATCGGGAGACGTGTTCCAATATGTCTCAGTTCTCGTCCCCTGGTACTCGGGTGCAACATTCCAGACGCTTTACTAACACTCTCCCGACTTGGAGAGTCAGTGCCTTTAACCTCCTGTTTGGCCCAGTTTGCAATTTCTGCGGAAGATGAACAGGAATAGGGAGAACCAAAGAGAGACTAGCTGGAGGTGTCTGGACGGGCAAATTTAACTCTCATTTCCCACCAGGAAGAGGAATTAACCAAAGGCTCAGCGTGCCGTGCCGGAACCAGATTAGGGCCTGAAGCAATCCTGCGGTGTTGCGGCCAGCTCACAAGAAAGCGAGTTGAAGAAAGGAGCTCAGGGGCACTGTAATTCACAAACCTGCAGAGTTATAAATGACAGCTATCATCCAAAAATATACTGAAGTAAGGCTGCCAAGAGGACTTGAAAGCGGGGCAGAATTGCAGGAAACCGATTTCCGGAGGTAGACTGGAATTGCATTTAAAGCATAGGTAAAGAGGCAGAACGTCCACAATGATGCACTTGGCCAAAAAGGGCGTATGCGTTTTTTCCTGAATATATTCAGGAAAAAACGCATACGCCCTTTTTGGCCAACCAAGCAAGCTTGCAAAGGAAATCTGCACTACAATGAAGTCTCACTTCCCCCCGGTCAAAAGGGCCATCTGAAAAAAGTGTAAAATCCAGAAAGGCAGGACAGGCCATGGAGAACTGGGAGCCTTGTTATGCTGATGGGCGGGATGTAAATTGCCAACAGCCACTCGGGAGAGGTGTATGGTGTTTCCTGAAACATCTAAAAAACAAAGCAACAGAGCCTAGGGCACTTCCACTTATGGTCCTGTAGCTTGGGAAATTAAAATCAGAAAGACACAGCCACCCCAAAGTTTGGGACGGCTCTGTTTACAAGAACCTCGTTTACGGTACAAGTTCAATATCGCAGAAAGTGAAAAATGGATAAAGAAGTTGTGGTACTTACGTACAATGCAATATCACTCAGCAATGAAATCTATGTCATCAGGCCCATAGCAGCATAATGAGTGGATTCAGGTATGATGATTCTAACTGAAATAAGTCACACAGAAAAAGAAACATCATAAGATATCACTAATACACCGAATGTAAACTTGGCTACACAGGAACTGGATTACAAAACAGAACAGGGTCTCAAATTTAGAAAACCAACTTATGCTTGCTTAAGGGGAAAGGTGAGTTGGGGTGCTGCATAAAACCAGAGATTGAAATGAGCACAGATAAAATTCCTTAAGCCAAATATGGAATAGACAAGAACTACTCCTTGCTCAACGAAATGGACTCAACACCCCATATTAAACGCCTAAGAATGTACCTGACTAGTAAGTATCTTAAAACCTATGGATTGCTATGTCTCTGAAAGAGAATCAAGCGTGTGTACAGGGGCATAAACGCAGCAGTGATAGGATTGGAGAGGTTCGGTGAGCAAATGAAGACCCTTTGAAGTCATATTGCTTGGTACCCATTCCACGGGTCTCAACTCTCCAGGTTTAAGGGATTCTTCCTTCAGCTAAAACATGCACGTGGAACCCAGAGTATGATCAACCGTGTGATCGGGAGACGTGTTCCAATATGTCTCAATTCTCGTCCCCTGGTACTCGGGTGTAACATTCCAGACGCTTTACTAACACTCTCCCGACTTGGAGAGTCAGTGCCTTTAACCTCCTGTTTGGCCCATTTGCAATTTCTGCGGAAGATGAACAGGAATAGGGAGAACCAATGAGAGACTAGCTGGAGGTGTCTGGACGGGCAAATTTAACTCTCATTTCCCACCAGGAAGAGGAATTAACCAAAGGCTCAGCGTGCCGTGCCGGAACCAGATTAGGGCCTGAAGCAATCCTGCGGTGTTGCGGCCAGCTCACAAGAAAGCGAGTTGAAGAAAGGAGCTCAGGGGCACTGTAATTCACAAACCTGCAGAGTTATAAATGACAGCTATCGTCCAAAAATATACTGAAGTAAGGCTGCCAAGAGGACTTGAAAGCGGGGCAGAATTGCAGGAAACCGATTTCAGGAGGTAGACTGGAATTGCATTTAAAGCATAGGAAAAGAGGCAGAACGTCCACAATGATGCACTTGGCCAAAAAGGGCGTATGCGTTTTTTCCTGAATATATTCAGGAAAAAACGCATACGCCCTTTTTGGCCAACCAAGCAAGCTTGCAAAGGAAATCTGCACTACAATGAAGTCTCACTTCCCCCCACTCAAAAGGGCCATCTGAAAAAAGTGTAAAATCCAGAAAGGCAGGACAGGCCATGGAGAACTGGGAGCCTTGTTATGCTGATGGGTGGGATGTAAATTGCCAACAGCCACTCTGGAGAGGTGTATAGTGTTTCCTGAAACAACTAAAAAACAAAGCAACAGAGCCTAGGGCACTTCCACTTATGGTCCTATAGCTTAGGGAAATTAAAATCAAAAAGACACAGCCACCCAAAAGTTTGGGACGGCTCTGTTTACAAGAACCTCGTTTACGGTACAAGTTCAATATCGCAGAAAGTGAAAAATGGATAAAGAAGTTGTGGTACTTACGTACAATGCAATATCACTCAGCAATGAAATCTATGTCATCAGGCCCGTAGCAGCATAATGAGTGGATTCAGGTATGATGATTCTAACTGAAATAAGTCACACAGAAAAAGAAACATCATAAGATATCATTAATACACGGAATGTAAACTTGGCTACACAGGAACTGGATTACAAAACAGAACAGGGTCTCAAATTTAGGAAACCAACTTATGCTTGCTTAAGGGGAAAGGTGAGTTGGGGTGCTGCATAAAACCAGAGATTGAAATGAGCACAGATAAAGTTCCTTAAGCCAAATATGGAATAGACAAGAACTACTCCTTGCTCAACGAAATGGACTCAACACCCCATATTAAACGCCTAAGAATGTACCTGACTAGTAAGTATCTTAAAACCTATGGATTGCTATGTCTCTGAAAGAAAATCAAGCGTGTGTACAGGGGCATATACGCAGCAGTGATAGGATTGGAGAGGTTCGGTGAGCAAATGAAGACCCTTTGAAGTCATATTGCATGGTACCCATTCCACGGGTCTCAACTCTCCAGGCTTAAGGGATTCTGCCTTCAGCTAAAACATGCACGTGGAACCCAGAGTATGATCAACCGTGTGATTGGGAGACGTGTTCCAATATGTCTCAGTTCTCGTCCCCTGGTACTCGGGTGCAACATTCCAGACGCTTTACTAACACTCTCCCGACTTGGAGAGTCAGTGCCTTTAACCTCCTGTTTGGCCCATTTGCAATTTCTGAGGAAGATGAACAGGAATAGGGAGAACCAAAGAGAGACTAGCTGGAGGTGTCTGGACGGGCAAATTTAACTCTCATTTCCCACCAGGAAGAGGAATTTACCAAAGGCTCAGCGTGTCGTGCCGGAACCAGATTAGGGCCTGAAGCAATCCTGCGGTGTTGCGGCCAGCTCACAAGAAAGCGAGTTGAAGAAAGGAGCTCAGGGGCACTGTAATTCACAAACCTGCAGAGTTATAAATGACAGCTATCATCCAAAAATATACTGAAGTAAGGCTGCCAAGAGGACGTGAAAGCGGGGCAGAATTGCAGGAAACCGATTTCAGGAGGTAGACTGGAATTGCATTCAAAGCATAGGAAAAGAGGCAGAACGTCCACAATGATGCACTTGGCCAAAAAGGGCGTATGCGTTTTTTCCTGAATATATTCAGGAAAAAACGCATACGCCCTTTTTGGCCAACCAAGCAAGCTTGCAAAGGAAATCTGCACTACAATGAAGTCTCACTTCCCCCCGGTCAAAGGGCCATCTGAAAAAAGTGTAAAATCCAGAAAGGCAGGACAGGCCATGGAGAACTGGGAGCCTTGTTATGCTGATGGGCGGGATGTAAATTGCCAACAGCCACTCGGGAGAGGTGTATGGTGTTTCCTGAAACATCTAAAAAACAAAGCAACAGAGCCTAGGGCACTTCCACTTATGGTCCTATAGCTTAGGGAAATTAAAATCAAAAAGACACAGCCACCCCAAAGTTTGGGACGGCTCTGTTTACAAGAACCTCGTTTACGGTACAAGTTCAATATCGCAGAAAGTGAAAAATGGATAAAGAAGTTGTGGTACTTACGTACAATGCAATATCACTCAGCAATGAAATCTATGTCATCAGGCCCGTAGCAGCATAATAAGTGGATTCAGGTATGATGATTCTAACTGAAATAAGTCACACAGAAAAAGAAACATCATAAGATATCATTAATACACGGGATGTAAACTTGGCTACACAGGAACTGGATTACAAAACAGAACAGGGTCTCAAATTTAGAAAACCAACTTATGCTTGCTTAAGGGGAAAGGTGAGTTGGGGTGCTGAATAAAACCAGAGATTGAAATGAGCACAGATAAAGTTCCTTAAGCCAAATATAGAATAGACAAGAACTACTCCTTGCTCAACGAAATGGACTCAACACCCCATATTAAACGCCTAAGAACGTACCTGACTAGTAAGTGTCTTAAAACCTATGGATTGCTATGTCTCTGAAAGAAAATCAAGCGTGTGTACAGGGGCATAAACGCAGCAGTGATAGGATTGGAGAGGTTCGGTGAGCAAATGAAGACCCTTTGAAGTCATATTGCATGGTACCCATTCCACGGGTCTCAACTCTCCAGGTTTAAGGGATTCTTCCTTCAGCTAAAACATGCACGTGGAACCCAGAGTATGATCAACCGTGTGATCGGGAGACGTGTTCCAATATGTCTCAATTCTCGTCCCCTGGTACTCGGGTGTAACATTCCAGACGCTTTACTAACACTCTCCCGACTTGGAGAGTCAGTGCCTTTAACCTCCTGTTTGGCCCATTTGCAATTTCTGAGGAAGATGAACAGGAATAGGGAGAACCAATGAGAGAGTAGGTGGAGGTGTCTGGACGGGCAAATTTAACTCTCATTTCCCACCAGGAAGAGGAATTAACCAAAGGCTCAGCGTGCCGTGCCGGAACCAGATTAGGGCCTGAAGCAATCCTGCGGTGTTGCGGCCAGCTCACAAGAAAGCGAGTTGAAGAAAGGAGCTCAGGGGCACTGTAATTCACAAACCTGCAGAGTTATAAATGACAGCTATCATCCAAAAATATACTGAAGTAAGGCTGCCAAGAGGACTTGAAAGCGGGGCAAATTGCAGGAAACCGATTTCAGGAGGTAGACTGGAATTGCATTTAAAGCATAGGAAAAGAGGCAGAACGTCCACAATGATGCACTTGGCCAAAAAGGGCGTATGCGTTTTTTCCTGAATATATTCAGGAAAAAACGCATACGCACTTTTTGGCCAACCAAGCAAGCTTGCAAAGGAAATCTGCACTACAATGAAGTCTCACTTCCCCCCGGTCAAAAGGGCCATCTGAAAAAAGTGTAAAATCCAGAAAGGCAGGACAGGCCATGGAGAACTGGGAGCCTTGTTATGCTGATGGGCGGGATGTAAATTGCCAAGAGCCACTCGGGAGAGGTGTATGGTGTTTCCTGAAACATCTAAAAAACAAAGCAACAGAGCCTAGGGCACTTCCACTTATGGTCCTATAACTTAGGGAAATTAAAATCAAAAAGACACAGCCACCCCAAAATTTGGGACGGCTCTGTTTACAAGAACCTGGTTTACGCTACAAGTTCAATATCGCAGAAAGCGAAAAATGGATAAAGAAGTTGTGGTACTTACGTACAATGCAATATCACTCACCAATGAAATCTATGTCATCAGGCCCGTAGCAGCATAATGAGTGGATTCAGGTATGATGATTCTAACTGAAATAAGTCACACAGAAAAAGAATCATCATAAGATATCACTAATATACCGAATGTAAACTTGGCTATACAGGAACTGGATTACAAAACAGAACAGGGTCTCAAATTTAGAAAACCAACTTATGCTTGCTTAAGGGGAAAGGTGAGTTGGGGTGCTGCATAAAACCAGAGATTGAAATGAGCACAGATAAAGTTCCTTAAGCCAAATATGGAATAGACAAGAACTACTCCTTGCTCAACGAAATGGACTCAACACCCCATATTAAACGCCTAAGAATGTACCTGACTAGTAAGAATTTTCAAACCTATGGATTGCTATGTCTCCGAAAGAAAATCAAGCGTGTGTACAGGGGCATAAACGCAGCAGTGATAGGATTGGAGAGGTTCGGTGAGCAAATGAAGACCCTTTGAAGTCATATTGCATGGTACCCATTCCACGGGTCTCAACTCTCCAGGTTTAAGGGATTCTTCCTTCAGCTAAAACATGCACGTGGAACCCAGAGTATGATCAACCGTGTGATCGGGAGACGTGTTCTAATATGTCTCAATTCTGGTCCCCTGGTACTCGGGTGTAACATTCCAGACGCTTAACTAACACTCTCCCGACTTGGAGAGTCAGTGCCTTTAACCTCCTGTTTGGCCCATTTGCAATTTCTGAGGAAGATGAACAGGAATAGGAAGAACCAATGAGAGACTAGCTGGAGGTGTCTGGACGGGCAAATTTAACTCTCATTTCCCACCAGGAAGAGGAATTAACCAAAGGCTCAGCGTGCTGTGCCGGAACCAGATTAGGGCCTGAAGCAATCCTGCGGTGTTGCGGCCAGCTCACAAGAAAGCGAGTTGAAGAAAGGAGCTCAGGGGCACTGTAATTCACAAACCTGCAGAGTTATAAATGACAGCTATCATCCAAAAATATACTGAAGTAAGGCTGCCAAGAGGACTTGAAAACGGGGCAGAATTGCAGGAAACCGATTTCAGGAGGTAGACTGGAATTGCATTTAAAGCATAGGAAAAGAGGCAGAACGTCCACAATGATGCACTTGGCCAAAAAGGGCGTATGCGTTTTTTCCTGAATATATTCAGGAAAAAACGCATACGCCCTTTTTGGCCAACCAAGCAAGCTTGTAAAGGAAATCTGCACTACAATGAAGTCTCACTTCCCCCCGGTCAAAAGGGCCATCTGAAAAAAGTGTAAAATCCAGAAAGGCAGGACAGGCCATGGAGAACTGGGAGCCTTCTTATGCTGATGGGCGGGATGTAAATTGCCAACAGCCACTCGGGAGAGGTGTATGTTGTTCCCTGAAACATCTAAAAAACAAAGCAACAGAGCCTAGGGCACTTCCACTTATGGTCCTATAGCTTAGGGAAATTAAAATCAAAAAGACACAGCCACCCCAAAGTTTAGGACGGCTCTGTTTACAAGAACCTCGTTTACGGTACAAGTTCAATAGCGCAGAAAGTGAAAAATGGATAAAGAAGTTGTGGTACTTACGTACAATGCAATATCACTCAGCAATGAAATCTATGTCATCAGGCCCGTAGCAGCATAATGAGTGGATTCAGGTATGATGATTCTAACTGAAATAAGTCACACAGAAAAAGAAACATCATAAGATATCATTAATACACGGGATGTAAACTTGGCTACACAGGAACTGGATTACAAAACAGAACAGGGTCTCAAATTTAGAAAACCAACTTATGCTTGCTTAAGGGGAAAGGTGAGTTGGGGTGCTGCATAAAACCAGAGATTGAAATGAGCACAGATAAAGTTCCTTAAGCCAAATATAGTATAGACAAGAACTACCCCTTGCTCAACGAAATGGACTCAACACCCCATATTAAACGCCTAAGAATGTACCTGACTGGTAAGAATTTTCAAACCTATGGATTGCTATGTCTCCGAAAGAAAATCAAGCGTGTGTACAGGGGCATAAACGCAGCAGTGATAGGATTGGAGAGGTTCGGTGAGCAAATGAAGACCCTTTGAAGTCATATTGCATGGTACCCATTCCACGGGTCTCAACTCTCCAGGTTTAAGGGATTCTTCCTTCAGCTAAAACATGCACGTGGAACCCAGAGTATGATCAACCGTGTGATCGGGAGACGTGTTCCAATATGTCTCAATTCTCGTCCCCTGGTACTCGGGTGTAACATTCCAGACGCTTTACAAACACTCTCCCGACTTGGAGAGTCAGTGCCTTTAACCTCCTGTTTGGCCCATTTGCAATTTCTGCGGAAGATGAACAGGAATAGGGAGAACCAATGAGAGACTAGCTGGAGGTGTCTGGACGGGCAAATTTAACTCTCATTTCCCACCAGGAAGAGGAATTAACCAAAGGCTCAGCGTGCCGTGCCGGAACCAGATTAGGGCCTGAAGCAATCCTGCGGTGTTGCGGCCAGCTCACAAGAAAGCGAGTTGAAGAAAGGAGCTCAGGGGCACTGTAATTCACAAACCTGCAGACTTATAAATGACAGCTCTCGTCCAAAAATATACTGAAGTAAGGCTGCCAAGAGGACTTGAAAGCGGGGCAGAATTGCAGGAAACCGATTTCAGGAGGTAGACTGGAATTGCATTTAAAGCATAGGAAAAGAGGCAGAACGTCCACAATGATGCACTTGGCCAAAAAGGGCGTATGCGTTTTTTCCTGAATATATTCAGGAAAAAACGCATACGCCCTTTTTGGCCAACCAAGCAAGCTTGCAAAGGAAATCTGCACTACAATGAAGTCTAACTTCCCCCCGGTCAAAAGGGCCATCTGAAAAAAGTGTAAAATCCAGAAAGGCAGGACAGGCCATGGAGAACTGGGAGCCTTGTTATGCTGATGGGCGGGATGTAAATTGCCAACAGCCACTCGGAAGAGGTGTATGGTGTTTCCTGAAACATCTAAAAAACAAAGCAACAGAGCCTAGGGCACTTCCACTTATGGTCCTGTAGCTTGGGAAATTAAAATCAGAAAGACACAGCCACCCCAAAGTTTGGGACGGCTCTGTTTACAAGAACCTCGTTTACGGTACAAGTTCAATATCGCAGAAAGTGAAAAATGGATAAAGAAGTTGTGGTACTTACGTACAATGCAATATCACTTAGCAATGAAATCTATGTCATCAGGCCCATAGCAGCATAATGAGTGGATTCAGGTATGATGATTCTAACTGAAATAAGTCACACAGAAAAAGAAACATCATAAGATATCACTAATACATGGAATGTAAACTTGGCTACACAGGAACTGGATTACAAAACAGAACAGGGTCTCAAATTTAGAAAACCAACTTATGCTTGCTTAAGGGGAAAGGTGAGTTGGGGTGCTGCATAAAACCAGAGATTGAAATGAGCACAGATAAAGTTCCTTAAGCCAAATATAGAATAGACAAGAACTACTCCTTGCTCAACGAAATGGACTCAACACCCCATATTAAACGCCTAAGAATGTACCTGACTAGTAAGTATCTTAAAACCTATGGATTGCTATGTCTCTGAAAGAAAATCAAGCATGTGTACAGGGGCATAAACGCAGCAGTGATAGGATTGGAGAGGTTCGGTGAGCAAATGAAGACCCTTTGAAGTCATATTGCATGGTACCCATTCCATGGGTCTCAACTCTCCAGGTTTAAGGGATTCTTCCTTCAGCTAAAACATGCACGTGGAACCCAGAGTATGATCAACCGTGTGATCGGGAGACGTGTTCCAATATGTCTCAATTCTCGTCCCCTGGTACTCGGGTGTAACATTCCAGACGCTTAACTAACACTCTCCCGACTTGGAGAGTCAGTGCCTTTAACCTCCTGTTTGGCCCATTTGCAATTTCTGAGGAAGATGAACAGGAATAGGAAGAACCAATGAGAGACTAGGTGGAGGTGTCTGGACGGGCAAATTTAACTCTCATTTCCCACCAGGAAGAGGAATTAACCAAAGGCTCAGCGTGCCGTGCCGGAACCAGATTAGGGCCTGAAGCAATCCTGCGGTGTTGCGGCCAGCTCACAAGAAAGCGAGTTGAAGAAAGGAGCTCAGGGGCACTGTAATTCACAAACCTGCAGAGTTATAAATGACAGCTATCATCCAAAAATATACTGAAGTAAGGCTGCCAAGAGGACTTGAAAACGGGGCAGAATTGCAGGAAACCGATTTCAGGAGGTAGACTGGAATTGCATTTAAAGCATAGGAAAAGAGGCAGAACGTCCACAATGATGCACTTGGCCAAAAAGGGCGTATGCGTTTTTTCCTGAATATATTCAGGAAAAAACGCATACGCCCTTTTTGGCCAACCAAGCAAGCTTGTAAAGGAAATCTGCACTACAATGAAGTCTCACTTCCCCCCGGTCAAAAGGGCCATCTGAAAAAAGTGTAAAATCCAGAAAGGCAGGACAGGCCATGGAGAACTGGGAGCCTTCTTATGCTGATGGGCGGGATGTAAATTGCCAACAGCCACTCTGGAGAGGTGTATGTTGTTCCCTGAAACATCTAAAAAACAAAGCAACAGAGCCTAGGGCACTTCCACTTATGGTCCTATAGCTTAGGGAAATTAAAATCAAAAAGACACAGCCACCCCAAAGTTTAGGACGGCTCTGTTTACAAGAACCTCGTTTACGGTACAAGTTCAATAGCGCAGAAAGTGAAAAATGGATAAAGAAGTTGTGGTACTTACGTACAATGCAATATCACTCAGCAATGAAATCTATGTCATCAGGCCCGTAGCAGCATAATGAGTGGATTCAGGTATGATGATTCTAACTGAAATAAGTCACACAGAAAAAGAAACATCATAAGATATCATTAATACACGGGATGTAAACTTGGCTACACAGGAACTGGATTACAAAACAGAACAGGGTCTCAAATTTAGAAAACCAACTTATGCTTGCTTAAGGGGAAAGGTGAGTTGGGGTGCTGCATAAAAGCAGAGATTGAAATGAGCACAGATAAAGTTCCTTAAGCCAAATATAGAATAGACAAGAACTACCCCTTGCTCAACGAAATGGACACAACACCCCATATTAAACGCCTAAGAATGTACCTGACTGGTAAGAATTTTCAAACCTATGGATTGCTATGTCTCCGAAAGAAAATCAAGCGTGTGTACAGGGGCATAAACGCAGCAGTGATAGGATTGGAGAGGTTCGGTGAGCAAATGAAGACCCTTTGAAGTCATATTGCATGGTACCCATTCCACGGGTCTCAACTCTCCAGGTTTAAGGGATTCTTCCTTCAGCTAAAACATGCACGTGGAACCCAGAGTATGATCAACCGTGTGATCGGGAGACGTGTTCCAATATGTCTCAATTCTCGTCCCCTGGTACTCGGGTGTAACATTCCAGAAGCTTTACAAACACTCTCCCGACTTGGAGAGTCAGTGCCTTTAACCTCCTGTTTGGCCCATTTGCAATTTCTGCGAAAGATGAACAGGAATAAGGAGAACCAATGAGAGACTAGCTGGAGGTGTCTGGACGGGCAAATTTAACTCTCATTTCCCACCAGGAAGAGGAATTAACCAAAGGCTCAGCGTGCCGTGCCGGAACCAGATTAGGGCCTGAAGCAATCCTGCGGTGTTGCGGCCAGCTCACAAGAAAGCGAGTTGAAGAAAGGAGCTCAGGGGCACTGTAATTCACAAACCTGCAGACTTATAAATGACAGCTCTCGTCCAAAAATATACTGAAGTAAGGCTGCCAAGAGGACTTGAAAGCGGGGCAGAATTGCAGGAAACCGATTTCAGGAGGTAGACTGGAATTGCATTTAAAGCATAGGAAAAGAGGCAGAACGTCCACAATGATGCACTTGGCCAAAAAGGGCGTATGCGTTTTTTCCTGAATATATTCAGGAAAAAACGCATACGCACTTTTTGGCCAACCAAGCAAGCTTGCAAAGGAAATCTGCACTACAATGAAGTCTAACTTCCCCCCGGTCAAAAGGGCCATCTGAAAAAAGTGTAAAATCCAGAAAGGCAGGACAGGCCATGGAGAACTGGGAGCCTTGTTATGCTGATGGGCGGGATGTAAATTGCCAACAGCCACTCGGGAGAGGTGTATGGTGTTTCCTGAAACATCTAAAAAACAAAGCAACAGAGCCTAGGGCACTTCCACTTATGGTCCTGTAGCTTGGGAAATTAAAATCAGAAAGACACAGCCACCCCAAAGTTTGGGACGGCTCTGTTTACAAGAACCTCGTTTACGGTACAAGTTCAATATCGCAGAAAGTGAAAAATGGATAAAGAAGTTGTGGTACTTACGTACAATGCAATATCACTCAGCAATGAAATCTATGTCATCAGGCCCATAGCAGCATAATGAGTGGATTCAGGTATGATGATTCTAACTGAAATAAGTCACACAGAAAAAGAAACATCATAAGATATCACTAATACACGGAATGTAAACTTGGCTACACAGGAACTGGATTACAAAACAGAACAGGGTCTCAAATTTAGAAAACCAACTTATGCTTGCTTAAGGGGAAAGGTGAGTTGGGGTGCTGCATAAAACCAGAGATTGAAATGAGCACAGATAAAGTTCCTTAAGCCAAATATGGAATAGACAAGAACTACTCCTTGCTCAACGAAATGGACTCAACACCCCATATTAAACGCCTAAGAATGTACCTGACTAGTAAGTATCTTAAAACCTATGGATTGCTATGTCTCTGAAAGAAAATCAAGCGTGTGTACAGGGGCATAAACGCAGCAGTGATAGGATTGGAGAGGTTCGGTGAGCAAATGAAGACCCTTTGAAGTCATATTGCATGGTACCCATTCCACGGGTCTCAACTCTCCAGGTTTAAGGGATTCTTCCTTCAGCTAAAACATGCACGTGGAACCCAGAGTATGATCAACCGTGTGATCGGGAGACGTGTTCCAATATGTCTCAATTCTCGTCCCCTGGTACTCGGATGTAACATTCCAGACGCTTTACAAACACTCTCCCGACTTGGAGAGTCAGTGCCTTTAACCTCCTGTTTGGCCCATTTGCAATTTCTGCGGAAGATGAACAGGAATAGGGAGAACCAATGAGAGACTAGCTGGAGGTGTCTGGACGGGCAAATTTAACTCTCATTTCCCACCAGGAAGAGGAATTAACCAAAGGCTCAGCGTGCCGTGCCGGAACCAGATTAGGGCCTGAAGCAATCCTGCGGTGTTGCGGCCAGCTCACAAGAAAGCGAGTTGAAGAAAGGAGCTCAGGGGCACTGTAATTCACAAACCTGCAGAGTTATAAATGACAGCTATCATCCAAAAATATACCGAAGTAAGGCTGCCAAGAGGAATTGAAAACGGGGCAGCATTGCAGGAAACCGATTTCAGGAGGTAGACTGGAATTGCATTTAAAGCATAGGAAAAGAGGCAGAACGTCCACAATGATGCACTTGGCCAAAAAGGGCGTATGCGTTTTTTCCTGAATATATTCAGGAAAAAACGCATACGCCCTTTTTGGCCAACCAAGCAAGCTTGTAAAGGAAATCTGCACTACAATGAAGTCTCACTTCCCCCCGGTCAAAAGGGCCATCTGAAAAAAGTGTAAAATCCAGAAAGGCAGGACAGGCCATGGAGAACTGGGAGCCTTGTTATGCTGATGGGCGGGATGTAAATTGCCAACAGCCAGTCGGGAGAGGTGTATGGTGTTTCCTGAAACATCTAAAAAACAAAGCAACAGAGCCTAGGGCACTTCCACTTATAGTCCTATAGCTTAGGGAAATTAAAATCAAAAAGACACAGCCACCCCAAAGTTTGGGACGGCTCTGTTTACAAGAACCTCGTTTACGGTACAAGTTCAATAGCGCAGAAAGTGGAAAATGGATAAAGAAGTTGTGGTACTTACGTACAATGCAATATCACTCAGCAATGAAATCTATGTCATCAGGCCCGTAGCAGCATAATGAGTGGATTCAGGTATGATGATTCTAACTGAAATAAGTCACACAGAAAAAGAAACATCATAAGATATCATTAATACACGGGATGTAAACTTGGCTACACAGGAACTGGATTACAAAACAGAACAGGGTCTCAAATTTAGAACACCAACTTATGCTTGCTTAAGGGGAAAGGTGAGTTGGGGTGCTGCATAAAACCAGAGATTGAAATGAGCACAGATAAAGTTCCTTAAGCCAAATATAGAATAGACAAGAACTACTCCTTGCTCAATGAAATGGACTCAACACCCCATATTAAACGCCTAAGAATGTACCTGACTAGTAAGAATTTTCAAACCTATGGATTGCTATGTCTCCGAAAGAAAATCAAGCGTGTGTACAGGGGCATAAACGCAGCAGTGATAGGATTGGAGAGGTTCGGTGAGCAAATGAAGACCCTTTGAAGTCATATTGCATGGTACCCATTCCACGGGTCTCAACTCTCCAAGTTTAAGGGATTCTTCCTTCAGCTAAAACATGCACGTGGAACCCAGAGTATGATCAACCGTGTGATCGGGAGTCGTGTTCCAATATGTCTCAGTTCTCGTCCCCTGGTACTCGGGTGCAACATTCCAGACGCTTTACTAACACTCTCCCGACTTGGAGAGTCAGTGCCTTTAACCTCCTGTTTGGCCCAGTTTGCAATTTCTGCGGAAGATGAACAGGAATAGGGAGAACCAAAGAGAGACTAGGTGGAGGTGTCTGGACGGGCAAATTTAACTCTCATTTCCCACCAGGAAGAGGAATTAACCAAAGGCTCAGCGTGCCGTGCCGGAACCAGATTAGGGCCTGAAGCAATCCTGCGGTGTTGCGGCCAGCTCACAAGAAAGCGAGTTGAAGAAAGGAGCTCAGGGGCACTGTAATTCACAAACCTGCAGACTTATAAATGACAGCTCTCGTCCAAAAATATACTGAAGTAAGGCTGCCAAGAGGACTTGAAAGCGGGGCAGAATTGCAGGAAACCGATTTCAGGAGGTAGACTGGAATTGCATTTAAAGCATAGGAAAAGAGGCAGAACGTCCACAATGATGCACTTGGCCAAAAAGGGCGTATGCGTTTTTTCCTGAATATATTCAGGAAAAAACGCATACGCCCTTTTTGGCCAACCAAGCAAGCTTGTAAAGGAAATCTGCACTACAATGAAGTCTCACTTCCCCCCGGTCAAAAGGGCCATCTGAAAAAAGTGTAAAATCCAGAAAGGCAGGACAGGCCATGGAGAACTGGGAGCCTTGTTATGCTGATGGGCGGGATGTAAATTGCCAACAGCCACTCGGGAGAGGTGTATGGTGTTTCCTGAAACATCTAAAAAACAAAGCAACAGAGCCTAGGGCACTTCCACTTATGGTCCTGTAGCTTGGGAAATTAAAATCAGAAAGACACAGCCACCCCAAAGTTTGGGACGGCTCTGTTTACAAGAACCTCGTTTACGGTACAAGTTCAATATCGCAGAAAGTGAAAAATGGATAAAGAAGTTGTGGTACTTACGTACAATGCAATATCACTCAGCAATGAAATCTATGTCATCAGGCCCATAGCAGCATAATGAGTGGATTCAGGTATGATGATTCTAACTGAAATAAGTCACACAGAAAAAGAAACATCATAAGATATCACTAATACATGGAATGTAAACATGGCTACACAGGAACTGGATTACAAAACAGAACAGGGTCTCAAATTTAGAAAACCAACTTATGCTTGCTTAAGGGGAAAGGTGAGTTGGGGTGCTGCATAAAACCAGAGATTGAAATGAGCACAGATAAAGTTCCTTAAGCCAAATATAGAATAGACAAGAACTACTCCTTGCTCAACGAAATGGACTCAACACCCCATATTAAACGCCTAAGAATGTACCTGACTAGTAAGAATTTTCAAACCTATGGATTGCTATGTCTCCGAAAGAAAATCAACCGTGTGTACAGGGGCATAAACGCAGCAGTGATAGGATTGGAGAGGTTCGGTGAGCAAATGAAGACCCTTTGAAGTCATATTGCATGGTACCCATTCCACGGGTCTCAACTCTCCAGGTTTAAGGGATTCTTCCTTCAGCTAAAACATGCACGTGGAACCCAGAGTATGATCAACCGTGTGATCGGGAGACGTGTTCCAATATGTCTCAATTCTCGTCCCCTGGTACTCGGGTGTAACATTCCAGACGCTTTACTAACACTCTCCCAACTTCGAGAGTCAGTGCCTTTAACCTCCTGTTTGGCCCATTTGCAATTTCTGCGGAAGATGAACAGGAATAGGGAGAACCAATGAGAGACTAGGTGGAGGTGTCTGGACGGGCAAATTTAACTCTCATTTCCCACGAGGAAGAGGAATTAACCAAAGGCTCAGCGTGCCGTGCCGGAACCAGATTAGGGCCTGAAGCAATCCTGCGGTGTTGCGGCCAGCTCACAAGAAAGCGAGTTGAAGAAAGGAGCTCAGGGGCACTGTAATTCACAAACCTGCAGAGTTATAAATGACAGCTATCATCCAAAAATATACTGAAGTAAGGCTGCCAAGAGGACTTGAAAACGGGGCAGAATTGCAGGAAACCGATTTCAGGAGGTAGACTGGAATTGCATTTAAAGCATAGGAAAAGAGGCAGAACGTCCACAATGATGCACTTGGCCAAAAAGGGCGTATGCGTTTTTTCCTGAATATATTCAGGAAAAAACGCATACGCCCTTTTTGGCCAACCAAGCAAGCTTGTAAAGGAAATCTGCACTACAATGAAGTCTCACTTCCCCCCGGTCAAAAGGGCCATCTGAAAAAAGTGTAAAATCCAGAAAGGCAGGACAGGCCATGGAGAACTGGGAGCCTTCTTATGCTGATGGGCGGGATGTAAATTGCCAACAGCCACTCTGGAGAGGTGTATGTTGTTCCCTGAAACATCTAAAAAACAAAGCAACAGAGCCTAGGGCACTTCCACTTATGGTCCTATAGCTTAGGGAAATTAAAATCAAAAAGACACAGCCACCCCAAAGTTTAGGACGGCTCTGTTTACAAGAACCTCGTTTACGGTACAAGTTCAATAGCGCAGAAAGTGAAAAATGGATAAAGAAGTTGTGGTACTTACGTACAATGCAATATCACTCAGCAATGAAATCTATGTCATCAGGCCCGTAGCAGCATAATGAGTGGATTCAGGTATGATGATTCTAACTGAAATAAGTCACACAGAAAAAAAACATCATAAGATATCATTAATACACGGGATGTAAACTTGGCTACACAGGAACTGGATTACAAAACAGAACAGGGTCTCAAATTTAGAAAACCAACTTATGCTTGCTTAAGGGGAAAGGTGAGTTGGGGTGCTGCATAAAAGCAGAGATTGAAATGAGCACAGATAAAGTTCCTTAAGCCAAATATAGAATAGACAAGAACTACCCCTTGCTCAACGAAATGGACTCAACACCCCATATTAAACGCCTAAGAATGTACCTGACTGGTAAGAATTTTCAAACCTATGGATTGCTATGTCTCCGAAAGAAAATCAAGCGTGTGTACAGGGGCATAAACGCAGCAGTGATAGGATTGGAGAGGTTCGGTGAGCAAATGAAGACCCTTTGAAGTCATATTGCATGGTACCCATTCCACGGGTCTCAACTCTCCAGGTTTAAGGGATTCTTCCTTCAGCTAAAACATGCACGTGGAACCCAGAGTATGATCAACCGTGTGATCGGGAGACGTGTTCCAATATGTCTCAATTCTCGTCCCCTGGTACTCGGGTGTAACATTCCAGACGCTTTACAAACACTCTCCCGACTTGGAGAGTCAGTGCCTTTAACCTCCTGTTTGGCCCATTTGCAATTTCTGCGGAAGATGAACAGGAATAGGGAGAACCAATGAGAGACTAGCTGGAGGTGTCTGGACGGGCAAATTTAACTCTCATTTCCCACCAGGAAGAGGAATTAACCAAAGGCTCAGCGTGCCGTGCCGGAACCAGATTAGGGCCTGAAGCAATCCTGCGGTGTTGCGGCCAGCTCACAAGAAAGCGAGTTGAAGAAAGGAGCTCAGGGGCACTGTAATTCACAAACCTGCAGACTTATAAATGACAGCTCTCGTCCAAAAATATACTGAAGTAAGGCTGCCAAGAGGACTTGAAAGCGGGGCAGAATTGCAGGAAACCGATTTCAGGAGGTAGACTGGAATTGCATTTAAATCATAGGAAAAGAGGCAGAACGTCCACAATGATGCACTTGGCCAAAAAGGGCGTATGCGTTTTTTCCTGAATATATTCAGGAAAAAACGCATACGCCCTTTTTGGCCAACCAAGCAAGCTTGCAAAGGAAATCTGCACTACAATGAAGTCTAACTTCCCCCCGGTCAAAAGGGCCACCTGAAAAAAGTGTAAAATCCAGAAAGGCAGGACAGGCCATGGAGAACTGGGAGCCTTGTTATGCTGATGGGCGGGATGTAAATTGCCAACAGCCAGTCGGGAGAGGTGTATGGTGTTTCCTGAAACATCTAAAAAACAAAGCAACAGAGCCTAGGGCACTTCCACTTATGGTCCTGTAGCTTGGGAAATTAAAATCAGAAAGACACAGCCACCCCAAAGTTTGGGACGGCTCTGTTTACAAGAACCTCGTTTACGGTACAAGTTCAATATCGCAGAAAGTGAAAAATGGATAAAGAAGTTGTGGTACTTACGTACAATGCAATATCACTCAGCAATGAAATCTATGTCATCAGGCCCATAGCAGCATAATGAGTGGATTCAGGTATGATGATTCTAACTGAAATAAGTCACACAGAAAAAGAAACATCATAAGATATCACTAATACACGGAATGTAAACTTGGCTACACAGGAACTGGATTACAAAACAGAACAGGGTCTCAAATTTAGAAAACCAACTTATGCTTGCTTAAGGGGAAAGGTGAGTTGGGGTGCTGCATAAAACCAGAGATTGAAATGAGCACAGATAAAGTTCCTTAAGCCAAATATGGAATAGACAAGAACTACTCCTTGCTCAACGAAATGGACTCAACACCCCATATTAAACGCCTAAGAATGTACCTGACTAGTAAGTATCTTAAAACCTATGGATTGCTATGTCTCTGAAAGAAAATCAAGCGTGTGTACAGGGGCATAAACGCAGCAGTGATAGGATTGGAGAGGTTCGGTGAGCAAATGAAGACCCTTTGAAGTCATATTGCATGGTACCCATTCCACGGGTCTCAACTCTCCAGGTTTAAGGGATTCTTCCTTCAGCTAAAACATGCACGTGGAACCCAGAGTATGATCAACCGTGTGATCGGGAGACGTGTTCCAATATGTCTCAATTCTCGTCCCCTGGTACTCGGATGTAACATTCCAGACGCTTTACAAACACTCTCACGACTTGGAGAGTCAGTGCCTTTAACCTCCTGTTTGGCCCATTTGCAATTTCTGCGGAAGATGAACAGGAATAGGGAGAACCAATGAGAGACTAGCTGGAGGTGTCTGGACGGGCAAATTTAACTCTCATTTCCCACCAGGAAGAGGAATTAACCAAAGGCTCAGCGTGCCGTGCCGGAACCAGATTAGGGCCTGAAGCAATCCTGCGGTATTGCGGCCAGCTCACAAGAAAGCGAGTTGAAGAAAGGAGCTCAGGGGCACTGTAATTCACAAACCTGCACAGTTATAAATGACAGCTATCATCCAAAAATATACTGAAGTAAGGCTGCCAAGAGGAATTGAAAACGGGGCAGAATTGCAGGAAACCGATTTCAGGAGGTAGACTGGAATTGCATTTAAAGCATAGGAAAAGAGGCAGAACGTCCACAATGATGCACTTGGCCAAAAAGGGCGTATGCGTTTTTTCCTGAATATATTCAGGAAAAAACGCATACGCCCTTTTTGGCCAACCAAGCAAGCTTGTAAAGGAAATCTGCACTACAATGAAGTCTCACTTCCCCCCGGTCAAAAGGGCCATCTGAAAAAAGTGTAAAATCCAGAAAGGCAGGACAGGCCATGGAGAACTGGGAGCCTTGTTATGCTGATGGGCGGGATGTAAATTGCCAACAGCCAGTCGGGAGAGGTGTATGGTGTTTCCTGAAACATCTAAAAAACAAAGCAACAGAGCCTAGGGCACTTCCACTTATAGTCCTATAGCTTAGGGAAATTAAAATCAAAAAGACACAGCCACCCCAAAGTTTGGGACGGCTCTGTTTACAAGAACCTCGTTTACGGTACAAGTTCAATAGCGCAGAAAGTGAAAAATGGATAAAGAAGTTGTGGTACTTACGTACAATGCAATATCACTCAGCAATGAAATCTATGTCATCAGGCCCGTAGCAGCATAATGAGTGGATTCAGGTATGATGATTCTAACTGAAATAAGTCACACAGAAAAAGAAACATCATAAGATATCATTAATACACGGGATGTAAACTTGGCTACACAGGAACTGGATTACAAAACAGAACAGGGTCTCAAATTTAGAACACCAACTTATGCTTGCTTAAGGGGAAAGGTGAGTTGGGGTGCTGCATAAAACCAGAGATTGAAATGAGCACAGATAAAGTTCCTTAAGCCAAATATAGAATAGACAAGAACTACTCCTTGCTCAATGAAATGGACTCAACACCCCATATTAAACGCCTAAGAATGTACCTGACTAGTAAGAATTTTCAAACCTATGGATTGCTATGTCTCCGAAAGAAAATCAAGCGTGTGTACAGGGGCATAAACGCAGCAGTGATAGGATTGGAGAGGTTCGGTGAGCAAATGAAGACCCTTTGAAGTCATATTGCATGGTACCCATTCCACGGGTCTCAACTCTCCAAGTTTAAGGGATTCTTCCTTCAGCTAAAACATGCACGTGGAACCCAGAGTATGATCAACCGTGTGATCGGGAGTCGTGTTCCAATATGTCTCAGTTCTCGTCCCCTGGTACTCGGGTGCAACATTCCAGACGCTTTACTAACACTCTCCCGACTTGGAGAGTCAGTGCCTTTAACCTCCTGTTTGGCCCAGTTTGCAATTTCTGCGGAAGATGAACAGGAATAGGGAGAACCAAAGAGAGACTAGCTGGAGGTGTCTGGACGGGCAAATTTAACTCTCATTTCCCACCAGGAAGAGGAATTAACCAAAGGCTCAGCGTGCCGTGCCGGAACCAGATTAGGGCCTGAAGCAATCCTGTGGTGTTGCGGCCAGCTCACAAGAAAGCGAGTTGAAGAAAGGAGCTCAGGGGCACTGTAATTCACAAACCTGCAGAGTTATAAATGACAGCTATCATCCAAAAATATACTGAAGTAAGGCTGCCAAGAGGACTTGAAAGCGGGGCAGAATTGCAGGAAACCGATTTCAGGAGGTAGACTGGAATTGCATTTAAATCATAGGAAAAGAGGCAGAACGTCCACAATGATGCACTTGGCCAAAAAGGGCGTATGCGTTTTTTCCTGAATATATTCAGGAAAAAACGCATACGCCCTTTTTGGCCAACCAAGCAAGCTTGCAAAGGAAATCTGCACTACAATGAAGTCTAACTTCCCCCCGGTCAAAAGGGCCACCTGAAAAAAGTGTAAAATCCAGAAAGGCAGGACAGGCCATGGAGAACTGGGAGCCTTGTTATGCTGATGGGCGGGATGTAAATTGCCAACAGCCAGTCGGGAGAGGTGTATGGTGTTTCCTGAAACATCTAAAAAACAAAGCAACAGAGCCTAGGGCACTTCCACTTATGGTCCTGTAGCTTGGGAAATTAAAATCAGAAAGACACAGCCACCCCAAAGTTTGGGACGGCTCTGTTTACAAGAACCTCGTTTACGGTACAAGTTCAATATCGCAGAAAGTGAAAAATGGATAAAGAAGTTGTGGTACTTACGTACAATGCAATATCACTCAGCAATGAAATCTATGTCATCAGGCCCATAGCAGCATAATGAGTGGATTCAGGTATGATGATTCTAACTGAAATAAGTCACACAGAAAAAGAAACATCATAAGATATCACTAATACACGGAATGTAAACTTGGCTACACAGGAACTGGATTACAAAACAGAACAGGGTCTCAAATTTAGAAAACCAACTTATGCTTGCTTAAGGGGAAAGGTGAGTTGGGGTGCTGCATAAAACCAGAGATTGAAATGAGCACAGATAAAGTTCCTTAAGCCAAATATGGAATAGACAAGAACTACTCCTTGCTCAACGAAATGGACTCAACACCCCATATTAAACGCCTAAGAATGTACCTGACTAGTAAGTATCTTAAAACCTATGGATTGCTATGTCTCTGAAAGAAAATCAAGCGTGTGTACAGGGGCATAAACGCAGCAGTGATAGGATTGGAGAGGTTCGGTGAGCAAATGAAGACCCTTTGAAGTCATATTGCATGGTACCCATTCCACGGGTCTCAACTCTCCAGGTTTAAGGGATTCTTCCTTCAGCTAAAACATGCACGTGGAACCCAGAGTATGATCAACCGTGTGATCGGGAGACGTGTTCCAATATGTCTCAATTCTCGTCCCCTGGTACTCGGATGTAACATTCCAGACGCTTTACAAACACTCTCACGACTTGGAGAGTCAGTGCCTTTAACCTCCTGTTTGGCCCATTTGCAATTTCTGCGGAAGATGAACAGGAATAGGGAGAACCAATGAGAGACTAGCTGGAGGTGTCTGGACGGGCAAATTTAACTCTCATTTCCCACCAGGAAGAGGAATTAACCAAAGGCTCAGCGTGCCGTGCCGGAACCAGATTAGGGCCTGAAGCAATCCTGCGGTATTGCGGCCAGCTCACAAGAAAGCGAGTTGAAGAAAGGAGCTCAGGGGCACTGTAATTCACAAACCTGCACAGTTATAAATGACAGCTATCATCCAAAAATATACTGAAGTAAGGCTGCCAAGAGGAATTGAAAACGGGGCAGAATTGCAGGAAACCGATTTCAGGAGGTAGACTGGAATTGCATTTAAAGCATAGGAAAAGAGGCAGAACGTCCACAATGATGCACTTGGCCAAAAAGGGCGTATGCGTTTTTTCCTGAATATATTCAGGAAAAAACGCATACGCCCTTTTTGGCCAACCAAGCAAGCTTGTAAAGGAAATCTGCACTACAATGAAGTCTCACTTCCCCCCGGTCAAAAGGGCCATCTGAAAAAAGTGTAAAATCCAGAAAGGCAGGACAGGCCATGGAGAACTGGGAGCCTTGTTATGCTGATGGGCGGGATGTAAATTGCCAAGAGCCACTCGGGAGAGGTGTATGGTGTTTCCTGAAACATCTAAAAAACAAAGCAACAGAGCCTAGGGCACTTCCACTTATAGTCCTATAGCTTAGGGAAATTAAAATCAAAAAGACACAGCCACCCCAAAGTTTGGGACGGCTCTGTTTACAAGAACCTCGTTTACGGTACAAGTTCAATAGCGCAGAAAGTGAAAAATGGATAAAGAAGTTGTGGTACTTACGTACAATGCAATATCACTCAGCAATGAAATCTATGTCATCAGGCCCGTAGCAGCATAATGAGTGGATTCAGGTATGATGATTCTAACTGAAATAAGTCACACAGAAAAAGAAACATCATAAGATATCATTAATACACGGGATGTAAACTTGGCTACACAGGAACTGGATTACAAAACAGAACAGGGTCTCAAATTTAGAACACCAACTTATGCTTGCTTAAGGGGAAAGGTGAGTTGGGGTGCTGCATAAAACCAGAGATTGAAATGAGCACAGATAAAGTTCCTTAAGCCAAATATAGAATAGACAAGAACTACTCCTTGCTCAATGAAATGGACTCAACACCCCATATTAAACGCCTAAGAATGTACCTGACTAGTAAGAATTTTCAAACCTATGGATTGCTATGTCTCCGAAAGAAAATCAAGCGTGTGTACAGGGGCATAAATGCAGCAGTGATAGGATTGGAGAGGTTCGGTGAGCAAATGAAGACCCTTTGAAGTCATATTGCATGGTACCCATTCCACGGGTCTCAACTCTCCAAGTTTAAGGGATTCTTCCTTCAGCTAAAACATGCACGTGGAACCCAGAGTATGATCAACCGTGTGATCGGGAGTCGTGTTCCAATATGTCTCAGTTCTCGTCCCCTGGTACTCGGGTGCAACATTCCAGACGCTTTACTAACACTCTCCCGACTTGGAGAGTCAGTGCCTTTAACCTCCTGTTTGGCCCAGTTTGCAATTTCTGCGGAAGATGAACAGGAATAGGGAGAACCAAAGAGAGACTAGCTGGAGGTGTCTGGACGGGCAAATTTAACTCTCATTTCCCACCAGGAAGAGGAATTAACCAAAGGCTCAGCGTGCCGTGCCGGAACCAGATTAGGGCCTGAAGCAATCCTGTGGTGTTGCGGCCAGCTCACAAGAAAGCGAGTTGAAGAAAGGAGCTCAGGGGCACTGTAATTCACAAACCTGCAGAGTTATAAATGACAGCTATCATCCAAAAATATACTGAAGTAAGGCTGCCAAGAGGACTTGAAAGCGGGGCAGAATTGCAGGAAACTGATTTCAGGAGGTAGACTGGAATTGCATTTAAAGCATAGGAAAAGAGGCAGAACGTCCACAATGATGCACTTGGCCAAAAAGGGCGTATGCGTTTTTTCCTGAATATATTCAGGATAAAACGCATACGCCCTTTTTGGCCAACCAAGCAAGCTTGCAAAGGAAATCTGCACTACAATGAAGTCTCACTTCCCCCCGGTCAAAAGGGCCATCTGAAAAAAGTGTAAAATCCAGAAAGGCAGGACAGGCCATGGAGAACTGGGAGCCTTGTTATGCTGATGGGCGGGATGTAAATTGTCAACAGCCAGTCGGGAGAGGTGTATGGTGTTTCCTGAAACATCTAAAAAACAAAGCAACAGAGCCTAGGGCACTTCCACTTATGGTCCTATAGCTTAGGGAAATTAAAATCAAAAAGACACAGCCACCCCAAAGTTTGGGACGGCTCTGTTTACAAGAACATCGTTTACGGTACAAGTTCAATATCACAGAAAGTGAAAAATGGATAAAGAAGTTGTGGTACTTACGTACAATGCAATATCACTCAGCAATGAAATCTATGTCATCAGGCCCGTAGCAGCATAATGAGTGGATTCAGGTATGATGATTCTAACTGAAATAAGTCACACAGAAAAAGAAACATCATAAGATATCATTAATACACGGAATGTAAACTTGGCTACACAGGAACTGGATTACAAAACAGAAGAGGGTCTCAAATTTAGGAAACCAACTTATGCTTGCTTAAGGGGAAAGGTGAGTTGGGGTGCTGCATAAAACCAGAGATTGAAATGAGCACAGATAAAGTTCCTTAAGCCAAATATGGAATAGATAAGAACTACTCCTTGCTCAACGAAATGGACTCAACAGCCCATATTAAACGCCAAGAATGTACCTGACTAGTAAGTATCTTAAAACCTATGGATTGCTATGTCTCTGAAAGAAAATCAAGCGTGTGTACAGGGGCATAAACGCAGCAGTGATAGGATTGGAGAGGTTCGGTGAGCAAATGAAGACCCTTTGAAGTCATATTGCATGGTATCCATTCCACGGGTCTCAACTCTCCAGGTTTAAGGGATTCTTCCTTCAGCTAAAACATGCACGTGGAACCCAGAGTATGATCAACCGTGTGATCGGGAGACGTGTTCCAATATGTCTCAATTCTCGTCCCCTGGTACTCGGGTGTAACATTCCAGACGCTTTACTAACACTCTCCCGACTTGGAGAGTCAGTGCCTTTAACCTCCTGTTTGGCCCATTTGCAATTTCTGCGGAAGATGAACAGGAATAGGGAGAACCAATGAGAGACTAGCTGGAGGTGTCTGGACGGGCAAATTTAACTCTCATTTCCCACCAGGAAGAGGAATTAACCAAAGGCTCAGCATGCTGTGCCGGAACCAGATTAGGGCCTGAAGCAATCCTGCGGTGTTGCGGCCAGCTCACAAGAAAGCGAGTTGAAGAAAGGAGCTCAGGGGCACTGTAATTCACAAACCTGCAGAGTTATAAATGACAGCTATCATCCAAAAATATACTGAAGTAAGGCTGTCAAGAGGACTTGAAAGCGGGGCAGAATTGCAGGAAACCGATTTCAGGAGGTAGACTGGAATTGCATTTAAAGCATAGGAAAAGAGGCAGAACGTCCACAATGATGCACTTGGCCAAAAAGGGCGTATGCGTTTTTTCCTGAATATATTCAGGAAAAAACGCATACGCCCTTTTTGGCCAACCAAGCAAGCTTGTAAAGGAAATCTGCACTACAATGAAGTCTCACTTCCCCACGGTCAAAAGGGCCATCTGAAAAAAGTGTAAAATCCAGAAAGGCAGGACAGGCCATGGAGAACTGGGAGCCTTGTTATGCTGATGGGCGGGATGTAAATTGCCAACAGCCACTCGGGAGAGGTGTATGGTGTTTCCTGAAACATCTAAAAAACAAAGCAACAGAGCCTAGGGCACTTCCACTTATGGTCCTATAGCTTAGGGAAATTAAAATCAAAAAGACACAGCCACCCCAAAGTTTGGGACGGCTCTGTTTACAATAACCTCGTTTACGGTACAAGTTCAATAGCGCAGAAAGTGAAAAATGGATAAAGAAGTTGTGGTACTTACGTACAATGCAATATCACTCAGCAATGAAATCTATGTCATCAGGCCCATAGCAGCATAATGAGCGGATTCAGGTATGATGATTCTAACTGAAATAAGTCACACAGAAAAAGAAACATCATAAGAAAGCACTAATACACGGGATGTAAACTTGGCTACACAGGAACTGGATTACAAAACAGAACAGGGTCTCAAATTTAGAAAACCAACTTATGCTTGCTTAAGGGGAAAGGTGAGTTGGGGTACTGCATCAAACCAGAGATTGAAATGAGCACAGATAAAGTTCCTTAAGCCAAATATAGAATAGACAAGAACTACTCCTTGATCAACGAAATGGACTCAACACCCCATATTAAACGCCTAAGAATGTACCTGACTAGTAAGTATCTTAAAACCTATGGATTGCTATGTCTCTGAAAGAAAATCAAGCGTGTGTACAGGGGCATAAACGCAGCAGTGATAGGATTGGAGAGGTTCGGTGAGCAAATGAAGACCCTTTGAAGTCATATTGCATGGTACCCATTCCACGGGTCTCAACTCTCCAGGTTTAAGGGACTCTGCCTTCAGGTAAAACATGCACGTGGAACCCAGAGTATGATCAACCGTGTGATCGGGAGACGTGTTCCAATATGTCTCAGTTCTCGTCCCCTGGTACTCGGGTGCAACTTTCCAGACGCTTTACTAACACTCTCCCGACTTGGAGAGTCAGTGCCTTTAACCTCCTGTTTGGCCCAGTTTGCAATTTCGGCGGAAGATGAACAGGAATAGGGAGAACCAAAGAGAAACTAGCTGGAGGTGTCTGGACGGGCAAATTTAACTCTCATTTCCCACCAGGAAGAGGAATTAACCAAAGGCTCAGCGTGCCGTGACGGAACCAGATTAGGGCCTGAAGCAATGCTGCGGTGTTCCGGCCAGCTCCCAAGAAAGCGAGTTGAAGAAAGGAGCTCAGGGGCACTGTAATTCACAAACCTGCAGAGTTATAAATGACAGCTATCGTCCAAAAATATACTGAAGTAAGGCTGCCAAGAGGACTTGAAAGCGGGGCAGAATTGCAGGCAACCGATTTCAGGAGGTAGACTGGAATTGCATTTAAACATAAGAAAAGAGGCAGAACGTCCACAATGATGCACTTGGCCAAAAAGGGCGTATGCGTTTTATCCTGAATATATTCAGGAAAAAACGCATACGCCCTTTTTGGCCAACCAAGCAAGCTTGCAAAGGAAATCTGCACTACAATGAAGTCTCACTTCCCCCCGGTCAAAAGGGCCATCTGAAAAAAGTGTAAAATCCAGAAAGGCAGGACAGGCCATGGAGAACTGGGAACCTTGTTATGCTGATGGGCGGGATGTAAATTGCCAAGAGCCACTCGGGAGAGGTGTATGGTGTTTCCTGAAACATCTAAAAAACAAAGCAACAGAGCCTAGGGCACTTCCACTTATGGTCCTATAACTTAGGGAAATTAAAATCAAAAAGACACAGCCACCCCAAAATTTGGGACGGCTCTGTTTACAAGAACCTGGTTTACGCTACAAGTTCAATATCGCAGAAAGCGAAAAATGGATAAAGATGTTGAGGTACTTACGTACAATGCATTATCATTCAGCAATGAAATCTAGGTCTTCAGGCCCATAGCAGCATAAAGAGTGGATTCAGGTATGATGATTCTAACTGAAATAAGTATCACAGAAAAAGAAACATCATAAGATATCACTAATACAAGGAATGTAAACTTGGCTACACAGGAACTGGATTACAAAACAGAACAGGGCCTTAAATTTAAAAAAACTACTTATGCTTGCTTAAGGGGAAAGGTGAGTTGGGGTGCTGCCTAAAACCAGAGATTGAAATGAGCACAGATAAAGTTCCTTAAGCCAAATATGGAATAGACAAGAACTACTCCTTGCTCAACGAAATGGACTCAACACCCCATATTAAACGCCTAAGAATGTACCTGACTAGTAAGAATTTTCAAACCTATGGATTGCTATGTCTCCGAAAGAGAATCAAGCTTGTGTACAGGGGCAAAAAGGCAGCAGTGATAGGATTGGAGAGGTTCGGTGAGCAAATGAAGACCCTTTGAAGTCATATTGCATGGTACCCATTCCACGGGTCTCAACTCTCCAGGTTTAAGGGATTCTTCCTTCAGCTAAAACATGCATGTGGAACCCAGAGTATGATAAACCGTATGATCGGGAGACGTGTTCCAATATGTCTCAGTTCTCGTCCCCTGGTACTCGGGTGCAACATTCCAGACGCTTTACTAACACTCTCCCGACTTGGAGAGTCAGTGCCTTTAACCTCCTGTTTGCCTCATTTGCAATTTCTGAGGAAGATGAACAGGAATAGGGAGAACCAATGAGAGACTAGGTGGAGGTGCCTGGACGGGCAAATTTAACTCTCATTTCCCACCAGGAAGAGGAATTAACCAAAGGCTCAGCGTGCCGTGCCGGAACCAGATTAGGGCCTGAAGCAATCCTGCGGTGTTGCGGCCAGCTCCCAAGAAAGCGAGTTGAAGAAAGGAGCTCAGGGGCACTGTAATTCACAAACCTGCAGAGTTATAAATGACAGCTATCGTCCAAAAATATACTGAAGTAAGGCTGCCAAGAGGACTTGAAAGCGGGGCAGAATTGCAGGAAACCGATTTCAGGAGGTAGACTGGAATTGCATTTAAAGCATAGGAAAAGAGGCAGAACGTCCACAATGATGCACTTGGCCAAAAAGGGCGTATGCGTTTTTTCCTGAATATATTCAGGAAAAAACGCATACGCCCTTTTTGGCCAACCAAGCAAGCTTGCAAAGGAAATCTGCACTACAATGAAGTCTCACTTCCCCCCAGTCAAAAGGGCCATCTGAAAAAAGTGTAAAATCCAGAAAGGCAGGACAGGCCATGGAGAACTGGGAGCCTTGTTATGCTGATGGGCGGGATGTAAATTGGCAACAGCCACTCGGGAGAAGTTTATGCTGTTTCCTGAAACATCTAAAAAACAAAGCAACAGAACCTAGGGCACTTCCACTTATGGTCCTATAGCTTAGGGAAATTAAAATCAAAAAGACACAGCCACCCCAAAGTTTGGGACGGCTCTGTTTACAAGAACCTGGTTTACGCTACAAGTTCAATATCGCAGAAAGCGAAAAATGGATAAAGAAGTTGTGGTACTTACGTACAATGCATTATCACTCAGCAATGAAATCTATGTCTTCAGGCCCATAGCAACATAAAGAGTGGATTCAGGTATGATGATTCTAACTGAAATAAGTATCACAGAAAAAGAAACATCATAAGATATCACTAATACACGGAATGTAAACTTGGCTACACAGGAACTGGATTACAAAACAGAACAGGGTCTCAAATTTAGAAAAACAACTTATGCTTGCTTAAGGGGAAAGGTGAGTTGGGGTGCTGCCTAAAACCAGAGATTGAAATGAGAACAGATAAAGTTCCTTAAGCCAAATATGGAATAGACAAGAACTACTCCTTGCTCAACGAAATGGACTCAACACCCCATATTAAGCGCCTAAGAATGTACCTGACTAGTAAGTATCTTAAAACCTATGGATTGCTATGTCTCTGAAAGAAAATCAAGCATGTGTACAGGGGCATAAACGCAGCAGTGATAGGATTGGAGAGGTTCGGTGAGCAAATGAAGACCCTTTGAAGTCATATTGCATGGTACCCATTCCACGGGTCTCAACTCTCCAGGTTTAAGGGATTCTGCCTTCAGGTAAAACATGCACGTGGAACCCAGAGTATGATCAACCGTGTGATCGGGAGACGTGTTCCAATATGTCTCAATTCTCGTCCCCTGGTACTCGGGTGTAACATTCCAGACGCTTTACTAACACTCTCCCGACTTGGAGAGTCAGTGCCTTTAACCTCCTGTTTGGCTCATTTGCAATTTCTGAGGAAGATGAACAGGAATAGGGAGAACCAATGAGAGACTAGGTGGAGGTGCCTGGACGGGCAAATTTAACTCTCATTTCCCACCAGGAAGAGGAATTAACCAAAGGCTCAGCGTGCCGTGCCGGAACCAGATTAGGGCCTGAAGCAATCCTGCGGTGTTGCGGCCAGCTCCCAAGAAAGCGAGTTGAAGAAAGGAGCTCAGGGGCACTGTAATTCACAAACCTGCAGAGTTATAAATGACAGCTATCGTCCAAAAATATACTGAAGTAAGGCTGCCAAGAGGACTTGAAAGCGGGGCAGAATTGCAGGAAACCGATTTCAGGAGGTAGACTGGAATTGCATTTAAAGCATAGGAAAAGAGGCAGAACGTCCACAATGATGCACTTGGCCAAAAAGGGCGTATGCGTTTTTTCCTGAATATATTCAGGAAAAAACGCATACGCCCTTTTTGGCCAACCAAGCAAGCTTGCAAAGGAAATCTGCACTACAATGAAGTCTCACTTCCCCCCAGTCAAAAGGGCCATCTGAAAAAAGTGTAAAATCCAGAAAGGCAGGACAGGCCATGGAGAACTGGGAGCCTTGTTATGCTGATGGGCGGGATGTAAATTGCCAACAGCCACTCGGGAGAGGTGTATGGTGTTTCCTGAAACATCTAAAAAACAAAGCAACAGAGCCTAGGGCACTTACACTTATGGTCCTATAGCTTGGGAAATTAAAATCAAAAAGACACAGCCACCCCAAAATTTGGGAAGGCTCTGTTTACAAGAACCTCGTTTACGGTACAAGTTCAATATCACAGAAAGTGAAAAATGGATAAAGAAGTTGTGGTACATACGTTCAATGCAATATCACTCAGCAATGAAATCTATGTCATCAGGCCCGTAGCAGCATAATGAGTGGATTCAGGTATGATGATTCTAACTGAAATAAGTCACAGAGAAAAAGAAACATCATAAGATATCACTAATACACGGAATGTAAACTTGGCTACACAGGAACTGGATTACAAAACAGAACAGGGTCTCAAATTTAGAAAACCAACTTATGCTTGCTTAAGTGGAAAGGTGAGTTGGGGTGCTGCATAAAACCAGAGATTGAAATGAGCACAGATAAAGTTCCTTAAGCCAAATATGGAATAGACAAGAACTACTCCTTGCTCAGCGAAATGGACTCAACACCCCATATTAAACGCCTAAGAATGTACCTGACTAGTAAGTATCTTAAAACCTATGGATTGCTACGTCTCTGAAAGAAAATCAAGCGTGTGTACAGGGGCATAAACGCAGCAGTGATAGGATTGGAGAGGTTCGGTGAGCAAATGAAGACCCTTTGAAGTCATATTGCATGGTACCCATTCCACGGGTCTCAACTCTCCAGGTTTAAGGGATTCTGTCTTTAGGTAAAACATGCACGTGGAACCCAGAGTATGATCAACAGTGTGATCGGGAGACATGTTCCAATATGTCTCAGTTCTCGTCCCCTGGTACTCAGGTGCAACTTTGCAGACGCTTTACTATCACTCTCCCAACTTGGAGAGTCAGTGCCTTTAACCTCCTGTTTGGCCCATTTGCAATTTCTGAAGAAGATGAACAGGAATAGGGAGAACCAATGAGAGACTAGGTGGAGGTGTCTGGACGGGCAAATTTAACTCTCATTTCCCACCAGGAAGAGGAATTAACCAAAGGCTAAGCGTGCCGTGCCGGAACCAGATTAGGGCCTGAAGCAATCCTGTGGTGTTGCGGCCAGCTCACAAGAAAGCGAGTTGAAGAAAGGAGCTCAGGGGCACTGTAATTCACAAACCTGCAGAGTTATAAATGACAGCTATCGTCCAAAAATATACTGAAGTAAGGCTGCCAAGAGGACTTGAAAGCGGGGCAGAATTGCAGGAAACCGATTTCAGGAGGTAGACTGGAATTGCATTTAAAGCATAGGAAAAGAGGCAGAACGTCCACAATGATGCACTTGGCCAAAAAGGGCGTATGCGTTTTTTCCTGAATATATTCAGGAAAAAATGCATACGCCCTTTTTGGCCAACCAAGCAAGCTTGCAAAGGAAATCTGCACTACAATGAAGTCTCACTTCCCCCCGGTCAAAAGGGCCACCTGAAAAAAGTGTAAAATCCAGAAAGGCAGGACAGGCCATGGAGAACTGGGAGCCTTGTTATGCTGATGGGCGGGATGTAAATTGCCAACAGCCACTCGGGAGAGGTGTATGGTGTTTCCTGAAACATCTAAAAAACAAAGCAACAGAGCCTAGGGCACTTCCACTTATGGTCCTATAGCTTAGGGAAATTAAAATCAAAAAGACACAGCCACCCCAAAGTTTGGGACAGCTCTGTTTACAAGACCCTCGTTTACGGTACAAGTTCAATATCGCAGATAGTGAAAAATGGATAAAGAAGTTGTGGTACTTACGTACAATGCAATATCACTCAGCAATGAAATCTATGTCATCAGGCCCGTAGCAGCATAATGAGTGGATTCAGGTATGATGATTCTAACTGAAATAAGTCACACAGAAAAAGAAACATCATAAGATATCACTAATACACGGAATGTAAACTTGGCTACACAGGAACTGGATTACAAAACAGAACAGGGTCTCAAATTTAGAAAACCTACTTATGCTTGCTTAAGGGGAAAGGTGAGTTGGGGTGCTGCATAAAACCAGAGATTGAAATGAGCACAGATAAAGTTCCTTAAGCCAAATATGGAATAGACAAGAGCTACTCCTTGCTCAACGAAATGGACTCAACACCCCATATTAAACGCCTAAGAATGTACCTGACTAGTAAGTATCTTAAAACCTATGGATTGCTATGTCTCTGAAAGAAAATCAAGAGTGTGTACAGGGGCATAAACGCAGCAATGATAGGATTGGAGAGGTTCGGTGAGCAAATGAAAACCCTTTGAAGTCATATTGCATGGTACCCATTCCACGGGTCTCAACTCTCCAGGTTTAAGGGATTCTTCCTTCAGCTAAAACATGCATGTGGAACCCAGAGTATGATAAACCGTATGATCGGGAGACGTGTTCCAATATGTCTCAGTTCTCGTCCCCTGGTACTCGGGTGCAACATTCCAGACGCTTTACTAACACTCTCCCGACTTGGAGAGTCAGTGCCTTTAACCTCCTGTTTGGCCCATTTGCAATTTCTGCGGAAGATGAACAGGAATAGGGAGAACCAATGAGAGACTAGCTGGAGGTGTCTGGACGGGCAAATTTAACTCTCATTTCCCACCAGGAAGAGGAATTAACCAAAGGCTCAGCGTGCCGTGCCGGAACCAGATTAGGGCCTGAAGCAATCCTGCGGTGTTGCGGCCAGCTCACAAGAAAGCGAGTTGAAGAAAGGAGCTCAGGGGCACTGTAATTCACAAACCTGCAGAGTTATAAATGACAGCTATCGTCCAAAAATATACTGAAGTAAGGCTGCCAAGAGGACTTGAAAGCGGGGCAGAATTGCAGGCAACCGATTTCAGGAGGTAGACTGGAATTGCATTTAAAGCATAAGAAAAGAGGCAGAACGTCCACAATGATGCACTTGGCCAAAAAGGGCGTATGCGTTTTATCCTGAATATATTCAGGAAAAAACGCATACGCCCTTTTTGGCCAACCAAGCAAGCTGGCAAAGGAAATCTGCACTACAATGAAGTCTCACTTCCCCCCGGTCAAAAGGGCCATCTGAAAAAAGTGTAAAATCCAGAAAGGCAGGACAGGCCATGGAGAACTGGGAACCTTGTTATGCTGATGGGCGGGATGTAAATTGCCAAGAGCCACTCGGGAGAGGTGTATGGTGTTTCCTGAAACATCTAAAAAACAAAGCAACAGAGCCTAGGGCACTTCCACTTATGGTCCTATAACTTAGGGAAATTAAAATCAAAAAGACACAGCCACCCCAAAATTTGGGACGGCTCTGTTTACAAGAACCTGGTTTACGCTACAAGTTCAATATCGCAGAAAGCGAAAAATGGATAAAGATGTTGAGGTACTTACGTACAATGCATTATCATTCAGCAATGAAATCTAGGTCTTCAGGCCCATAGCAGCATAAAGAGTGGATTCAGGTATGATGATTCTAACTGAAATAAGTATCACAGAAAAAGAAACATCATAAGATATCACTAATACAAGGAATGTAAACTTGGCTACACAGGAACTGGATTACAAAACAGAACAGGGCCTTAAATTTAAAAAAACTACTTATGCTTGCTTAAGGGGAAAGGTGAGTTGGGGTGCTGCCTAAAACCAGAGATTGAAATGAGCACAGATAAAGTTCCTTAAGCCAAATATGGAATAGACAAGAACTACTCCTTGCTCAACGAAATGGACTCAACACCCCATATTAAACGCCTAAGAATGTACCTGACTAGTAAGAATTTTCAAACCTATGGATTGCTATGTCTCCGAAAGAGAATCAAGCTTGTGTACAGGGGCAAAAAGGCAGCAGTGATAGGATTGGAGAGGTTCGGTGAGCAAATGAAGACCCTTTGAAGTCATATTGCATGGTACCCATTCCACGGGTCTCAACTCTCCAGGTTTAAGGGATTCTGCCTTCAGGTAAAACATGCACGTGGAACCCAGAGTATGATCAACCGTGTGATCGGGAGACGTGTTCCAATATGTCTCAATTCTCGTCCCCTGGTACTCGGGTGTAACATTCCAGACGCTTTACTAACACTCTCCCGACTTGGAGAGTCAGTGCCTTTAACCTCCTGTTTGCCTCATTTGCAATTTCTGAGGAAGATGAACAGGAATAGGGAGAACCAATGAGAGACTAGGTGGAGGTGCCTGGACGGGCAAATTTAACTCTCATTTCCCACCAGGAAGAGGAATTAACCAAAGGCTCAGCGTGCCGTGCCGGAACCAGATTAGGGCCTGAAGCAATCCTGCGGTGTTGCGGCCAGCTCCCAAGAAAGCGAGTTGAAGAAAGGAGCTCAGGGGCACTGTAATTCACAAACCTGCAGAGTTATAAATGACAGCTATCGTCCAAAAATATACTGAAGTAAGGCTGCCAAGAGGACTTGAAAGCGGGGCAGAATTGCAGGAAACCGATTTCAGGAGGTAGACTGGAATTGCATTTAAAGCATAGGAAAAGAGGCAGAACGTCCACAATGATGCACTTGGCCAAAAAGGGCGTATGCGTTTTTTCCTGAATATATTCAGGAAAAAACGCATACGCCCTTTTTGGCCAACCAAGCAAGCTTGCAAAGGAAATCTGCACTACAATGAAGTCTCACTTCCCCCCAGTCAAAAGGGCCATCTGAAAAAAGTGTAAAATCCAGAAAGGCAGGACAGGCCATGGAGAACTGGGAGCCTTGTTATGCTGATGGGCGGGATGTAAATTGGCAACAGCCACTCGGGAGAAGTTTATGCTGTTTCCTGAAACATCTAAAAAACAAAGCAACAGAACCTAGGGCACTTCCACTTATGGTCCTATAGCTTAGGGAAATTAAAATCAAAAAGACACAGCCACCCCAAAGTTTGGGACGGCTCTGTTTACAAGAACCTGGTTTACGCTACAAGTTCAATATCGCAGAAAGCGAAAAATGGATAAAGAAGTTGTGGTACTTACGTACAATGCATTATCACTCAGCAATGAAATCTATGTCTTCAGGCCCATAGCAACATAAAGAGTGGATTCAGGTATGATGATTCTAACTGAAATAAGTATCACAGAAAAAGAAACATCATAAGATATCACTAATACACGGAATGTAAACTTGGCTACACAGGAACTGGATTACAAAACAGAACAGGGTCTCAAATTTAGAAAAACAACTTATGCTTGCTTAAGGGGAAAGGTGAGTTGGGGTGCTGCCTAAAACCAGAGATTGAAATGAGAACAGATAAAGTTCCTTAAGCCAAATATGGAATAGACAAGAACTACTCCTTGCTCAACGAAATGGACTCAACACCCCATATTAAGCGCCTAAGAATGTACCTGACTAGTAAGTATCTTAAAACCTATGGATTGCTATGTCTCTGAAAGAAAATCAAGCATGTGTACAGGGGCATAAACGCAGCAGTGATAGGATTGGAGAGGTTCGGTGAGCAAATGAAGACCCTTTGAAGTCATATTGCATGGTACCCATTCCACGGGTCTCAACTCTCCAGGTTTAAGGGATTCTGCCTTCAGGTAAAACATGCACGTGGAACCCAGAGTATGATCAACCGTGTGATCGGGAGACGTGTTCCAATATGTCTCAATTCTCGTCCCCTGGTACTCGGGTGTAACATTCCAGACGCTTTACTAACACTCTCCCGACTTGGAGAGTCAGTGCCTTTAACCTCCTGTTTGGCTCATTTGCAATTTCTGAGGAAGATGAACAGGAATAGGGAGAACCAATGAGAGACTAGGTGGAGGTGCCTGGACGGGCAAATTTAACTCTCATTTCCCACCAGGAAGAGGAATTAACCAAAGGCTCAGCGTGCCGTGCCGGAACCAGATTAGGGCCTGAAGCAATCCTGCGGTGTTGCGGCCAGCTCCCAAGAAAGCGAGTTGAAGAAAGGAGCTCAGGGGCACTGTAATTCACAAACCTGCAGAGTTATAAATGACAGCTATCGTCCAAAAATATACTGAAGTAAGGCTGCCAAGAGGACTTGAAAGCGGGGCAGAATTGCAGGAAACCGATTTCAGGAGGTAGACTGGAATTGCATTTAAAGCATAGGAAAAGAGGCAGAACGTCCACAATGATGCACTTGGCCAAAAAGGGCGTATGCGTTTTTTCCTGAATATATTCAGGAAAAAACGCATACGCCCTTTTTGGCCAACCAAGCAAGCTTGCAAAGGAAATCTGCACTACAATGAAGTCTCACTTCCCCCCAGTCAAAAGGGCCATCTGAAAAAAGTGTAAAATCCAGAAAGGCAGGACAGGCCATGGAGAACTGGGAGCCTTGTTATGCTGATGGGCGGGATGTAAATTGCCAACAGCCACTCGGGAGAGGTGTATGGTGTTTCCTGAAACATCTAAAAAACAAAGCAACAGAGCCTAGGGCACTTACACTTATGGTCCTATAGCTTGGGAAATTAAAATCAAAAAGACACAGCCACCCCAAAATTTGGGAAGGCTCTGTTTACAAGAACCTCGTTTACGGTACAAGTTCAATATCACAGAAAGTGAAAAATGGATAAAGAAGTTGTGGTACATACGTTCAATGCAATATCACTCAGCAATGAAATCTATGTCATCAGGCCCGTAGCAGCATAATGAGTGGATTCAGGTATGATGATTCTAACTGAAATAAGTCACAGAGAAAAAGAAACATCATAAGATATCACTAATACACGGAATGTAAACTTGGCTACACAGGAACTGGATTACAAAACAGAACAGGGTCTCAAATTTAGAAAACCAACTTATGCTTGCTTAAGTGGAAAGGTGAGTTGGGGTGCTGCATAAAACCAGAGATTGAAATGAGCACAGATAAAGTTCCTTAAGCCAAATATGGAATAGACAAGAACTACTCCTTGCTCAGCGAAATGGACTCAACACCCCATATTAAACGCCTAAGAATGTACCTGACTAGTAAGTATCTTAAAACCTATGGATTGCTACGTCTCTGAAAGAAAATCAAGCGTGTGTACAGGGGCATAAACGCAGCAGTGATAGGATTGGAGAGGTTCGGTGAGCAAATGAAGACCCTTTGAAGTCATATTGCATGGTACCCATTCCACGGGTCTCAACTCTCCAGGTTTAAGGGATTCTGTCTTTAGGTAAAACATGCACGTGGAACCCAGAGTATGATCAACAGTGTGATCGGGAGACATGTTCCAATATGTCTCAGTTCTCGTCCCCTGGTACTCAGGTGCAACTTTGCAGACGCTTTACTATCACTCTCCCAACTTGGAGAGTCAGTGCCTTTAACCTCCTGTTTGGCCCATTTGCAATTTCTGAAGAAGATGAACAGGAATAGGGAGAACCAATGAGAGACTAGGTGGAGGTGTCTGGACGGGCAAATTTAACTCTCATTTCCCACCAGGAAGAGGAATTAACCAAAGGCTAAGCGTGCCGTGCCGGAACCAGATTAGGGCCTGAAGCAATCCTGTGGTGTTGCGGCCAGCTCACAAGAAAGCGAGTTGAAGAAAGGAGCTCAGGGGCACTGTAATTCACAAACCTGCAGAGTTATAAATGACAGCTATCGTCCAAAAATATACTGAAGTAAGGCTGCCAAGAGGACTTGAAAGCGGGGCAGAATTGCAGGAAACCGATTTCAGGAGGTAGACTGGAATTGCATTTAAAGCATAGGAAAAGAGGCAGAACGTCCACAATGATGCACTTGGCCAAAAAGGGCGTATGCGTTTTTTCCTGAATATATTCAGGAAAAAATGCATACGCCCTTTTTGGCCAACCAAGCAAGCTTGCAAAGGAAATCTGCACTACAATGAAGTCTCACTTCCCCCCGGTCAAAAGGGCCACCTGAAAAAAGTGTAAAATCCAGAAAGGCAGGACAGGCCATGGAGAACTGGGAGCCTTGTTATGCTGATGGGCGGGATGTAAATTGCCAACAGCCACTCGGGAGAGGTGTATGGTGTTTCCTGAAACATCTAAAAAACAAAGCAACAGAGCCTAGGGCACTTCCACTTATGGTCCTATAGCTTAGGGAAATTAAAATCAAAAAGACACAGCCACCCCAAAGTTTGGGACAGCTCTGTTTACAAGACCCTCGTTTACGGTACAAGTTCAATATCGCAGATAGTGAAAAATGGATAAAGAAGTTGTGGTACTTACGTACAATGCAATATCACTCAGCAATGAAATCTATGTCATCAGGCCCGTAGCAGCATAATGAGTGGATTCAGGTATGATGATTCTAACTGAAATAAGTCACACAGAAAAAGAAACATCATAAGATATCACTAATACACGGAATGTAAACTTGGCTACACAGGAACTGGATTACAAAACAGAACAGGGTCTCAAATTTAGAAAACCTACTTATGCTTGCTTAAGGGGAAAGGTGAGTTGGGGTGCTGCATAAAACCAGAGATTGAAATGAGCACAGATAAAGTTCCTTAAGCCAAATATGGAATAGACAAGAGCTACTCCTTGCTCAACGAAATGGACTCAACACCCCATATTAAACGCCTAAGAATGTACCTGACTAGTAAGTATCTTAAAACCTATGGATTGCTATGTCTCTGAAAGAAAATCAAGAGTGTGTACAGGGGCATAAACGCAGCAATGATAGGATTGGAGAGGTTCGGTGAGCAAATGAAAACCCTTTGAAGTCATATTGCATGGTACCCATTCCACGGGTCTCAACTCTCCGGGTTTAAGGGATTCTTCCTTCAGCTAAAACATGTATGTGGAACCCAGAGTATGATCAACCGTGTGATCGGGAGACGTGTTCCAATATGTCTCAGTTCTCGTCCCCTGGTACGCGGGTGCAACATTCCAGACGATTTACTAACACTCTCCCGACTTGGAGAGTCAGTGCCTTTAACCTCCTGTTTGGCCCAGTTTGCAATTTCTGCGGAAGATGAACAGGAATAGGGAGAACCAATAAGAGACTAGGTGGAGGTGTGTGGACGGGCAAATTTAACTCTCATTTTCCACCAGGAAGAGGAATTAACCAAAGTCTCAGAGTGCCGTGCTGGAACCAGATTAGGGCCTGAAGCAATCCTGCGGTGTTGCGGCCAGCTCCCAAGAAAGCGAGTTGAAGAAAGGAGCTCAGGGGCACTGTAATTCACAAACCTGCAGAGTTATAAATGACAGCTATCGTCCAAAAATATACTGAAGTAAGGCTGCCAAGAGGACTTGAAAGCGGGGCAGAATTGCAGGAAACCGATTTCAGGAGGTAGACTGGAATTGCATTTAAAGCATAGGAAAAGAGGCAGAACGTCCACAATGATGCACTTGGCCAAAAAGGGCGTATGCGTTTTTTCCTGAATATATTCAGGAAAAAACGCATACGCCCTTTTTGGCCAACCAAGCAAGCTTGCAAAGGAAATCTGCACTACAATGAAGTCTCACTTCCCCCGGTCAAAAGGGCCATCTGAAAAAAGTGTAAAATCCAGAAAGGCAAGACAGGCCATGGAGAACTGGGAGCCTTGTTATGCTGATGGGCGGGATGTTAATTGCCAACAGCCACTCGGGAGAGGTGTATGGTGTTTCCTGAAACATCTAAAAAACAAAGCAACAGAACCTAGGGCACTTCCACTTCTGGTCCTATAGCTTAGGAAAATAAATCAAAAAGACACAGCCACCCCAATGTTTGGGACGGCTCTGTTTACAAGAAACTCGTTTACGGTACAAGTTCAATATCGCAGAAAGTGAAAAATGGATAAAGAAGTTGTGGTACTTACGTACAATGCAATATCACTCAGCAATGAAATCTATGTCATCAGGCCCGTAGCAGCATAATGAGTGGATTCAGGTATGATGATTCTAACTGAAATAAGTCACACAGAAAAAGAAACATCATAAGATATCATTAATACACGGGATGTAAACTTGGCTACACAGGAACTGGATTACAAAACAGAACAGGGTCTCAAATTTAGAAAACCAACTTATGCTTGCTTAAGGGGAAAGGTGAGTTGGGGTGCTGCATAAAACCAGAGATTGAAATGAGCACAGATAAAGTTCCTTAAGCCAAATATAGAATAGACAAGAACTACTCCTTGCTCAACGAAATGGACTCAACACCCCATATTAAACGCCTAAGAATGTACCTGACTAGTAAGTATCTTAAAACCTATGGATTGCTATGTCTCTGAAAGAAAATCAAGCGTGTGTACAGGGGCATAAACGCAGCAGTGATAGGATTGGAGAGGTTCGGTGAGCAAATGAAGACCCTTTGAAGTCATATTGCATGGTACCCATTCCACGGGTCTCAACTCTCCAGGTTTAAGGGACTCTGCCTTCAGGTAAAACATGCACGTGGAACCCAGAGTATGATCAACCGTGTGATCGGGAGACGTGTTCCAAAATGTCTCAGTTCTCGTCCCCTGGTACTCGGGTGCAACATTCCAGACGCTTTACTAACACTCTCCCGACTTGGAGAGTCAGTGCCTTTAACCTCCTGTTTGGCCCATTTGCAATTTCTGAGGAAGATGAACAGGAATAGGGAGAACCAATGAGAGACTAGCTGGAGGTGTCTGGACGGGCAAATTTAACTCTCATTTCCCACCAGGAAGAGGAATTAACCAAAGGCTCAGCGTGCCGTGCCGGAACCAGATTAGGGCCTGAAGCAATCCTGCGGTGTTGCGGCCAGCTCACAAGAAAGCGAGTTGAAGAAAGGAGCTCAGGGGCACTGTAATTCACAAACCTGCAGAGTTATAAATGACAGCTATCGTCCAAAAATATACTGAAGTAAGGCTGCCAAGAGGACTTGAAAGCGGGGCAGAATTGCAGGAAACCGATTTCAGGAGGTAGACTGGAATTGCATTTAAAGCATAGGAAAAGAGGCAGAACGTCCACAATGATGCACTTGGCCAAAAAGGGCGTATGCGTTTTTTCCTGAATATAGTCAGGAAAAAACGCATACGCCCTTTTTGGCCAACCAAGCAAGCTTGCAAAGGAAATCTGCACTACAATGAAGTCTCACTTCCCCCCGGTCAAAAGGGCCATCTGAAAAAAGTGTAAAATCCAGAAAGGCAGGACAGGCCATGGAGAACTGGGAGCCTTGTTATGCTGATGGGCGGGATGTAAATTGCCAACAGCCACTCGCGAGAGGTGTATGGTGTTTCCTGAAACATCTAAAAAACAAGCAACAGAGACTAGGGCACTTCCACTTATGGTCCTATAGCTTGGGAAATTAAAATCAAAAAGACACAGCCACCCCAAAGTTTGGGACGGCTCTGTTTACAAGAACCTCGTTTACGGTACAAGTTCAATATCGCAGAAAGTGAAAAATGGATAAAGAAGTTGTGGTACTTACGTACAATGCAATATCACTCAGCAATGAAATCTATGTCATCAGGCCCGTAGCAGCATAATGAGTGGATTCAGGTATGATGATTCTAACTGAAATAAGTCACACAGAAAAAGAAACATCATAAGATATCATTAATACACGGAATGTAAACTTGGCTACACAGGACCTGGATTACAAAACAGAAGAGGGTCTCAAATTTAGGAAACCAACTTATGCTTGCTTAAGGGGAAAGGTGAGTTGGGGTGCTGCATAAAACCAGAGATTGAAATGAGCACAGATAAAGTTCCTTAAGCCAAATATGGAATAGATAAGAACTACTCCTTGCTCAACGAAATGGACTCAACAGCCCATATTAAACGCCAAGAATGTACCTGACTAGTAAGTATCTTAAAACCTATGGATTGCTATGTCTCTGAAAGAAAATCAAGCGTGTGTACAGGGGCATAAACGCAGCAGTGATAGGATTGGAGAGGTTCGGTGAGCAAATGAAGACCCTTTGAAGTCATATTGCATGGTATCCATTCCACGGGTCTCAACTCTCCAGGTTTAAGGGATTCTTCCTTCAGCTAAAACATGCACGTGGAACCCAGAGTATGATCAACCGTGTGATCGGGAGACGTGTTCCAATATGTCTCAATTCTCGTCCCCTGGTACTCGGGTGTAACATTCCAGACGCTTTACTAACACTCTCCTGACTTGGAGAGTCAGTGCCTTTAACCTCCTGTTTGGCCCATTTGCAATTTCTGCGGAAGATGAACAGGAATAGGGAGAACCAATGAGAGACTAGCTGGAGGTGTCTGGATGGGCAAATTTAACTCTCATTTCCCACCAGGAAGAGGAATTAACCAAAGGCTCAGCATGCTGTGCCGGAACCAGATTAGGGCCTGAAGCAATCCTGCGGTGTTGCGGCCAGCTCACAAGAAAGCGAGTTGAAGAAAGGAGCTCAGGGGCACTGTAATTCACAAACCTGCAGAGTTATAAATGACAGCTATCATCCAAAATATACTGAAGTAAGGCTGTCAAGAGGACTTGAAAGCGGGGCAGAATTGCAGGAAACCGATTTCAGGAGGTAGACTGGAATTGCATTTAAAGCATAGGAAAAGAGGCAGAACGTCCACAATGATGCACTTGGCCAAAAAGGGCGTATGCGTTTTTTCCTGAATATATTCAGGAAAAAACGCATACGCCCTTTTTGACCAACCAAGCAAGCTTGTAAAGGAAATCTGCACTACAATGAAGTCTCACTTCCCCACGGTCAAAAGGGCCATCTGAAATAAGTGTAAAATCCAGAAAGGCAGGACAGGCCATGGAGAACTGGGAGCCTTGTTATGCTGATGGGCGGGATGTAAATTGCCAACAGCCACTCGGGAGAGGTGTATGGTGTTTCCTGAAACATCTAAAAAACAAAGCAACAGAGCCTAGGGCACTTCCACTTATGGTCCTATAGCTTAGGGAAATTAAAATCAAAAAGACACAGCCACCCCAAAGTTTGGGACGGCTCTGTTTACAAGAACCTCGTTTACGGTACAAGTTCAATAGCGCAGAAAGTGAAAAATGGATAAAGAAGTTGTGGTACTTACGTACAATGCAATATCACTCAGCAATGAAATCTATGTCATCAGGCCCGTAGCAGCATAATGAGCGGATTCAGGTATGATGATTCTAACTGAAATAAGTCACACAGAAAAAGAAACATCATAAGAAAGCACTAATACACGGGATGTAAACTTGGCTACACAGGAACTGGATTACAAAACAGAACAGGGTCTCAAATTTAGAAAACCAACTTATGCTTGCTTAAGGGGAAAGGTGAGTTGGGTACTGCATCAAACCAGAGATTGAAATGACCACAGATAAAGTTCCTTAAGCCAAATATGGAATAGACAAGAACTACTCCTTGCTCAACGAAATGGACTCAACACCCCATATTAAACGCCTAAGAATGTACCTGACTAGTAAGTATCTTAAAACCTATGGATTGCTATGTCTCTGAAAGAAAATCAAGCGTGTGTACAGGGGCATAAACGCAGCAGTGATAGGATTGGAGAGGTTCGGTGAGCAAATGAAGACCCTTTGAAGTCATATTGCATGGTACCCATTCCACGGGTCTCAACTCTCCAGGTTTAAGGGACTCTGCCTTCAGGTAAAACATGCACGTGGAACCCAGAGTATGATCAACCGTGTGATCGGGAGACGTGTTCCAATATGTCTCAGTTCTCGTCCCCTGGTACTCGGGTGCAACTTTCCAGACGCTTTACTAACACTCTCCCGACTTGGAGAGTCAGTGCCTTTAACCTCCTGTTTGGCCCAGTTTGCAATTTCTGCGGAAGATGAACAGGAATAGGGAGAACCAAAGAGAAACTAGCTGGAGGTGTCTGGACGGGCAAATTTAACTCTCATTTCCCACCAGGAAGAGGAATTAACCAAAGGCTCAGCGTGCCGTGCCGGAACCAGATTAGGGCCTGAAGCAATGCTGCGGTGTTCCGGCCAGCTCCCAAGAAAGCGAGTTGAAGAAAGGAGCTCAGGGGCACTGTAATTCACAAACCTGCAGAGTTATAAATGACAGCTATCGTCCAAAAATATACTGAAGTAAGGCTGCCAAGAGGACTTGAAAGCGGGGCAGAATTGCAGGAAACCGATTTCAGGAGGTAGACTGGAATTGCATTTAAAGCATAAGAAAAGAGGCAGAACGTCCACAATGATGCACTTGGCCAAAAAGGGCGTATGCGTTTTATCCTGAATATATTCAGGAAAAAACGCATACGCCCTTTTTGGCCAACCAAGCAAGCTTGCAAAGGAAATCTGCACTACAATGAAGTCTCACTTCCCCCCGGTCAAAAGGGCCATCTAAAAAAAGTGTAAAATCCAGAAAGGCAGGACAGGCCATGGAGAACTGGGAACCTTGTTATGCTGATGGGCGGGATGTAAATTGCCAAGAGCCACTCGGGAGAGGTGTATGGTGTTTCCTGAAACATCTAAAAAACAAAGCAACAGAGCCTAGGGCACTTCCACTTATGGTCCTATAACTTAGGGAAATTAAAATCAAAAAGACACAGCCACCCCAAAATTTGGGACGGCTCTGTTTACAAGAACCTGGTTTACGCTACAAGTTCAATATCGCAGAAAGCGAAAAATGGATAAAGATGTTGAGGTACTTACGTACAATGCATTATCATTCAGCAATGAAATCTAGGTCTTCAGGCCCATAGCAGCATAAAGAGTGGATTCAGGTATGATGATTCTAACTGAAATAAGTATCACAGAAAAAGAAACATCATAAGATATCACTACTACAAGGAATGTAAACTTGGCTACACAGGAACTGGATTACAAAACAGAACAGGGCCTTAAATTTAAAAAAACTACTTATGCTTGCTTAAGGGGAAAGGTGAGTTGGGGTGCTGCCTAAAACCAGAGATTGAAATGAGCACAGATAAAGTTCCTTAAGCCAAATATGGAATAGACAAGAACTACTCCTTGCTCAACGAAATGGACTCAACACCCCATATTAAACGCCTAAGAATGTACCTGACTAGTAAGAATTTTCAAACCTATGGATTGCTATGTCTCCGAAAGAGAATCAAGCTTGTGTACAGGGGCAAAAAGGCAGCAGTGATAGGATTGGAGAGGTTCGGTGAGCAAATGAAGACCCTTTGAAGTCATATTGCATGGTACCCATTCCACGGGTCTCAACTCTCCAGGTTTAAGGGATTCTTCCTTCAGCTAAAACATGCATGTGGAACCCAGAGTATGATAAACCGTATGATTGGGAGACGTGTTCCAATATGTCTCAGTTCTCGTCCCCTGGTACTCGGGTGCAACATTCCAGACGCTTTACTAACACTCTCCCGACTTGGAGAGTCAGTGCCTTTAACCTCCTGTTTGGCCCATTTGCAATTTCTGCGGAAGATGAACAGGAATAGGGAGAACCAATGAGAGACTAGCTGGAGGTGTCTGGACGGGCAAATTTAACTCTCATTTCCCACCAGGAAGAGGAATTAACCAAAGGCTCAGCGTGCCGTGCCGGAACCAGATTAGGGCCTGAAGCAATCCTGCGGTGTTGCGGCCAGCTCACAAGAAAGCGAGTTGAAGAAAGGAGCTCAGGGGCACTGTAATTCACAAACCTGCAGAGTTATAAATGACAGCTATCGTCCAAAAATATACTGAAGTAAGGCTGCCAAGAGGACTTGAAAGCGGGGCAGAATTGCAGGAAACCGATTTCAGGAGGTAGACTGGAATTGCATTTAAAGCATAGGAAAAGAGGCAGAACGTCAACAATGATGCACTTGGCCAAAAGGGCGTATGCGTTTTTTCCTGAATATATTCAGGAAAAAACGCATACACACTTTTTGGCCAACCAAGCAAGCTTGCAAAGGAAATCTGCACTACAGTGAAGGCTCACTTCCCCCGGTCAAAAGGGCCACCTGAAAAAAGTGTAAAATCCAGAAAGGCAGGACAGGCCATGGAGAACTGGGAGCCTTGTTATGCTGATGGGCGGTATGTAAATTGGCAACAGCCACTCGGGAGAAGTGTATGCTGTTTCCTGAAACATCTAAAAAACAAAGCAACAGAGCCTAGGGCACTTCCACTTATGGTCCTATAGCTTAGGGAAATTAAAATCAAAAAGACACAGCCACCCCAAAGTTTGGGACGGCTCTGTTTACAAGAACCTCGTTTACGGTACAAGTTCAATAGCGCAGAAAGTGAAAAATGGATAAAGAAGTTGTGGTACTTACGTACAATGCAATATCACTCAGCAATGAAATCTATGTCATCAGGCCCGTAGCAGCATAATGAGCGGATTCAGGTATGATGATTCTAACTGAAATAAGTCACACAGAAAAAGAAACATCATAAGAAAGCACTAATACACGGGATGTAAACTTGGCTACACAGGATCTGGATTACAAAACAGAACAGGGTCTCAAATTTAGAAAAACAACTTATGCTTGCTTAAGGGGAAAGGTGAGTTGGGGTGCTGCCTAAAACCAGAGATTGAAATGAGAACAGATAAAGTTCCTTAAGCCAAATATGGAATAGACAAGAACTACTCCTTGCTCAACGAAATGGACTCAACACCCCATATTAAGCGCCTAAGAATGTACCTGACTAGTAAGTATCTTAAAACCTATGGATTGCTATGTCTCTGAAAGAAAATCAAGCATGTGTACAGGGGCATAAACGCAGCAGTGATAGGATTGGAGAGGTTCGGTGAGCAAATGAAGACCCTTTGAAGTCATATTGCATGGTACCCATTCCACGGGTCTCAACTCTCCAGGTTTAAGGGATTCTGCCTTCAGGTAAAACATGCACGTGGAACCCAGAGTATGATAAACCGTATGATCGGGAGACGTGTTCCAATATGTCTCAATTCTCGTCCCCTGGTACTCGGGTGTAACATTCCAGACGCTTTACTAACACTCTCCCGACTTGGAGAGTCAGTGCCTTTAACCTCCTGTTTGGCTCATTTGCAATTTCTGAGGAAGATGAACAGGAATAGGGAGAACCAATGAGAGACTAGGTGGAGGTGTCTGGACGGGCAAATTTAACTCTCATTTCCCACCAGGAAGAGGAATTAACCAAAGGCTAAGCGTGCCGTGCCGGAACCAGATTAGGGCCTGAAGCAATCCTGTGGTGTTGCGGGCAGCTCACAAGAAAGCGAGTTGAAGAAAGGAGCTCAGGGGCACTGTAATTCACAAACCTGCAGAGTTATAAATGACAGCTATCGTCCAAAAATATACTGAAGTAAGGCTGCCAAGAGGACTTGAAAGCGGGGCAGAATTGCAGGAAACCGATTTCAGGAGGTAGACTGGAATTGCATTTAAAGCATAGGAAAAGAGGCAGAACGTCCACAATGATGCACTTGGCCAAAAAGGGCGTATGCGTTTTTTCCTGAATATATTCAGGAAAAAATGCATACGCCCTTTTTGGCCAACCAAGCAAGCTTGCAAAGGAAATCTGCACTACAATGAAGTCTCACTTCCCCCCGGTCAAAAGGGCCACCTGAAAAAAGTGTAAAATCCAGAAAGGCAGGACAGGCCATGGAGAACTGGGAGCCTTGTTATGCTGATGGGCGGGATGTAAATTGCCAACAGCCACTCGGGAGAGGTGTATGGTGTTTCCTGAAACATCTAAAAAACAAAGCAACAGAGCCTAGGGCACTTCCACTTATGGTCCTATAGCTTAGGGAAATTAAAATCAAAAAGACACAGCCACCCCAAAGTTTGGGACAGCTCTGTTTACAAGACCCTCGTTTACGGTACAAGTTCAATATCGCAGATAGTGAAAAATGGATAAAGAAGTTGTGGTACTTACGTACAACGCAATATCACTCAGCAATGAAATCTATGTCATCAGGCCCGTAGCAGCATAATGAGTGGATTCAGGTATGATGATTCTAACTGAAATAAGTCACACAGAAAAAGAAACATCATAAGATATCACTAATACACGGAATGTAAACTTGGCTACACAGGAACTGGATTACAAAACAGAACAGGGTCTCAAATTTAGAAAACCTACTTATGCTTGCTTAAGGGGAAAGGTGAGTTGGGGTGCTGCATAAAACCTGAGATTGAAATGAGCACAGATAAAGTTCCTTAAGCCAAATATGGAATAGACAAGAGCTACTCCTTGCTCAACGAAATGGACTCAACACCCCATATTAAACGCCTAAGAATGTACCTGACTAGTAAGTATCTTAAAACCTATGGATTGCTATGTCTCTGAAAGAAAATCAAGCGTGTGTACAGGGGCATAAACGCAGCAATGATAGGATTGGAGAGGTTCGGTGAGCAAATGAAGACCCTTTGAAGTCATATTGCATGGTACCCATTCCACGGGTCTCAACTCTCCGGGTTTAAGGGATTCTTCCTTCAGCTAAAATATGTATGTGGAACCCAGAGTATGATCAACCGTGTGATCGGGAGACGTGTTCCAATATGTCTCAGTTCTCGTCCCCTGGTACGCGGGTGCAACATTCCAGACGCTTTACTAACACTCTCCCGACTTGGAGAGTCAGTGCCTTTAACCTCCTGTTTGGCCCAGTTTGCAATTTCTGCGGAAGATGAACAGGAATAGGGAGAACCAATGAGAGACTAGGTGGAGGTGTGTGGACGGGCAAATTTAACTCTCATTTTCCACCAGGAAGAGGAATTAACCAAAGTCTCAGAGTGCCGTGCTGGAACCAGATTAGGGCCTGAAGCAATCCTGCGGTGTTGCGGCCAGCTCACAAGAAAGCGAGTTGAAGAAAGGAGCTCAGGGGCACTGTAATTCACAAACCTGCAGAGTTATAAATGACAGCTATCGTCCAAAAATATACTGAAGTAAGGCTGCCAAGAGGACTTGAAAGCGGGGCAGAATTGCAGGAAACCGATTTCAGGAGGTAGACTGGAATTGCATTTAAAGCATAGGAAAAGAGGCAGAACGTCCACAATGATGCACTTGGCCAAAAAGGGCGTATGCGTTGTTTCCTGAATATATTCAGGAAAAAAGGCAAACGCACTTTTTGGCGAACCAAGCAAGCTTGCAAAGGAAATCTGCACTGCAATGAAGTCTCACTTCCCCCCAGTCAAAAGGGCCATCTGAAAAAAGTGTAAAATCCAGAAAGGCAGGACAGGCCATGGAGAACTGGGAGCCTTGTTATGCTGATGGGCGGGATGTAAATTGCCAACAGCCACTCGGGAGAGGTGTATGGTGTTCCCTGAAACATCTAAAAAACAAAGCAACAGAGCCTAGGGCACTTCCACTTATGGTCCTATAGCTTAGGGAAATTAAAATCAAAAAGACACAGCCACCCCAAAGTTTGGGACGGCTCTGTTTACAAGAACCTCGTTTACGGTACAAGTTCAATATCGCAGAAAGTGAAAAATGGATAAAGAAGTTGTGGTACTTACGTACAATGCAATATCACTCAGCAATGAAATCTATGTCATCAGGCCCGTAGCAGCATAATGAGTGGATTCAGGTATGATGATTCTAACTGAAATAAGTCACACAGAAAAAGAAACATCATAAGATATCACTAATACACGGAATGTAAACTTGGCTACACAGGAACTGGATTACAAAACAGAACAGGGTCTCAAATTTAGAAAACCAACTTATGCTTGCTTAAGGGGAAAGGTGAGTTGGGGTGCTGCATAAAACCAGAGATTGAAATGAGCACAGATAAAGTTCCTTAAGCCAAATATGGAATAGACAAGAACTACTCCTTGTTCAACGAAATGGACTCAACACCCCATATTAAACGCCTAAGAATGTACCTGACTAGTAAGTATCTTAAAACCTCTGGATAGCTATGTCTCCGAAAGAGAATCAAGCGTGTGTACAGGGGCATAAACGCAGCAGTGATAGGATTGGAGAGGTTCGGTGAGCAAATGAAGACCCTTTGAAGTCATATTGCATGGTACCCATTCCACGGGTCTCAACTCTCCAGGTTTAAGGGATTCTTCCTTCAGCTAAAACATGCATGTGGAACCCAGAGTATGATCAACCGTGTGATCGGGAGACGTGTTCCAATATGTCTCAGTTCTCGTCCCCTGGTACTCGGGTGCAACATTCCAGACGCTTTACTAACACTCTCCCGACTTGGAGAGTCAGTGCCTTTAACCTCCTGTCTGTCCCATTTGCAATTTCTGCGGAAGATGAACAGGAATACAGAGAACCAATGAGAGACTAGCTGGAGGTGTCTGGACGGGCAAATTTAACTCTCATTTCCCACCAGGAAGAGGAATTAACCAAAGGCTCAGCGTGCCGTGCCGGAACCAGATTAGGGCCTGAAGCAATCCTGCGGTGTTGCGGCCAGCTCACAAGAAAGCGAGTTGAAGAAAGGAGCTCAGGGGCACTGTAATTCACAAACCTGCAGAGTTATAAATGACAGCTATCGTCCAAAAATATATTGAACTAAGGCTGCCAAGAGGACTTGAAAGCGGGGCAGAATTGCAGGAAACCGATTTCAGGAGGTAGACTGGAATTGCATTTAAAGCATAGGAAAAGAGGCAGAACGTCCACAATGATGCACTTGGCCAAAAAGGGCGTATGCGTTTTTTACTGAATATATTTAGGAAAAAACGCATACGCCCTTTTTGGCCAACCAAGCAAGCTTGCAAAGGAAATCTGCACTACAATGAAGTCTCACTTCCCCCCGGTCAAAAGGGCCATCTGAAAAAAGTGTAAAATCCAGAAAGGCAGGACAGGCCATGGAGAACTGGGAGCCTTGTTATGCTGATGGGCGGGATGTAAACTGCCAACAGCCACTCGGGAGAGGTGTATGGTGTTTCCTGAAACATCTAAAAAACAAAGCAACAGAGCCTAGGGCACTTCCACTTATGGTCCTATAGCTTAGGGAAATTAAAATCAAAAAGACACAGCCACCCCAAAGTTTGGGACGGCTCTGTTTACAAGAACCTCGTTTATGGTACAAGTTCAATATCGCAGAAAGTGAAAAATGGATAAAGAAGTTGTGGTACTTACGTACAATGCAATATCACTCAGCAATGAAATCTATGTCATCAGGCCCATAGCAGCATAATGAGTGGATTCAGGTATGATGATTCTAACTGAAATAAGTCACACATAAAAAGAAACATCATAAGATATCACTAATACACGGGATGTAAACTTGGCTACACAGGAACTGGATTACAAAACAGAACAGGGTCTCAAATTTAGAAAACCAACTTATGCTTGCTTAAGGGGAAAGGTGAGTTGGGGTGCTGCATAAAACCAGAGATTGAAATGAGCACAGATAAAGTTCCTTAAGCCAAATATGGAATAGACAAGATCTACTCCTTGTTCAACGAAATGGACTCAACACCCCATATTAAACGCCTAAGAATGTACCTGACTAGTAAGTATCTTAAAACCTCTGGATAGCTATGCCTCTGAAAGAAAATCAAGCGTGTGTACAGGGGCATAAACGCAGCAGTGATAGGATTGGAGAGGTTCGGTGAGCAAATGAAGACCCTTTGAAGTCATATTGCATGGTACCCATTCCACGGGTCTCAGCTCTCCAGGTTTAAGGGATTCTTCCTTCAGCTAAAACATGCACGTGGAACCCAGAGTATGATCAACCATGGGATCGGGAGACGTGTTCCAATATGTCTCAGTTCTCGTCCCCTTGTACTCGGGTGCAACATTCCAGACGCTTTACTAACACTCTCCCTACTTGGAGAGTCAGTGCCTTTAACCTCCTGTTTGGCCCATTTGCAATTTCTGCGGAAGATGAACAGGAATAGGGAGAACCAATGAGAGACTAGGTGGAGGTTTCTGGACGGGCAAATTTAACTCTCATTTCCCACCAGGAAGAGGAATTAACCAAAGGCTCAGCGTGCCGTGCCGGAACCAGATTAGGGCCTGAAGCAATCCTGCGGTGTTGCGGCCAGCTCACAAGAAAGCGAGTTGAAGAAAGGAGCTCAGGGGCACTGTAATTCACAAACCTGCAGAGTTATAAATGACAGCTATCGTCCAAAAATATACTGAAGTAAGGCTGCCAAGAGGACTTGAAAGCGGGGCAGAATTGCAGGAAACCGATTTCAGGAGGTAGACTGGAATTGCATTTAAAGCATAGGAAAAGAGGCAGAACGTCCACAATGATGCACTTGGCCAAAAAGGGCGTATGCGTTTTATCCTGAATATAGTCAGGAAAAAACGCATACGCCCTTTTTGGCCAACCAAGCAAGCTTGCAAAGGAAATCTGCACTACAATGAAGTCTCACTTCCCCCCGGTCAAAAGGGCCATCTGAAAAAAGTGTAAAATCCAGAAAGGCAGGACAGGCCATGGAGAACTGGGAGCCTTGTTATGCTGATGGGCGGGATGTAAATTGCCAACAGCCACTCGGGAGAGGTGTATGGTGTTTCCTGAAACATCTAAAAAACAAGCAACAGAGACTAGGGCACTTCCACTTATGGTCCTATAGCTTGGGAAATTAAAATCAAAAAGACACAGCCACCCCAAAGTTTGGGACGGCTCTGTTTACAAGAACCTCGTTTACGGTACAAGTTCAATATCGCAGAAAGTGAAAAATGGATAAAGAAGTTGTGGTACTTACGTACAATGCAATATCACTCAGCAATGAAATCTATGTCATCAGGCCCGTAGCAGCATAATGAGTGGATTCAGGTATGATGATTCTAACTGAAATAAGTCACACAGAAAAAGAAACATCATAAGATATCATTAATACACGGAATGTAAACTTGGCTACACAGGAACTGGATTACAAAACAGAAGAGGGTCTCAAATTTAGGAAACCAACTTATGCTTGCTTAAGGGGAAAGGTGAGTTGGGGTGCTGCATAAAACCAGAGATTGAAATGAGCACAGATAAAGTTCCTTAAGCCAAATATGGAATAGATAAGAACTACTCCTTGCTCAACGAAATGGACTCAACAGCCCATATTAAACGCCAAGAATGTACCTGACTAGTAAGTATCTTAAAACCTATGGATTGCTATGTCTCTGAAAGAAAATCAAGCGTGTGTACAGGGGCATAAACGCAGCAGTGATAGGATTGGAGAGGTTCGGTGAGCAAATGAAGACCCTTTGAAGTCATATTGCATGGTATCCATTCCACGGGTCTCAACTCTCCAGGTTTAAGGGATTCTTCCTTCAGCTAAAACATGCACGTGGAACCCAGAGTATGATCAACCATGTGATCGGGAGACGTGTTCCAATATGTCTCAATTCTCGTCCCCTGGTACTCGGGTGTAACATTCCAGACGCTTTACTAACACTCTCCCGACTTGGAGAGTCAGTGCCTTTAACCTCCTGTTTGGCCCATTTGCAATTTCTGCGGAAGATGAACAGGAATAGGGAGAACCAATGAGAGACTAGCTGGAGGTGTCTGGACGGGCAAATTTAACTCTCATTTCCCACCAGGAAGAGGAATTAACCAAAGGCTCAGCATGCTGTGCCGGAACCAGATTAGGGCCTGAAGCAATCCTGCGGTGTTGCGGCCAGCTCACAAGAAAGCGAGTTGAAGAAAGGAGCTCAGGGGCACTGTAATTCACAAACCTGCAGAGTTATAAATGACAGCTATCATCCAAAAATATACTGAAGTAAGGCTGTCAAGAGGACTTGAAAGCGGGGCAGAATTGCAGGAAACCGATTTCAGGAGGTAGACTGGAATTGCATTTAAAGCATAGGAAAAGAGGCAGAACGTCCACAATGATGCACTTGGCCAAAAAGGGCGTATGCGTTTTTTCCTGAATATATTCAGGAAAAAACGCATACGCCCTTTTTGGCCAACCAAGCAAGCTTGTAAAGGAAATCTGCACTACAATGAAGTCTCACTTCCCCACGGTCAAAAGGGCCATCTGAAAAAAGTGTAAAATCCAGAAAGGCAGGACAGGCCATGGAGAACTGGGAGCCTTGTTATGCTGATGGGCGGGATGTAAATTGCCAACAGCCACTCGGGAGAGGTGTATGGTGTTTCCTGAAACATCTAAAAAACAAAGCAACAGAGCCTAGGGCACTTCCACTTATGGTCCTATAGCTTAGGGAAATTAAAATCAAAAAGACACAGCCACCCCAAAGTTTGGGACGGCTCTGTTTACAATAACCTCGTTTACGGTACAAGTTCAATAGCGCAGAAAGTGAAAAATGGATAAAGAAGTTGTGGTACTTACGTACAATGCAATATCACTCAGCAATGAAATCTATGTCATCAGGCCCATAGCAGCATAATGAGCGGATTCAGGTATGATGATTCTAACTGAAATAAGTCACACAGAAAAAGAAACATCATAAGAAAGCACTAATACACGGGATGTAAACTTGGCTACACAGGAACTGGATTACAAAACAGAACAGGGTCTCAAATTTAGAAAACCAACTTATGCTTGCTTAAGGGGAAAGGTGAGTTGGGGTACTGCATCAAACCAGAGATTGAAATGAGCACAGATAAAGTTCCTTAAGCCAAATATAGAATAGACAAGAACTACTCCTTGATCAACGAAATGGACTCAACACCCCATATTAAACGCCTAAGAATGTACCTGACTAGTAAGTATCTTAAAACCTATGGATTGCTATGTCTCTGAAAGAAAATCAAGCGTGTGTACAGGGGCATAAACGCAGCAGTGATAGGATTGGAGAGGTTCGGTGAGCAAATGAAGACCCTTTGAAGTCATATTGCATGGTACCCATTCCACGGGTCTCAACTCTCCAGGTTTAAGGGACTCTGCCTTCAGGTAAAACATGCACGTGGAACCCAGAGTATGATCAACCGTGTGATCGGGAGACGTGTTCCAATATGTCTCAGTTCTCGTCCCCTGGTACTCGGGTGCAACTTTCCAGACGCTTTACTAACACTCTCCCGACTTGGAGAGTCAGTGCCTTTAACCTCCTGTTTGGCCCAGTTTGCAATTTCGGCGGAAGATGAACAGGAATAGGGAGAACCAAAGAGAAACTAGCTGGAGGTGTCTGGACGGGCAAATTTAACTCTCATTTCCCACCAGGAAGAGGAATTAACCAAAGGCTCAGCGTGCCGTGCCGGAACCAGATTAGGGCCTGAAGCAATGCTGCGGTGTTCCGGCCAGCTCCCAAGAAAGCGAGTTGAAGAAAGGAGCTCAGGGGCACTGTAATTCACAAACCTGCAGAGTTATAAATGACAGCTATCGTCCAAAAATATACTGAAGTAAGGCTGCCAAGAGGACTTGAAAGCGGGGCAGAATTGCAGGCAACCGATTTCAGGAGGTAGACTGGAATTGCATTTAAACATAAGAAAAGAGGCAGAACGTCCACAATGATGCACTTGGCCAAAAAGGGCGTATGCGTTTTATCCTGAATATATTCAGGAAAAAACGCATACGCCCTTTTTGGCCAACCAAGCAAGCTTGCAAAGGAAATCTGCACTACAATGAAGTCTCACTTCCCCCCGGTCAAAAGGGCCATCTGAAAAAAGTGTAAAATCCAGAAAGGCAGGACAGGCCATGGAGAACTGGGAACCTTGTTATGCTGATGGGCGGGATGTAAATTGCCAAGAGCCACTCGGGAGAGGTGTATGGTGTTTCCTGAAACATCTAAAAAACAAAGCAACAGAGCCTAGGGCACTTCCACTTATGGTCCTATAACTTAGGGAAATTAAAATCAAAAAGACACAGCCACCCCAAAATTTGGGACGGCTCTGTTTACAAGAACCTGGTTTACGCTACAAGTTCAATATCGCAGAAAGCGAAAAATGGATAAAGATGTTGAGGTACTTACGTACAATGCATTATCATTCAGCAATGAAATCTAGGTCTTCAGGCCCATAGCAGCATAAAGAGTGGATTCAGGTATGATGATTCTAACTGAAATAAGTATCACAGAAAAAGAAACATCATAAGATATCACTACTACAAGGAATGTAAACTTGGCTACACAGGAACTGGATTACAAAACAGAACAGGGCCTTAAATTTAAAAAAACTACTTATGCTTGCTTAAGGGGAAAGGTGAGTTGGGGTGCTGCCTAAAACCAGAGATTGAAATGAGCACAGATAAAGTTCCTTAAGCCAAATATGGAATAGACAAGAACTACTCCTTGCTCAACGAAATGGACTCAACACCCCATATTAAACGCCTAAGAATGTACCTGACTAGTAAGAATTTTCAAACCTATGGATTGCTATGTCTCCGAAAGAGAATCAAGCTTGTGTACAGGGGCAAAAAGGCAGCAGTGATAGGATTGGAGAGGTTCGGTGAGCAAATGAAGACCCTTTGAAGTCATATTGCATGGTACCCATTCCACGGGTCTCAACTCTCCAGGTTTAAGGGATTCTGCCTTCAGCTAAAACATGCATGTGGAACCCAGAGTATGATAAACCGTATGATCGGGAGACGTGTTCCAATATGTCTCAGTTCTCGTCCCCTGGTACTCGGGTGCAACATTCCAGACGCTTTACTAACACTCTCCCGACTTGGAGAGTCAGTGCCTTTAACCTCCTGTTTGGCCCATTTGCAATTTCTGCGGAAGATGAACAGGAATAGGGAGAACCAATGAGAGACTAGCTGGAGGTGTCTGGACGGGCAAATTTAACTCTCATTTCCCACCAGGAAGAGGAATTAACCAAAGGCTCAGCGTGCCGTGCCGGAACCAGATTAGGGCCTGAAGCAATCCTGCGGTGTTGCGGCCAGCTCACAAGAAAGCGAGTTGAAGAAAGGAGCTCAGGGGCACTGTAATTCACAAACCTGCAGAGTTATAAATGACAGCTATCGTCCAAAAATATACTGAAGTAAGGCTGCCAAGAGGACTTGAAAGCGGGGCAGAATTGCAGGAAACCGATTTCAGGAGGTAGACTGGAATTGCATTTAAAGCATAGGAAAAGAGGCAGAACGTCAACAATGATGCACTTGGCCAAAAGGGCGTATGCGTTTTTTCCTGAATATATTCAGGAAAAAACGCATACACACTTTTTGGCCAACCAAGCAAGCTTGCAAAGGAAATCTGCACTACAGTGAAGGCTCACTTCCCCCGGTCAAAAGGGCCACCTGAAAAAAGTGTAAAATCCAGAAAGGCAGGACAGGCCATGGAGAACTGGGAGCCTTGTTATGCTGATGGGCGGTATGTAAATTGGCAACAGCCACTCGGGAGAAGTGTATGCTGTTTCCTGAAACATCTAAAAAACAAAGCAACAGAGCCTAGGGCACTTCCACTTATGGTCCTATAGCTTAGGGAAATTAAAATCAAAAAGACACAGCCACCCCAAAGTTTGGGACGGCTCTGTTTACAAGAACCTCGTTTACGGTACAAGTTCAATAGCGCAGAAAGTGAAAAATGGATAAAGAAGTTGTGGTACTTACGTACAATGCAATATCACTCAGCAATGAAATCTATGTCATCAGGCCCGTAGCAGCATAATGAGCGGATTCAGGTATGATGATTCTAACTGAAATAAGTCACACAGAAAAAGAAACATCATAAGAAAGCACTAATACACGGGATGTAAACTTGGCTACACAGGAACTGGATTACAAAACAGAACAGGGTCTCAAATTTAGAAAAACAACTTATGCTTGCTTAAGGGGAAAGGTGAGTTGGGGTGCTGCCTAAAACCAGAGATTGAAATGAGAACAGATAAAGTTCCTTAAGCCAAATATGGAATAGACAAGAACTACTCCTTGCTCAACGAAATGGACTCAACACCCCATATTAAGCGCCTAAGAATGTACCTGACTAGTAAGTATCTTAAAACCTATGGATTGCTATGTCTCTGAAAGAAAATCAAGCATGTGTACAGGGGCATAAACGCAGCAGTGATAGGATTGGAGAGGTTCGGTGAGCAAATGAAGACCCTTTGAAGTCATATTGCATGGTACCCATTCCACGGGTCTCAACTCTCCAGGTTTAAGGGATTCTGCCTTCAGGTAAAACATGCACGTGGAACCCAGAGTATGATAAACCGTATGATCGGGAGACGTGTTCCAATATGTCTCAATTCTCGTCCCCTGGTACTCGGGTGTAACATTCCAGACGCTTTACTAACACTCTCCCGACTTGGAGAGTCAGTGCCTTTAACCTCCTGTTTGGCTCATTTGCAATTTCTGAGGAAGATGAACAGGAATAGGGAGAACCAATGAGAGACTAGGTGGAGGTGTCTGGACGGGCAAATTTAACTCTCATTTCCCACCAGGAAGAGGAATTAACCAAAGGCTAAGCGTGCCGTGCCGGAACCAGATTAGGGCCTGAAGCAATCCTGTGGTGTTGCGGGCAGCTCACAAGAAAGCGAGTTGAAGAAAGGAGCTCAGGGGCACTGTAATTCACAAACCTGCAGAGTTATAAATGACAGCTATCGTCCAAAAATATACTGAAGTAAGGCTGCCAAGAGGACTTGAAAGCGGGGCAGAATTGCAGGAAACCGATTTCAGGAGGTAGACTGGAATTGCATTTAAAGCATAGGAAAAGAGGCAGAACGTCCACAATGATGCACTTGGCCAAAAAGGGCGTATGCGTTTTTTCCTGAATATATTCAGGAAAAAATGCATACGCCCTTTTTGGCCAACCAAGCAAGCTTGCAAAGGAAATCTGCACTACAATGAAGTCTCACTTCCCCCCGGTCAAAAGGGCCACCTGAAAAAAGTGTAAAATCCAGAAAGGCAGGACAGGCCATGGAGAACTGGGAGCCTTGTTATGCTGATGGGCGGGATGTAAATTGCCAACAGCCACTCGGGAGAGGTGTATGGTGTTTCCTGAAACATCTAAAAAACAAAGCAACAGAGCCTAGGGCACTTCCACTTATGGTCCTATAGCTTAGGGAAATTAAAATCAAAAAGACACAGCCACCCCAAAGTTTGGGACAGCTCTGTTTACAAGACCCTCGTTTACGGTACAAGTTCAATATCGCAGATAGTGAAAAATGGATAAAGAAGTTGTGGTACTTACGTACAACGCAATATCACTCAGCAATGAAATCTATGTCATCAGGCCCGTAGCAGCATAATGAGTGGATTCAGGTATGATGATTCTAACTGAAATAAGTCACACAGAAAAAGAAACATCATAAGATATCACTAATACACGGAATGTAAACTTGGCTACACAGGAACTGGATTACAAAACAGAACAGGGTCTCAAATTTAGAAAACCTACTTATGCTTGCTTAAGGGGAAAGGTGAGTTGGGGTGCTGCATAAAACCTGAGATTGAAATGAGCACAGATAAAGTTCCTTAAGCCAAATATGGAATAGACAAGAGCTACTCCTTGCTCAACGAAATGGACTCAACACCCCATATTAAACGCCTAAGAATGTACCTGACTAGTAAGTATCTTAAAACCTATGGATTGCTATGTCTCTGAAAGAAAATCAAGCGTGTGTACAGGGGCATAAACGCAGCAATGATAGGATTGGAGAGGTTCGGTGAGCAAATGAAGACCCTTTGAAGTCATATTGCATGGTACCCATTCCACGGGTCTCAACTCTCCGGGTTTAAGGGATTCTTCCTTCAGCTAAAATATGTATGTGGAACCCAGAGTATGATCAACCGTGTGATCGGGAGACGTGTTCCAATATGTCTCAGTTCTCGTCCCCTGGTACGCGGGTGCAACATTCCAGACGCTTTACTAACACTCTCCCGACTTGGAGAGTCAGTGCCTTTAACCTCCTGTTTGGCCCAGTTTGCAATTTCTGCGGAAGATGAACAGGAATAGGGAGAACCAATGAGAGACTAGGTGGAGGTGTGTGGACGGGCAAATTTAACTCTCATTTTCCACCAGGAAGAGGAATTAACCAAAGTCTCAGAGTGCCGTGCTGGAACCAGATTAGGGCCTGAAGCAATCCTGCGGTGTTGCGGCCAGCTCACAAGAAAGCGAGTTGAAGAAAGGAGCTCAGGGGCACTGTAATTCACAAACCTGCAGAGTTATAAATGACAGCTATCGTCCAAAAATATACTGAAGTAAGGCTGCCAAGAGGACTTGAAAGCGGGGCAGAATTGCAGGAAACCGATTTCAGGAGGTAGACTGGAATTGCATTTAAAGCATAGGAAAAGAGGCAGAACGTCCACAATGATGCACTTGGCCAAAAAGGGCGTATGCGTTTTTTACTGAATATATTTAGGAAAAAACGCATACGCCCTTTTTGGCCAACCAAGCAAGCTTGCAAAGGAAATCTGCACTACAATGAAGTCTCACTTCCCCCCGGTCAAAAGGGCCATCTGAAAAAAGTGTAAAATCCAGAAAGGCAGGACAGGCCATGGAGAACTGGGAGCCTTGTTATGCTGATGGGCGGGATGTAAACTGCCAACAGCCACTCGGGAGAGGTGTATGGTGTTTCCTGAAACATCTAAAAAACAAAGCAACAGAGCCTAGGGCACTTCCACTTATGGTCCTATAGCTTAGGGAAATTAAAATCAAAAAGACACAGCCACCCCAAAGTTTGGGACGGCTCTGTTTACAAGAACCTCGTTTAAGGTACAAGTTCAATATCGCAGAAAGTGAAAAATGGATAAAGAAGTTGTGGTACTTACGTACAATGCAATATCACTCAGCAATGAAATCTATGTCATCAGGCCCATAGCAGCATAATGAGTGGATTCAGGTATGATGATTCTAACTGAAATAAGTCACACATAAAAAGAAACATCATAAGATATCACTAATACACGGGATGTAAACTTGGCTACACAGGAACTGGATTACAAAACAGAACAGGGTCTCAAATTTAGAAAACCAACTTATGCTTGCTTAAGGGGAAAGGTGAGTTGGGGTGCTGCATAAAACCAGAGATTGAAATGAGCACAGATAAAGTTCCTTAAGCCAAATATGGAATAGACAAGATCTACTCCTTGTTCAACGAAATGGACTCAACACCCCATATTAAACGCCTAAGAATGTACCTGACTAGTAAGTATCTTAAAACCTCTGGATAGCTATGCCTCTGAAAGAAAATCAAGCGTGTGTACAGGGGCATAAACGCAGCAGTGATAGGATTGGAGAGGTTCGGTGAGCAAATGAAGACCCTTTGAAGTCATATTGCATGGTACCCATTCCACGGGTCTCAGCTCTCCAGGTTTAAGGGATTCTTCCTTCAGCTAAAACATGCACGTGGAACCCAGAGTATGATCAACCATGGGATCGGGAGACGTGTTCCAATATGTCTCAGTTCTCGTCCCCTTGTACTCGGGTGCAACATTCCAGACGCTTTACTAACACTCTCCCTACTTGGAGAGTCAGTGCCTTTAACCTCCTGTTTGGCCCATTTGCAAATTCTGCGGAAGATGAACAGGAATAGGGAGAACCAATGAGAGACTAGGTGGAGGTTTCTGGACGGGCAAATTTAACTCTCATTTCCCACCAGGAAGAGGAATTAACCAAAGGCTCAGCGTGCCGTGCCGGAACCAGATTAGGGCCTGAAGCAATCCTGCGGTGTTGCGGCCAGCTCACAAGAAAGCGAGTTGAAGAAAGGAGCTCAGGGGCACTGTAATTCACAAACCTGCAGAGTTATAAATGACAGCTATCGTCCAAAAATATACTGAAGTAAGGCTGCCAAGAGGACTTGAAAGCGGGGCAGAATTGCAGGAAACCGATTTCAGGAGGTAGACTGGAATTGCATTTAAAGCATAGGAAAAGAGGCAGAACGTCCACAATGATGCACTTGGCCAAAAAGGGCGTATGCGTTTTATCCTGAATATAGTCAGGAAAAAACGCATACGCCCTTTTTGGCCAACCAAGCAAGCTTGCAAAGGAAATCTGCACTACAATGAAGTCTCACTTCCCCCCGGTCAAAAGGGCCATCTGAAAAAAGTGTAAAATCCAGAAAGGCAGGACAGGCCATGGAGAACTGGGAGCCTTGTTATGCTGATGGGCGGGATGTAAATTGCCAACAGCCACTCGGGAGAGGTGTATGGTGTTTCCTGAAACATCTAAAAAACAAGCAACAGAGACTAGGGCACTTCCACTTATGGTCCTATAGCTTGGGAAATTAAAATCAAAAAGACACAGCCACCCCAAAGTTTGGGACGGCTCTGTTTACAAGAACCTCGTTTACGGTACAAGTTCAATATCGCAGAAAGTGAAAAATGGATAAAGAAGTTGTGGTACTTACGTACAATGCAATATCACTCAGCAATGAAATCTATGTCATCAGGCCCGTAGCAGCATAATGAGTGGATTCAGGTATGATGATTCTAACTGAAATAAGTCACACAGAAAAAGAAACATCATAAGATATCATTAATACACGGAATGTAAACTTGGCTACACAGGAACTGGATTACAAAACAGAAGAGGGTCTCAAATTTAGGAAACCAACTTATGCTTGCTTAAGGGGAAAGGTGAGTTGGGGTGCTGCATAAAACCAGAGATTGAAATGAGCACAGATAAAGTTCCTTAAGCCAAATATGGAATAGATAAGAACTACTCCTTGCTCAACGAAATGGACTCAACAGCCCATATTAAACGCCAAGAATGTACCTGACTAGTAAGTATCTTAAAACCTATGGATTGCTATGTCTCTGAAAGAAAATCAAGCGTGTGTACAGGGGCATAAACGCAGCAGTGATAGGATTGGAGAGGTTCGGTGAGCAAATGAAGACCCTTTGAAGTCATATTGCATGGTATCCATTCCACGGGTCTCAACTCTCCAGGTTTAAGGGATTCTTCCTTCAGCTAAAACATGCACGTGGAACCCAGAGTATGATCAACCATGTGATCGGGAGACGTGTTCCAATATGTCTCAATTCTCGTCCCCTGGTACTCGGGTGTAACATTCCAGACGCTTTACTAACACTCTCCCGACTTGGAGAGTCAGTGCCTTTAACCTCCTGTTTGGCCCATTTGCAATTTCTGCGGAAGATGAACAGGAATAGGGAGAACCAATGAGAGACTAGCTGGAGGTGTCTGGACGGGCAAATTTAACTCTCATTTCCCACCAGGAAGAGGAATTAACCAAAGGCTCAGCATGCTGTGCCGGAACCAGATTAGGGCCTGAAGCAATCCTGCGGTGTTGCGGCCAGCTCACAAGAAAGCGAGTTGAAGAAAGGAGCTCAGGGGCACTGTAATTCACAAACCTGCAGAGTTATAAATGACAGCTATCATCCAAAAATATACTGAAGTAAGGCTGTCAAGAGGACTTGAAAGCGGGGCAGAATTGCAGGAAACCGATTTCAGGAGGTAGACTGGAATTGCATTTAAAGCATAGGAAAAGAGGCAGAACGTCCACAATGATGCACTTGGCCAAAAAGGGCGTATGCGTTTTTTCCTGAATATATTCAGGAAAAAACGCATACGCCCTTTTTGGCCAACCAAGCAAGCTTGTAAAGGAAATCTGCACTACAATGAAGTCTCACTTCCCCACGGTCAAAAGGGCCATCTGAAAAAAGTGTAAAATCCAGAAAGGCAGGACAGGCCATGGAGAACTGGGAGCCTTGTTATGCTGATGGGCGGGATGTAAATTGCCAACAGCCACTCGGGAGAGGTGTATGGTGTTTCCTGAAACATCTAAAAAACAAAGCAACAGAGCCTAGGGCACTTCCACTTATGGTCCTATAGCTTAGGGAAATTAAAATCAAAAAGACACAGCCACCCCAAAGTTTGGGACGGCTCTGTTTACAATAACCTCGTTTACGGTACAAGTTCAATAGCGCAGAAAGTGAAAAATGGATAAAGAAGTTGTGGTACTTACGTACAATGCAATATCACTCAGCAATGAAATCTATGTCATCAGGCCCATAGCAGCATAATGAGCGGATTCAGGTATGATGATTCTAACTGAAATAAGTCACACAGAAAAAGAAACATCATAAGAAAGCACTAATACACGGGATGTAAACTTGGCTACACAGGAACTGGATTACAAAACAGAACAGGGTCTCAAATTTAGAAAACCAACTTATGCTTGCTTAAGGGGAAAGGTGAGTTGGGGTACTGCATCAAACCAGAGATTGAAATGAGCACAGATAAAGTTCCTTAAGCCAAATATAGAATAGACAAGAACTACTCCTTGATCAACGAAATGGACTCAACACCCCATATTAAACGCCTAAGAATGTACCTGACTAGTAAGTATCTTAAAACCTATGGATTGCTATGTCTCTGAAAGAAAATCAAGCGTGTGTACAGGGGCATAAACGCAGCAGTGATAGGATTGGAGAGGTTCGGTGAGCAAATGAAGACCCTTTGAAGTCATATTGCATGGTACCCATTCCACGGGTCTCAACTCTCCAGGTTTAAGGGACTCTGCCTTCAGGTAAAACATGCACGTGGAACCCAGAGTATGATCAACCGTGTGATCGGGAGACGTGTTCCAATATGTCTCAGTTCTCGTCCCCTGGTACTCGGGTGCAACTTTCCAGACGCTTTACTAACACTCTCCCGACTTGGAGAGTCAGTGCCTTTAACCTCCTGTTTGGCCCAGTTTGCAATTTCGGCGGAAGATGAACAGGAATAGGGAGAACCAAAGAGAAACTAGCTGGAGGTGTCTGGACGGGCAAATTTAACTCTCATTTCCCACCAGGAAGAGGAATTAACCAAAGGCTCAGCGTGCCGTGACGGAACCAGATTAGGGCCTGAAGCAATGCTGCGGTGTTCCGGCCAGCTCCCAAGAAAGCGAGTTGAAGAAAGGAGCTCAGGGGCACTGTAATTCACAAACCTGCAGAGTTATAAATGACAGCTATCGTCCAAAAATATACTGAAGTAAGGCTGCCAAGAGGACTTGAAAGCGGGGCAGAATTGCAGGCAACCGATTTCAGGAGGTAGACTGGAATTGCATTTTAACATAAGAAAAGAGGCAGAACGTCCACAATGATGCACTTGGCCAAAAAGGGCGTATGCGTTTTATCCTGAATATATTCAGGAAAAAACGCATACGCCCTTTTTGGCCAACCAAGCAAGCTTGCAAAGGAAATCTGCACTACAATGAAGTCTCACTTCCCCCCGGTCAAAAGGGCCATCTGAAAAAAGTGTAAAATCCAGAAAGGCAGGACAGGCCATGGAGAACTGGGAACCTTGTTATGCTGATGGGCGGGATGTAAATTGCCAAGAGCCACTCGGGAGAGGTGTATGGTGTTTCCTGAAACATCTAAAAAACAAAGCAACAGAGCCTAGGGCACTTCCACTTATGGTCCTATAACTTAGGGAAATTAAAATCAAAAAGACACAGCCACCCCAAAATTTGGGACGGCTCTGTTTACAAGAACCTGGTTTACGCTACAAGTTCAATATCGCAGAAAGCGAAAAATGGATAAAGATGTTGAGGTACTTACGTACAATGCATTATCATTCAGCAATGAAATCTAGGTCTTCAGGCCCATAGCAGCATAAAGAGTGGATTCAGGTATGATGATTCTAACTGAAATAAGTATCAGAGAAAAAGAAACATCATAAGATATCACTAATACAAGGAATGTAAACTTGGCTACACAGGAACTGGATTACAAAACAGAACAGGGCCTTAAATTTAAAAAAACTACTTATGCTTGCTTAAGGGGAAAGGTGAGTTGGGGTGCTGCCTAAAACCAGAGATTGAAATGAGCACAGATAAAGTTCCTTAAGCCAAATATGGAATAGACAAGAACTACTCCTTGCTCAACGAAATGGACTCAACACCCCATATTAAACGCCTAAGAATGTACCTGACTAGTAAGTATCTTAAAACCTATGGATTGCTATGTCTCTGAAAGAAAATCAAGCGTGTGTACAGGGGCATAAACGCAGCAGTGATAGGATTGGAGAGGTTCGGTGAGCAAATGAAGACCCTTTGAAGTCATATTGCATGGTACCCATTCCACGGGTCTCAACTCTCCAGGTTTAAGGGATTCTTCCTTCAGCTAAAACATGCATGTGGAACCCAGAGTATGATAAACCGTATGATCGGGAGACGTGTTCCAATATGTCTCAGTTCTCGTCCCCTGGTACTCGGGTGCAACATTCCAGACGCTTTACTAACACTCTCCCGACTTGGAGAGTCAGTGCCTTTAACCTCCTGTTTGGCCCATTTGCAATTTCTGCGGAAGATGAACAGGAATAGGGAGAACCAATGAGAGACTAGCTGGAGGTGTCTGGACGGGCAAATTTAACTCTCATTTCCCACCAGGAAGAGGAATTAACCAAAGGCTCAGCGTGCCGTGCCGGAACCAGATTAGGGCCTGAAGCAATCCTGCGGTGTTGCGGCCAGCTCACAAGAAAGCGAGTTGAAGAAAGGAGCTCAGGGGCACTGTAATTCACAAACCTGCAGAGTTATAAATGACAGCTATCGTCCAAAAATATACTGAAGTAAGGCTGCCAAGAGGACTTGAAAGCGGGGCAGAATTGCAGGAAACCGATTTCAGGAGGTAGACTGGAATTGCATTTAAAGCATAAGAAAAGAGGCAGAACGTCCACAATGATGCACTTGGCCAAAAAGGGCGTATGCGTTTTATCCTGAATATATTCAGGAAAAAACGCATACGCCCTTTTTGGCCAACCAAGCAAGCTGGCAAAGGAAATCTGCACTACAATGAAGTCTCACTTCCCCCCGGTCAAAAGGGCCATCTGAAAAAAGTGTAAAATCCAGAAAGGCAGGACAGGCCATGGAGAACTGGGAACCTTGTTATGCTGATGGGCGGGATGTAAATTGCCAAGAGCCACTCGGGAGAGGTGTATGGTGTTTCCTGAAACATCTAAAAAACAAAGCAACAGAGCCTAGGGCACTTCCACTTATGGTCCTATAACTTAGGGAAATTAAAATCAAAAAGACACAGCCACCCCAAAATTTGGGACGGCTCTGTTTACAAGAACCTGGTTTACGCTACAAGTTCAATATCGCAGAAAGCGAAAAATGGATAAAGATGTTGAGGTACTTACGTACAATGCATTATCATTCAGCAATGAAATCTAGGTCTTCAGGCCCATAGCAGCATAAAGAGTGGATTCAGGTATGATGATTCTAACTGAAATAAGTATCACAGAAAAAGAAACATCATAAGATATCACTAATACAAGGAATGTAAACTTGGCTACACAGGAACTGGATTACAAAACAGAACAGGGCCTTAAATTTAAAAAAACTACTTATGCTTGCTTAAGGGGAAAGGTGAGTTGGGGTGCTGCCTAAAACCAGAGATTGAAATGAGCACAGATAAAGTTCCTTAAGCCAAATATGGAATAGACAAGAACTACTCCTTGCTCAACGAAATGGACTCAACACCCCATATTAAACGCCTAAGAATGTACCTGACTAGTAAGAATTTTCAAACCTATGGATTGCTATGTCTCCGAAAGAGAATCAAGCTTGTGTACAGGGGCAAAAAGGCAGCAGTGATAGGATTGGAGAGGTTCGGTGAGCAAATGAAGACCCTTTGAAGTCATATTGCATGGTACCCATTCCACGGGTCTCAACTCTCCAGGTTTAAGGGATTCTGCCTTCAGGTAAAACATGCACGTGGAACCCAGAGTATGATCAACCGTGTGATCGGGAGACGTGTTCCAATATGTCTCAATTCTCGTCCCCTGGTACTCGGGTGTAACATTCCAGACGCTTTACTAACACTCTCCCGACTTGGAGAGTCAGTGCCTTTAACCTCCTGTTTGCCTCATTTGCAATTTCTGAGGAAGATGAACAGGAATAGGGAGAACCAATGAGAGACTAGGTGGAGGTGCCTGGACGGGCAAATTTAACTCTCATTTCCCACCAGGAAGAGGAATTAACCAAAGGCTCAGCGTGCCGTGCCGGAACCAGATTAGGGCCTGAAGCAATCCTGCGGTGTTGCGGCCAGCTCCCAAGAAAGCGAGTTGAAGAAAGGAGCTCAGGGGCACTGTAATTCACAAACCTGCAGAGTTATAAATGACAGCTATCGTCCAAAAATATACTGAAGTAAGGCTGCCAAGAGGACTTGAAAGCGGGGCAGAATTGCAGGAAACCGATTTCAGGAGGTAGACTGGAATTGCATTTAAAGCATAGGAAAAGAGGCAGAACGTCCACAATGATGCACTTGGCCAAAAAGGGCGTATGCGTTTTTTCCTGAATATATTCAGGAAAAAACGCATACGCCCTTTTTGGCCAACCAAGCAAGCTTGCAAAGGAAATCTGCACTACAATGAAGTCTCACTTCCCCCCAGTCAAAAGGGCCATCTGAAAAAAGTGTAAAATCCAGAAAGGCAGGACAGGCCATGGAGAACTGGGAGCCTTGTTATGCTGATGGGCGGGATGTAAATTGGCAACAGCCACTCGGGAGAAGTTTATGCTGTTTCCTGAAACATCTAAAAAACAAAGCAACAGAACCTAGGGCACTTCCACTTATGGTCCTATAGCTTAGGGAAATTAAAATCAAAAAGACACAGCCACCCCAAAGTTTGGGACGGCTCTGTTTACAAGAACCTGGTTTACGCTACAAGTTCAATATCGCAGAAAGCGAAAAATGGATAAAGAAGTTGTGGTACTTACGTACAATGCATTATCACTCAGCAATGAAATCTATGTCTTCAGGCCCATAGCAACATAAAGAGTGGATTCAGGTATGATGATTCTAACTGAAATAAGTATCACAGAAAAAGAAACATCATAAGATATCACTAATACACGGAATGTAAACTTGGCTACACAGGAACTGGATTACAAAACAGAACAGGGTCTCAAATTTAGAAAAACAACTTATGCTTGCTTAAGGGGAAAGGTGAGTTGGGGTGCTGCCTAAAACCAGAGATTGAAATGAGAACAGATAAAGTTCCTTAAGCCAAATATGGAATAGACAAGAACTACTCCTTGCTCAACGAAATGGACTCAACACCCCATATTAAGCGCCTAAGAATGTACCTGACTAGTAAGTATCTTAAAACCTATGGATTGCTATGTCTCTGAAAGAAAATCAAGCATGTGTACAGGGGCATAAACGCAGCAGTGATAGGATTGGAGAGGTTCGGTGAGCAAATGAAGACCCTTTGAAGTCATATTGCATGGTACCCATTCCACGGGTCTCAACTCTCCAGGTTTAAGGGATTCTGCCTTCAGGTAAAACATGCACGTGGAACCCAGAGTATGATCAACCGTGTGATCGGGAGACGTGTTCCAATATGTCTCAATTCTCGTCCCCTGGTACTCGGGTGTAACATTCCAGACGCTTTACTAACACTCTCCCGACTTGGAGAGTCAGTGCCTTTAACCTCCTGTTTGGCTCATTTGCAATTTCTGAGGAAGATGAACAGGAATAGGGAGAACCAATGAGAGACTAGGTGGAGGTGCCTGGACGGGCAAATTTAACTCTCATTTCCCACCAGGAAGAGGAATTAACCAAAGGCTCAGCGTGCCGTGCCGGAACCAGATTAGGGCCTGAAGCAATCCTGCGGTGTTGCGGCCAGCTCCCAAGAAAGCGAGTTGAAGAAAGGAGCTCAGGGGCACTGTAATTCACAAACCTGCAGAGTTATAAATGACAGCTATCGTCCAAAAATATACTGAAGTAAGGCTGCCAAGAGGACTTGAAAGCGGGGCAGAATTGCAGGAAACCGATTTCAGGAGGTAGACTGGAATTGCATTTAAAGCATAGGAAAAGAGGCAGAACGTCCACAATGATGCACTTGGCCAAAAAGGGCGTATGCGTTTTTTCCTGAATATATTCAGGAAAAAACGCATACGCCCTTTTTGGCCAACCAAGCAAGCTTGCAAAGGAAATCTGCACTACAATGAAGTCTCACTTCCCCCCAGTCAAAAGGGCCATCTGAAAAAAGTGTAAAATCCAGAAAGGCAGGACAGGCCATGGAGAACTGGGAGCCTTGTTATGCTGATGGGCGGGATGTAAATTGCCAACAGCCACTCGGGAGAGGTGTATGGTGTTTCCTGAAACATCTAAAAAACAAAGCAACAGAGCCTAGGGCACTTACACTTATGGTCCTATAGCTTGGGAAATTAAAATCAAAAAGACACAGCCACCCCAAAATTTGGGAAGGCTCTGTTTACAAGAACCTCGTTTACGGTACAAGTTCAATATCACAGAAAGTGAAAAATGGATAAAGAAGTTGTGGTACATACGTTCAATGCAATATCACTCAGCAATGAAATCTATGTCATCAGGCCCGTAGCAGCATAATGAGTGGATTCAGGTATGATGATTCTAACTGAAATAAGTCACAGAGAAAAAGAAACATCATAAGATATCACTAATACACGGAATGTAAACTTGGCTACACAGGAACTGGATTACAAAACAGAACAGGGTCTCAAATTTAGAAAACCAACTTATGCTTGCTTAAGTGGAAAGGTGAGTTGGGGTGCTGCATAAAACCAGAGATTGAAATGAGCACAGATAAAGTTCCTTAAGCCAAATATGGAATAGACAAGAACTACTCCTTGCTCAGCGAAATGGACTCAACACCCCATATTAAACGCCTAAGAATGTACCTGACTAGTAAGTATCTTAAAACCTATGGATTGCTACGTCTCTGAAAGAAAATCAAGCGTGTGTACAGGGGCATAAACGCAGCAGTGATAGGATTGGAGAGGTTCGGTGAGCAAATGAAGACCCTTTGAAGTCATATTGCATGGTACCCATTCCACGGGTCTCAACTCTCCAGGTTTAAGGGATTCTGTCTTTAGGTAAAACATGCACGTGGAACCCAGAGTATGATCAACAGTGTGATCGGGAGACATGTTCCAATATGTCTCAGTTCTCGTCCCCTGGTACTCAGGTGCAACTTTGCAGACGCTTTACTATCACTCTCCCAACTTGGAGAGTCAGTGCCTTTAACCTCCTGTTTGGCCCATTTGCAATTTCTGAAGAAGATGAACAGGAATAGGGAGAACCAATGAGAGACTAGGTGGAGGTGTCTGGACGGGCAAATTTAACTCTCATTTCCCACCAGGAAGAGGAATTAACCAAAGGCTAAGCGTGCCGTGCCGGAACCAGATTAGGGCCTGAAGCAATCCTGTGGTGTTGCGGCCAGCTCACAAGAAAGCGAGTTGAAGAAAGGAGCTCAGGGGCACTGTAATTCACAAACCTGCAGAGTTATAAATGACAGCTATCGTCCAAAAATATACTGAAGTAAGGCTGCCAAGAGGACTTGAAAGCGGGGCAGAATTGCAGGAAACCGATTTCAGGAGGTAGACTGGAATTGCATTTAAAGCATAGGAAAAGAGGCAGAACGTCCACAATGATGCACTTGGCCAAAAAGGGCGTATGCGTTTTTTCCTGAATATATTCAGGAAAAAATGCATACGCCCTTTTTGGCCAACCAAGCAAGCTTGCAAAGGAAATCTGCACTACAATGAAGTCTCACTTCCCCCCGGTCAAAAGGGCCACCTGAAAAAAGTGTAAAATCCAGAAAGGCAGGACAGGCCATGGAGAACTGGGAGCCTTGTTATGCTGATGGGCGGGATGTAAATTGCCAACAGCCACTCGGGAGAGGTGTATGGTGTTTCCTGAAACATCTAAAAAACAAAGCAACAGAGCCTAGGGCACTTCCACTTATGGTCCTATAGCTTAGGGAAATTAAAATCAAAAAGACACAGCCACCCCAAAGTTTGGGACAGCTCTGTTTACAAGACCCTCGTTTACGGTACAAGTTCAATATCGCAGATAGTGAAAAATGGATAAAGAAGTTGTGGTACTTACGTACAATGCAATATCACTCAGCAATGAAATCTATGTCATCAGGCCCGTAGCAGCATAATGAGTGGATTCAGGTATGATGATTCTAACTGAAATAAGTCACACAGAAAAAGAAACATCATAAGATATCACTAATACACGGAATGTAAACTTGGCTACACAGGAACTGGATTACAAAACAGAACAGGGTCTCAAATTTAGAAAACCTACTTATGCTTGCTTAAGGGGAAAGGTGAGTTGGGGTGCTGCATAAAACCAGAGATTGAAATGAGCACAGATAAAGTTCCTTAAGCCAAATATGGAATAGACAAGAGCTACTCCTTGCTCAACGAAATGGACTCAACACCCCATATTAAACGCCTAAGAATGTACCTGACTAGTAAGTATCTTAAAACCTATGGATTGCTATGTCTCTGAAAGAAAATCAAGAGTGTGTACAGGGGCATAAACGCAGCAATGATAGGATTGGAGAGGTTCGGTGAGCAAATGAAAACCCTTTGAAGTCATATTGCATGGTACCCATTCCACGGGTCTCAACTCTCCGGGTTTAAGGGATTCTTCCTTCAGCTAAAACATGTATGTGGAACCCAGAGTATGATCAACCGTGTGATCGGGAGACGTGTTCCAATATGTCTCAGTTCTCGTCCCCTGGTACGCGGGTGCAACATTCCAGACGATTTACTAACACTCTCCCGACTTGGAGAGTCAGTGCCTTTAACCTCCTGTTTGGCCCAGTTTGCAATTTCTGCGGAAGATGAACAGGAATAGGGAGAACCAATAAGAGACTAGGTGGAGGTGTGTGGACGGGCAAATTTAACTCTCATTTTCCACCAGGAAGAGGAATTAACCAAAGTCTCAGAGTGCCGTGCTGGAACCAGATTAGGGCCTGAAGCAATCCTGCGGTGTTGCGGCCAGCTCCCAAGAAAGCGAGTTGAAGAAAGGAGCTCAGGGGCACTGTAATTCACAAACCTGCAGAGTTATAAATGACAGCTATCGTCCAAAAATATACTGAAGTAAGGCTGCCAAGAGGACTTGAAAGCGGGGCAGAATTGCAGGAAACCGATTTCAGGAGGTAGACTGGAATTGCATTTAAAGCATAGGAAAAGAGGCAGAACGTCCACAATGATGCACTTGGCCAAAAAGGGCGTATGCGTTTTTTCCTGAATATATTCAGGAAAAAACGCATACGCCCTTTTTGGCCAACCAAGCAAGCTTGCAAAGGAAATCTGCACTACAATGAAGTCTCACTTCCCCCGGTCAAAAGGGCCATCTGAAAAAAGTGTAAAATCCAGAAAGGCAAGACAGGCCATGGAGAACTGGGAGCCTTGTTATGCTGATGGGCGGGATGTTAATTGCCAACAGCCACTCGGGAGAGGTGTATGGTGTTTCCTGAAACATCTAAAAAACAAAGCAACAGAACCTAGGGCACTTCCACTTCTGGTCCTATAGCTTAGGAAAATAAATCAAAAAGACACAGCCACCCCAATGTTTGGGACGGCTCTGTTTACAAGAAACTCGTTTACGGTACAAGTTCAATATCGCAGAAAGTGAAAAATGGATAAAGAAGTTGTGGTACTTACGTACAATGCAATATCACTCAGCAATGAAATCTATGTCATCAGGCCCGTAGCAGCATAATGAGTGGATTCAGGTATGATGATTCTAACTGAAATAAGTCACACAGAAAAAGAAACATCATAAGATATCATTAATACACGGGATGTAAACTTGGCTACACAGGAACTGGATTACAAAACAGAACAGGGTCTCAAATTTAGAAAACCAACTTATGCTTGCTTAAGGGGAAAGGTGAGTTGGGGTGCTGCATAAAACCAGAGATTGAAATGAGCACAGATAAAGTTCCTTAAGCCAAATATAGAATAGACAAGAACTACTCCTTGCTCAACGAAATGGACTCAACACCCCATATTAAACGCCTAAGAATGTACCTGACTAGTAAGTATCTTAAAACCTATGGATTGCTATGTCTCTGAAAGAAAATCAAGCATGTGTACAGGGGCATAAACGCAGCAGTGATAGGATTGGAGAGGTTCGGTGAGCAAATGAAGACCCTTTGAAGTCATATTGCATGGTACCCATTCCACGGGTCTCAACTCTCCAGGTTTAAGGGACTCTGCCTTCTGGTAAAACATGCACGTGGAACCCAGAGTATGATCAACCGTGTGATCGGGAGACGTGTTCCAAAATGTCTCAGTTCTCGTCCCCTGGTACTCGGGTGCAACATTCCAGACGCTTTACTAACACTCTCCCGACTTGGAGAGTCAGTGCCTTTAACCTCCTGTTTGGCCCATTTGCAATTTCTGAGGAAGATGAACAGGAATAGGGAGAACCAATGAGAGACTAGCTGGAGGTGTCTGGACGGGCAAATTTAACTCTCATTTCCCACCAGGAAGAGGAATTAACCAAAGGCTCAGCGTGCCGTGCCGGAACCAGATTAGGGCCTGAAGCAATCCTGCGGTGTTGCGGCCAGCTCACAAGAAAGCGAGTTGAAGAAAGGAGCTCAGGGGCACTGTAATTCACAAACCTGCAGAGTTATAAATGACAGCTATCGTCCAAAAATATACTGAAGTAAGGCTGCCAAGAGGACTTGAAAGCGGGGCAGAATTGCAGGAAACCGATTTCAGGAGGTAGACTGGAATTGCATTTAAAGCATAGGAAAAGAGGCAGAACGTCCACAATGATGCACTTGGCCAAAAAGGGCGTATGCGTTTTTTCCTGAATATAGTCAGGAAAAAACGCATACGCCCTTTTTGGCCAACCAAGCAAGCTTGCAAAGGAAATCTGCACTACAATGAAGTCTCACTTCCCCCCGGTCAAAAGGGCCATCTGAAAAAAGTGTAAAATCCAGAAAGGCAGGACAGGCCATGGAGAACTGGGAGCCTTGTTATGCTGATGGGCGGGATGTAAATTGCCAACAGCCACTCGGGAGAGGTGTATGGTGTTTCCTGAAACATCTAAAAAACAAGCAAGAGAGACTAGGGCACTTCCACTTATGGTCCTATAGCTTGGGAAATTAAAATCAAAAAGACACAGCCACCCCAAAGTTTGGGACGGCTCTGTTTACAAGAACCTCGTTTACGGTACAAGTTCAATATCGCAGAAAGTGAAAAATGGATAAAGAAGTTGTGGTACTTACGTACAATGCAATATCACTCAGCAATGAAATCTATGTCATCAGGCCCGTAGCAGCATAATGAGTGGATTCAGGTATGATGATTCTAACTGAAATAAGTCACACAGAAAAAGAAACATCATAAGATATCATTAATACACGGAATGTAAACTTGGCTACACAGGACCTGGATTACAAAACAGAAGAGGGTCTCAAATTTAGGAAACCAACTTATGCTTGCTTAAGGGGAAAGGTGAGTTGGGGTGCTGCATAAAACCAGAGATTGAAATGAGCACAGATAAAGTTCCTTAAGCCAAATATGGAATAGATAAGAACTACTCCTTGCTCAACGAAATGGACTCAACAGCCCATATTAAACGCCAAGAATGTACCTGACTAGTAAGTATCTTAAAACCTATGGATTGCTATGTCTCTGAAAGAAAATCAAGCGTGTGTACAGGGGCATAAACGCAGCAGTGATAGGATTGGAGAGGTTCGGTGAGCAAATGAAGACCCTTTGAAGTCATATTGCATGGTATCCATTCCACGGGTCTCAACTCTCCAGGTTTAAGGGATTCTTCCTTCAGCTAAAACATGCACGTGGAACCCAGAGTATGATCAACCGTGTGATCGGGAGACGTGTTCCAATATGTCTCAATTCTCGTCCCCTGGTACTCGGGTGTAACATTCCAGACGCTTTACTAACACTCTCCCGACTTGGAGAGTCAGTGCCTTTAACCTCCTGTTTGGCCCATTTGCAATTTCTGCGGAAGATGAACAGGAATAGGGAGAACCAATGAGAGACTAGCTGGAGGTGTCTGGATGGGCAAATTTAACTCTCATTTCCCACCAGGAAGAGGAATTAACCAAAGGCTCAGCATGCTGTGCCGGAACCAGATTAGGGCCTGAAGCAATCCTGCGGTGTTGCGGCCAGCTCACAAGAAAGCGAGTTGAAGAAAGGAGCTCAGGGGCACTGTAATTCACAAACCTGCAGAGTTATAAATGACAGCTATCATCCAAAAATATACTGAAGTAAGGCTGTCAAGAGGACTTGAAAGCGGGGCAGAATTGCAGGAAACCGATTTCAGGAGGTAGACTGGAATTGCATTTAAAGCATAGGAAAAGAGGCAGAACGTCCACAATGATGCACTTGGCCAAAAAGGGCGTATGCGTTTTTTCCTGAATATATTCAGGAAAAAACGCATACGCCCTTTTTGGCCAACCAAGCAAGCTTGTAAAGGAAATCTGCACTACAATGAAGTCTCACTTCCCCACGGTCAAAAGGGCCATCTGAAAAAAGTGTAAAATCCAGAAAGGCAGGACAGGCCATGGAGAACTGGGAGCCTTGTTATGCTGATGGGCGGGATGTAAATTGCCAACAGCCACTCGGGAGAGGTGTATGGTGTTTCCTGAAACATCTAAAAAACAAAGCAACAGAGCCTAGGGCACTTCCACTTATGGTCCTATAGCTTAGGGAAATTAAAATCAAAAAGACACAGCCACCCCAAAGTTTGGGACGGCTCTGTTTACAAGAACCTCGTTTACGGTACAAGTTCAATAGCGCAGAAAGTGAAAAATGGATAAAGAAGTTGTGGTACTTACGTACAATGCAATATCACTCAGCAATGAAATCTATGTCATCAGGCCCGTAGCAGCATAATGAGCGGATTCAGGTATGATGATTCTAACTGAAATAAGTCACACAAAAAAAGAAACATCATAAGAAAGCACTAATACACGGGATGTAAACTTGGCTACACAGGAACTGGATTACAAAACAGAACAGGGTCTCAAATTTAGAAAACCAACTTATGCTTGCTTAAGGGGAAAGGTGAGTTGGGTACTGCATCAAACCAGAGATTGAAATGACCACAGATAAAGTTCCTTAAGCCAAATATGGAATAGACAAGAACTACTCCTTGCTCAACGAAATGGACTCAACACCCCATATTAAACGCCTAAGAATGTACCTGACTAGTAAGTATCTTAAAACCTATGGATTGCTATGTCTCTGAAAGAAAATCAAGCGTGTGTACAGGGGCATAAACGCAGCAGTGATAGGATTGGAGAGGTTCGGTGAGCAAATGAAGACCCTTTGAAGTCATATTGCATGGTACCCATTCCACGGGTCTCAACTCTCCAGGTTTAAGGGACTCTGCCTTCAGGTAAAACATGCACGTGGAACCCAGAGTATGATCAACCGTGTGATCGGGAGACGTGTTCCAATATGTCTCAGTTCTCGTCCCCTGGTACTCGGGTGCAACTTTCCAGACGCTTTACTAACACTCTCCCGACTTGGAGAGTCAGTGCCTTTAACCTCCTGTTTGGCCCAGTTTGCAATTTCTGCGGAAGATGAACAGGAATAGGGAGAACCAAAGAGAAACTAGCTGGAGGTGTCTGGACGGGCAAATTTAACTCTCATTTCCCACCAGGAAGAGGAATTAACCAAAGGCTCAGCGTGCCGTGCCGGAACCAGATTAGGGCCTGAAGCAATACTGCGGTGTTCCGGCCAGCTCCCAAGAAAGCGAGTTGAAGAAAGGAGCTCAGGGGCACTGTAATTCACAAACCTGCAGAGTTATAAATGACAGCTATCGTCCAAAAATATACTGAAGTAAGGCTGCCAAGAGGACTTGAAAGCGGGGCAGAATTGCAGGAAACCGATTTCAGGAGGTAGACTGGAATTGCATTTAAAGCATAAGAAAAGAGGCAGAACGTCCACAATGATGCACTTGGCCAAAAAGGGCGTATGCGTTTTATCCTGAATATATTCAGGAAAAAACGCATACGCCCTTTTTGGCCAACCAAGCAAGCTTGCAAAGGAAATCTGCACTACAATGAAGTCTCACTTCCCCCCGGTCAAAAGGGCCATCTAAAAAAAGTGTAAAATCCAGAAAGGCAGGACAGGCCATGGAGAACTGGGAACCTTGTTATGCTGATGGGCGGGATGTAAATTGCCAAGAGCCACTCGGGAGAGGTGTATGGTGTTTCCTGAAACATCTAAAAAACAAAGCAACAGAGCCTAGGGCACTTCCACTTATGGTCCTATAACTTAGGGAAATTAAAATCAAAAAGACACAGCCACCCCAAAATTTGGGACGGCTCTGTTTACAAGAACCTGGTTTACGCTACAAGTTCAATATCGCAGAAAGCGAAAAATGGATAAAGATGTTGAGGTACTTACGTACAATGCATTATCATTCAGCAATGAAATCTAGGTCTTCAGGCCCATAGCAGCATAAAGAGTGGATTCAGGTATGATGATTCTAACTGAAATAAGTATCACAGAAAAAGAAACATCATAAGATATCACTACTACAAGGAATGTAAACTTGGCTACACAGGAACTGGATTACAAAACAGAACAGGGCCTTAAATTTAAAAAAACTACTTATGCTTGCTTAAGGGGAAAGGTGAGTTGGGGTGCTGCCTAAAACCAGAGATTGAAATGAGCACAGATAAAGTTCCTTAAGCCAAATATGGAATAGACAAGAACTACTCCTTGCTCAACGAAATGGACTCAACACCCCATATTAAACGCCTAAGAATGTACCTGACTAGTAAGAATTTTCAAACCTATGGATTGCTATGTCTCCGAAAGAGAATCAAGCTTGTGTACAGGGGCAAAAAGGCAGCAGTGATAGGATTGGAGAGGTTCGGTGAGCAAATGAAGACCCTTTGAAGTCATATTGCATGGTACCCATTCCACGGGTCTCAACTCTCCAGGTTTAAGGGATTCTTCCTTCAGCTAAAACATGCATGTGGAACCCAGAGTATGATAAACCGTATGATTGGCAGACGTGTTCCAATATGTCTCAGTTCTCGTCCCCTGGTACTCGGGTGCAACATTCCAGACGCTTTACTAACACTCTCCCGACTTGGAGAGTCAGTGCCTTTAACCTCCTGTTTGGCCCATTTGCAATTTCTGCGGAAGATGAACAGGAATAGGGAGAACCAATGAGAGACTAGCTGGAGGTGTCTGGACGGGCAAATTTAACTCTCATTTCCCACCAGGAAGAGGAATTAACCAAAGGCTCAGCGTGCCGTGCCGGAACCAGATTAGGGCCTGAAGCAATCCTGCGGTGTTGCGGCCAGCTCACAAGAAAGCGAGTTGAAGAAAGGAGCTCAGGGGCACTGTAATTCACAAACCTGCAGAGTTATAAATGACAGCTATCGTCCAAAAATATACTGAAGTAAGGCTGCCAAGAGGACTTGAAAGCGGGGCAGAATTGCAGGAAACCGATTTCAGGAGGTAGACTGGAATTGCATTTAAAGCATAGGAAAAGAGGCAGAACGTCAACAATGATGCACTTGGCCAAAAGGGCGTATGCGTTTTTTCCTGAATATATTCAGGAAAAAACGCATACACACTTTTTGGCCAACCAAGCAAGCTTGCAAAGGAAATCTGCACTACAGTGAAGGCTCACTTCCCCCGGTCAAAAGGGCCACCTGAAAAAAGTGTAAAATCCAGAAAGGCAGGACAGGCCATGGAGAACTGGGAGCCTTGTTATGCTGATGGGCGGTATGTAAATTGGCAACAGCCACTCGGGAGAAGTGTATGCTGTTTCCTGAAACATCTAAAAAACAAAGCAACAGAGCCTAGGGCACTTCCACTTATGGTCCTATAGCTTAGGGAAATTAAAATCAAAAAGACACAGCCACCCCAAAGTTTGGGACGGCTCTGTTTACAAGAACCTCGTTTACGGTACAAGTTCAATAGCGCAGAAAGTGAAAAATGGATAAAGAAGTTGTGGTACTTACGTACAATGCAATATCACTCAGCAATGAAATCTATGTCATCAGGCCCGTAGCAGCATAATGAGCGGATTCAGGTATGATGATTCTAACTGAAATAAGTCACACAGAAAAAGAAACATCATAAGAAAGCACTAATACACGGGATGTAAACTTGGCTACACAGGAACTGGATTACAAAACAGAACAGGGTCTCAAATTTAGAAAAACAACTTATGCTTGCTTAAGGGGAAAGGTGAGTTGGGGTGCTGCCTAAAACCAGAGATTGAAATGAGAACAGATAAAGTTCCTTAAGCCAAATATGGAATAGACAAGAACTACTCCTTGCTCAACGAAATGGACTCAACACCCCATATTAAGCGCCTAAGAATGTACCTTACTAGTAAGTATCTTAAAACCTATGGATTGCTATGTCTCTGAAAGAAAATCAAGCATGTGTACAGGGGCATAAACGCAGCAGTGATAGGATTGGAGAGGTTCGGTGAGCAAATGAAGACCCTTTGAAGTCATATTGCATGGTACCCATTCCACGGGTCTCAACTCTCCAGGTTTAAGGGATTCTGCCTTCAGGTAAAACATGCACGTGGAACCCAGAGTATGATAAACCGTATGATCGGGAGACGTGTTCCAATATGTCTCAATTCTCGTCCCCTGGTACTCGGGTGTAACATTCCAGACGCTTTACTAACACTCTCCCGACTTGGAGAGTCAGTGCCTTTAACCTCCTGTTTGGCTCATTTGCAATTTCTGAGGAAGATGAACAGGAATAGGGAGAACCAATGAGAGACTAGGTGGAGGTGTCTGGACGGGCAAATTTAACTCTCATTTCCCACCAGGAAGAGGAATTAACCAAAGGCTAAGCGTGCCGTGCCGGAACCAGATTAGGGCCTGAAGCAATCCTGTGGTGTTGCGGGCAGCTCACAAGAAAGCGAGTTGAAGAAAGGAGCTCAGGGGCACTGTAATTCACAAACCTGCAGAGTTATAAATGACAGCTATCGTCCAAAAATATACTGAAGTAAGGCTGCCAAGAGGACTTGAAAGCGGGGCAGAATTGCAGGAAACCGATTTCAGGAGGTAGACTGGAATTGCATTTAAAGCATAGGAAAAGAGGCAGAACGTCCACAATGATGCACTTGGCCAAAAAGGGCGTATGCGTTTTTTCCTGAATATATTCAGGAAAAAATGCATACGCCCTTTTTGGCCAACCAAGCAAGCTTGCAAAGGAAATCTGCACTACAATGAAGTCTCACTTCCCCCCGATCAAAAGGGCCACCTGAAAAAAGTGTAAAATCCAGAAAGGCAGGACAGGCCATGGAGAACTGGGAGCCTTGTTATGCTGATGGGCGGGATGTAAATTGCCAACAGCCACTCGGGAGAGGTGTATGGTGTTTCCTGAAACATCTAAAAAACAAAGCAACAGAGCCTAGGGCACTTCCACTTATGGTCCTATAGCTTAGGGAAATTAAAATCAAAAAGACACAGCCACCCCAAAGTTTGGGACAGCTCTGTTTACAAGACCCTCGTTTACGGTACAAGTTCAATATCGCAGATAGTGAAAAATGGATAAAGAAGTTGTGGTACTTACGTACAACGCAATATCACTCAGCAATGAAATCTATGTCATCAGGCCCGTAGCAGCATAATGAGTGGATTCAGGTATGATGATTCTAACTGAAATAAGTCACACAGAAAAAGAAACATCATAAGATATCACTAATACACGGAATGTAAACTTGGCTACACAGGAACTGGATTACAAAACAGAACAGGGTCTCAAATTTAGAAAACCTACTTATGCTTGCTTAAGGGGAAAGGTGAGTTGGGGTGCTGCATAAAACCTGAGATTGAAATGAGCACAGATAAAGTTCCTTAAGCCAAATATGGAATAGACAAGAGCTACTCCTTGCTCAACGAAATGGACTCAACACCCCATATTAAACGCCTAAGAATGTACCTGACTAGTAAGTATCTTAAAACCTATGGATTGCTATGTCTCTGAAAGAAAATCAAGCGTGTGTACAGGGGCATAAACGCAGCAATGATAGGATTGGAGAGGTTCGGTGAGCAAATGAAGACCCTTTGAAGTCATATTGCATGGTACCCATTCCACGGGTCTCAACTCTCCGGGTTTAAGGGATTCTTCCTTCAGCTAAAATATGTATGTGGAACCCAGAGTATGATCAACCGTGTGATCGGGAGACGTGTTCCAATATGTCTCAGTTCTCGTCCCCTGGTACGCGGGTGCAACATTCCAGACGCTTTACTAACACTCTCCCGACTTGGAGAGTCAGTGCCTTTAACCTCCTGTTTGGCCCAGTTTGCAATTTCTGCGGAAGATGAACAGGAATAGGGAGAACCAATGAGAGACTAGGTGGAGGTGTGTGGACGGGCAAATTTAACTCTCATTTTCCACCAGGAAGAGGAATTAACCAAAGTCTCAGAGTGCCGTGCTGGAACCAGATTAGGGCCTGAAGCAATCCTGCGGTGTTGCGGCCAGCTCACAAGAAAGCGAGTTGAAGAAAGGAGCTCAGGGGCACTGTAATTCACAAACCTGCAGAGTTATAAATGACAGCTATCGTCCAAAAATATACTGAAGTAAGGCTGCCAAGAGGACTTGAAAGCGGGGCAGAATTGCAGGAAACCGATTTCAGGAGGTAGACTGGAATTGCATTTAAAGCATAGGAAAAGAGGCAGAACGTCCACAATGATGCACTTGGCCAAAAAGGGCGTATGCGTTGTTTCCTGAATATATTCAGGAAAAAAGGCAAACGCACTTTTTGGCGAACCAAGCAAGCTTGCAAAGGAAATCTGCACTGCAATGAAGTCTCACTTCCCCCCAGTCAAAAGGGCCATCTGAAAAAAGTGTAAAATCCAGAAAGGCAGGACAGGCCATGGAGAACTGGGAGCCTTGTTATGCTGATGGGCGGGATGTAAATTGCCAACAGCCACTCGGGAGAGGTGTATGGTGTTCCCTGAAACATCTAAAAAACAAAGCAACAGAGCCTAGGGCACTTCCACTTATGGTCCTATAGCTTAGGGAAATTAAAATCAAAAAGACACAGCCACCCCAAAGTTTGGGACGGCTCTGTTTACAAGAACCTCGTTTACGGTACAAGTTCAATATCGCAGAAAGTGAAAAATGGATAAAGAAGTTGTGGTACTTACGTACAATGCAATATCACTCAGCAATGAAATCTATGTCATCAGGCCCGTAGCAGCATAATGAGTGGATTCAGGTATGATGATTCTAACTGAAATAAGTCACACAGAAAAAGAAACATCATAAGATATCACTAATACACGGAATGTAAACTTGGCTACACAGGAACTGGATTACAAAACAGAACAGGGTCTCAAATTTAGAAAACCAACTTATGCTTGCTTAAGGGGAAAGGTGAGTTGGGGTGCTGCATAAAACCAGAGATTGAAATGAGCACAGATAAAGTTCCTTAAGCCAAATATGGAATAGACAAGAACTACTCCTTGTTCAAGGAAATGGACTCAACACCCCATATTAAACGCCTAAGAATGTACCTGACTAGTAAGTATCTTAAAACCTCTGGATAGCTATGTCTCCGAAAGAGAATCAAGCGTGTGTACAGGGGCATAAACGCAGCAGTGATAGGATTGGAGAGGTTCGGTGAGCAAATGAAGACCCTTTGAAGTCATATTGCATGGTACCCATTCCACGGGTCTCAACTCTCCAGGTTTAAGGGATTCTTCCTTCAGCTAAAACATGCATGTGGAACCCAGAGTATGATCAACCGTGTGATCGGGAGACGTGTTCCAATATGTCTCAGTTCTCGTCCCCTGGTACTCGGGTGCAACATTCCAGACGCTTTACTAACACTCTCCCGACTTGGAGAGTCAGTGCCTTTAACCTCCTGTCTGTCCCATTTGCAATTTCTGCGGAAGATGAACAGGAATACGGAGAACCAATGAGAGACTAGCTGGAGGTGTCTGGACGGGCAAATTTAACTCTCATTTCCCACCAGGAAGAGGAATTAACCAAAGGCTCAGCGTGCCGTGCCGGAACCAGATTAGGGCCTGAAGCAATCCTGCGGTGTTGCGGCCAGCTCACAAGAAAGCGAGTTGAAGAAAGGAGCTCAGGGGCACTGTAATTCACAAACCTGCAGAGTTATAAATGACAGCTATCGTCCAAAAATATATTGAACTAAGGCTGCCAAGAGGACTTGAAAGCGGGGCAGAATTGCAGGAAACCGATTTCAGGAGGTAGACTGGAATTGCATTTAAAGCATAGGAAAAGAGGCAGAACGTCCACAATGATGCACTTGGCCAAAAAGGGCGTATGCGTTTTTTCCTGAATATATTCAGGAAAAAACGCATACGCCCTTTTTGGCCAACCAAGCAAGCTTGCAAAGGAAATCTGCACTACAATGAAGTCTCACTTCCCCCCAGTCAAAAGGGCCATCTGAAAAAAGTGTAAAATCCAGAAAGGCAGGACAGGCCATGGAGAACTGGGAGCCTTGTTATGCTGATGGGCGGGATGTAAATTGCCAACAGCCACTCGGGAGAGGTGTATGGTGTTTCCTGAAACATCTAAAAAACAAAGCAACAGAGCCTAGGGCACTTACACTTATGGTCCTATAGCTTAGGGAAATTAAAATCAAAAAGACACAGCCACCCCAAAGTTTGGGAAGGCTCTGTTTACAAGAACCTCGTTTACGGTACAAGTTCAATATCACAGAAAGTGAAAAATGGATAAAGAAGTTGTGGTACATACGTTCAATGCAATATCACTCAGCAATGAAATCTATGTCATCAGGCCCGTAGCAGCATAATGAGTGGATTCAAGTATGATGATTCTAACTGAAATAAGTCACAGAGAAAAAGAAACATCATAAGATATCACTAATACACGGAATGTAAACTTGGCTACACAGGAACTGGATTACAAAACAGAACAGGGTCTCAAATTTAGAAAACCAACTTATGCTTGCTTAAGTGGAAAGGTGAGTTGGGTGCTGCATAAAACCAGAGATTGAAATGAGCACAGATAAAGTTTCTTAAGCCAAATATGGAATAGACAAGAACTACTCCTTGCTCAGCGAAATGGACTCAACACCCCATATTAAACGCCTAAGAATGTACCTGACTAGTAAGTATCTTAAAACCTATGGATTGCTACGTCTCTGAAAGAAAATCAAGCGTGTGTACAGGGGCATAAACGCAGCAGTGATAGGATTGGAGAGGTTCGGTGAGCAAATGAAGACCCTTTGAAGTCATATTGCATGGTACCCATTCCACGGGTCTCAACTCTCCAGGTTTAAGGGATTCTGTCTTTAGGTAAAACATGCACGTGGAACCCAGAGTATGATCAACAGTGTGATCGGGAGACATGTTCCAATATGTCTCAGTTCTCGTCCCCTGGTACTCAGGTGCAACATTCCAGACGCTTTACTATCACTCTCCCGACTTGGAGAGTCAGTGCCTTTAACCTCCTGTTTGGCCCATTTGCAATTTCTGAGGAAGATGAACAGGAATAGGGAGAACCAATGAGAGACTAGGTGGAGGTGTCTGGACGGGCAAATTTAACTCTCATTTCCCACCAGGAAGAGGAATTAACCAAAGGCTCAGCGTCCAATGCCGGAACCAGATTAGGGCCTGAAGCAATCCTGTGGTGTTGCGGCCAGCTCACAAGAAAGCGAGTTGAAGAAAGGAGCTCAGGGGCACTGTAATTCACAAACCTGCAGAGTTATAAATGACAGCTATCGTCCAAAAATATACTGAAGTAAGGCTGCCAAGAGGACTTGAAAGCGGGGCAGAATTGCAGGAAACCGATTTCAGGAGGTAGACTGGAATTGCATTTAAAGCATAGGAAAAGAGGCAGAACGTCCACAATGATGCACTTGGCCAAAAAGGGCGTATGCGTTTTTTCCTGAATATATTCAGGAAAAAATGCATACGCCCTTTTTGGCCAACCAAGCAAGTTTGCAAAGGAAATCTGCACTACAATGAAGTCTCACTTCCCCCCGGTCAAAAGGGCCACCTGAAAAAAGTGTAAAATCCAGAAAGGCAGGACAGGCCATGGAGAACTGGGAGCCTTGTTATGCTGATGGGCGGGATGTAAATTGCCAACAGCCACTGGGGAGAGGTGTATGGTGTTTCCTGAAACATCTAAAAAACAAAGCAACAGAGCCTAGGGCACTTCCACTTATGGTCCTATAGCTTAGGGAAATTAAAATCAAAAAGACACAGCCACCCCAAAGTTTGGGACAGCTCTGTTTACAAGACCCTCGTTTACGGTACAAGTTCAATATCGCAGAAAGTGAAAAATGGATAAAGAAGTTGTGGTACTTACGTACAATGCAATATCACTCAGCAATGAAATCTATGTCATCAGGCCCGTAGCAGCATAATGAGTGGATTCAGGTATGATGATTCTAACTGAAATAAGTCACACAGAAAAAGAAACATCATAAGATATCACTAATACACGGAATGTAAACTTGGCTACACAGGAACTGGATTACAAAATAGAACAGGGTCTCAAATTTAGAAAACCTACTTATGCTTGCTTAAGGGGAAAGGTGAGTTGGGGTGCTGCATAAAACCTGAGATTGAAATGAGCACAGATAAAGTTCCTTAAGCCAAATATGGAATAGACAATAGCTACTCCTTGCTCAACGAAATGGGCTCAACACCCCATATTAAACGCCTAAGAATGTACCTGACTAGTAAGTATCTTAAAACCTATGGATTGCTATGTCTCTGAAAGAAAATCAAGCGTGTGTACAGGGGCATAAACGCAGCAATGATAGGATTGGAGAGGTTCGGTGAGCAAATGAAGACCCTTTGAAGTCATATTGCATGGTACCCATTCCACGGGTCTCAACTCTCCGGGTTTAAGGGATTCTTCCTTCAGCTAAAACATGTATGTGGAACCCAGAGTATGATCAACCGTGTGATCGGGAGACGTGTTCCAATATGTCTCAGTTCTCGTCCCCTGGTACGTGGGTGCAAGATTCCAGACGCTTTACTAACACTCTCCCGACTTGGAGAGTCAGTGCCTTTAACCTCCTGTTTGGCCCAGTTTGCAATTTCTGCGGAAGATGAACAGGAATAGGGAGAACCAATGAGAGACTAGGTGGAGGTGTGTGGACGGGCAAATTTAACTCTCATTTTCCACCAGGAAGAGGAATTAACCAAAGTCTCAGAGTGCCGTGCTGGAACCAGATTAGGGCCTGAAGCAATCCTGCGGTGTTGCGGCCAGCTCACAAGAAAGCGAGTTGAAGAAAGGAGCTCAGGGGCACTGTAATTCACAAACCTGCAGAGTTATAAATGACAGCTATCGTCCAAAAATATACTGAAGTAAGGCTGCCAAGAGGACTTGAAAGCGGGGCAGAATTGCAGGAAACCGATTTCAGGAGGTAGACTGGAATTGCATTTAAAGCATAGGAAAAGAGGCAGAACGTCCACAATGATGCACTTGGCCAAAAAGGGCGTATGCGTTTTTTCCTGAATATATTCAGGAAAAAACGCATACGCCCTTTTTGGCCAACCAAGCAAGCTTGCAAAGGAAATCTGCACTACAATGAAGTCTCACTTCCCCCCGCTCAAAAGGGCCATCTGAAAAAAGTGTAAAATCCAGAAAGGCAAGACAGGCCATGGAGAACTGGGAGCCTTGTTATGCTGATGGGCGGGATGTAAATTGCCAACAGCCACTCGGGAGAGGTGTATGGTGTTCCCTGAAACATCTAAAAAACAAAGCAACAGAGCCTAGGGCACTTCCACTTATGGTCCTATAGCTTAGGGAAATTAAAATCAAAAAGACACAGCCACCCCAAAGTTTGGGACGGCTCTGTTTACAAGAACCTCGTTTACGGTACAAGTTCAATATCGCAGAAAGTGAAAAATGGATAAAGAAGTTGTGGTACTTACGTACAATGCAATATCACTCAGCAATGAAATCTATGTCATCAGGCCCGTAGCAGCATAATGAGTGGATTCAGGTATGATGATTCTAACTGAAATAAGTCACACAGAAAAAGAAACATCATAAGATATCACTAATACACGGAATGTAAACTTGGCTACACAGGAACTGGATTACAAAACAGAACAGGGTCTCAAATTTAGAAAACCAACTTATGCTTGCTTAAGGGGAAAGGTGAGTTGGGGTGCTGCATAAAACCAGAGATTGAAATGAGCACAGATAAAGTTCCTTAAGCCAAATATGGAATAGACAAGAACTACTCCTTGTTCAACGAAATGGACTCAACACCCCATATTAAACGCCTAAGAATGTACCTGACTAGTAAGTATCTTAAAACCTCTGGATAGCTATGTCTCCGAAAGAGAATCAAGCTTGTGTACAGGGGCATAAACGCAGCAGTGATAGGATTGGAGAGGTTCGGTGAGCAAATGAAGACCCTTTGAAGTCATATTGCATGGTACCCATTCCATGGGTCTCAACTCTCCAGGTTTAAGGGATTCTTCCTTCAGCTAAAACATGCATGTGGAACCCAGAGTATGATCAACCGTGTGATCGGGAGACGTGTTCCAATATGTCTCAGTTCTCGTCCCCTGGTACTCGGGTGCAACATTCCAGACGCTTTACTAACACTCTCCCGACTTGGAGAGTCAGTGCCTTTAACCTCCTGTCTGTCCCATTTGCAATTTCTGCGGAAGATGAACAGGAATACAGAGAACCAATGAGAGACTAGCTGGAGGTGTCTGGACGGGCAAATTTAACTCTCATTTCCCACCAGGAAGAGGAATTAACCAAAGGCTCAGCGTGCCGTGCCGGAACCAGATTAGGGCCTGAAGCAATCCTGCGGTGTTGCGGCCAGCTCACAAGAAAGCGAGTTGAAGAAAGGAGCTCAGGGGCACTGTAATTCACAAACCTGCAGAGTTATAAATGACAGCTATCGTCCAAAAATATATTGAACTAAGGCTGCCAAGAGGACTTGAAAGCGGGGCAGAATTGCAGGAAACCGATTTCAGGAGGTAGACTGGAATTGCATTTAAAGCATAGGAAAAGAGGCAGAACGTCCACAATGATGCACTTGGCCAAAAAGGGCGTATGCGTTTTTTACTGAATATATTTAGGAAAAAACGCATACGCCCTTTTTGGCCAACCAAGCAAGCTTGCAAAGGAAATCTGCACTACAATGAAGTCTCACTTCCCCCCGGTCAAAAGGGCCATCTGAAAAAAGTGTAAAATCCAGAAAGGCAGGACAGGCCATGGAGAACTGGGAGCCTTGTTATGCTGATGGGCGGGATGTAAACTGCCAACAGCCACTCGGGAGAGGTGTATGGTGTTTCCTGAAACATCTAAAAAACAAAGCAACAGAGCCTAGGGCACTTCCACTTATGGTCCTATAGCTTAGGGAAATTAAAATCAAAAAGACACAGCCACCCCAAAGTTTGGGACGGCTCTGTTTACAAGAACCTCGTTTACGGTACAAGTTCAATATCGCAGAAAGTGAAAAATGGATAAAGAAGTTGTGGTACTTACGTACAATGCAATATCACTCAGCAATGAAATCTATGTCATCAGGCCCATAGCAGCATAATGAGTGGATTCAGGTATGATGATTCTAACTGAAATAAGTCACACATAAAAAGAAACATCATAAGATATCACTAATACACGGGATGTAAACTTGGCTACACAGGAACTGGATTACAAAACAGAACAGGGTCTCAAATTTAGAAAACCAACTTATGCTTGCTTAAGGGGAAAGGTGAGTTGGGGTGCTGCATAAAACCAGAGATTGAAATGAGCACAGATAAAGTTCCTTAAGCCAAATATGGAATAGACAAGATCTACTCCTTGTTCAACGAAATGGACTCAACACCCCATATTAAACGCCTAAGAATGTACCTGACTAGTAAGTATCTTAAAACCTCTGGATAGCTATGCCTCTGAAAGAAAATCAAGCGTGTGTACAGGGGCATAAACGCAGCAGTGATAGGATTGGAGAGGTTCGGTGAGCAAATGAAGACCCTTTGAAGTCATATTGCATGGTACCCATTCCACGGGTCTCAGCTCTCCAGGTTTAAGGGATTCTTCCTTCAGCTAAAACATGCACGTGGAACCCAGAGTATGATCAACCATGGGATCGGGAGACGTGTTCCAATATGTCTCAGTTCTCGTCCCCTTGTACTCGGGTGCAACATTCCAGACGCTTTACTAACACTCTCCCTACTTGGAGAGTCAGTGCCTTTAACCTCCTGTTTGGCCCATTTGCAATTTCTGCGGAAGATGAACAGGAATAGGGAGAACCAATGAGAGACTAGGTGGAGGTTTCTGGACGGGCAAATTTAACTCTCATTTCCCACCAGGAAGAGGAATTAACCAAAGGCTCAGCGTGCCGTGCCGGAACCAGATTAGGGCCTGAAGCAATCCTGCGGTGTTGCGGCCAGCTCACAAGAAAGCGAGTTGAAGAAAGGAGCTCAGGGGCACTGTAATTCACAAACCTGCAGAGTTATAAATGACAGCTATCGTCCAAAAATATACTGAAGTAAGGCTGCCAAGAGGACTTGAAAGCGGGGCAGAATTGCAGGAAACCGATTTCAGGAGGTAGACTGGAATTGCATTTAAAGCATAGGAAAAGAGGCAGATCGTCCACAATGATGCACTTGGCCAAAAAGGGCGTATGCGTTTTTTACTGAATATATTTAGGAAAAAACGCATACGCCCTTTTTGGCCAACCAAGCAAGCTTGCAAAGGAAATCTGCACTACAATGTAGTCTCACTTCCCCCCGGTCAAAAGGGCCATCTGAAAAAAGTGTAAAATCCAGAAAGGCAGGACAGGCCATGGAGAACTGGGAGCCTTTTTATGCTGATGGGCGGGATGTAAATTGCCAACAGACACTCGGGACAGGTGTATGGTGTTTCCTGAAACATCTAAAAAACAAAGCAACAGAGTCTAGGGCACTTCCACTTATGGTCCTATAGCTTATGGAAATTAAAATCAAAAAGACACAGCCACCCCAAAGTTTGGGACGGCTCTGTTTACAAGAACCTCATTACGGTACAAGTTCAATATCGCAGAAAGTGAAAAATGGATAAAGAAGTTGTGGTACTTACATACAATGCAATATCACTCAGCAATGAAATCTATGTCATCAGGCCCGTAGCAGCATAATGAGTGGATTCAGGTATGATGATTCTAACTGAAATAAGTCACACAGAAAAAGAAACATCATAAGATATCACTAATACACGGAATGTAAACTTGTCTACACAGGAACTGGATTACAAAACAGAACAGGGTCTCAAATTTAGAAAACCAACTTATGCTTGCTTAAGGGGAAAGGTGAGTTGGGGTGCTGCATAAAACCAGAGATTGAAATGAGCACAGATAAAGTTCCTTAAGCCAAATATGGAATAGACAAGAACTACTCCTTGCTCAACGAAATGGACTCAACACCCCATATTAAACGCCTAAGAATGTACATGACTAGTAAGAATTTTCAAACCTATGGATTGCTATGTCTCCGAAAGAGAATCAAGCTTGTGTACAGAGGCATAAACGCAGCAGTGATAGGATTGGAGAGGTTCGGTGAGCAAATGAAGACCCTTTGAAGTCATATTGCATGGTACCCATTCCACGGGTCTCAACTCTCCAGGTTTAAGGGATTCTTCCTTCAGCTAAAACATGCACGTGGAACCCAGAGTATGATCAACCGTATGATCGGGAGACCTGTTCCAATATGTCTCAGTTCTCGTCCCCTTGTACTCGGGTGCAACATTCCAGACGCTTTACTAACACTCTCCCGACTTGGAGAGTCAGTGCCTTTAACCTCCTGTTTGGCCCATTTGCAATTTCTGCGGAAGATGAACAGGAATAGGGAGAACCAATGAGAGACTAGCTGGAGGTGTCTGGACGGGCAAATTTAACTCTCATTTCCCACCAGGAAGAGGAATTAACCAAAGGCTCAGCGTGCCGTGCCGGAACCAGATTAGGGCCTGAAGCAATCCTGCGGTGTTGCGGCCAGCTCACAAGAAAGCGAGTTGAAGAAAGGAGCTCAGGGGCACTGTAATTCACAAACCTGCAGAGTTATAAATGACAGCTATCGTCTAAAAATATACTGAAGTAAGGCTGCCAAGAGGACTTGAAAGCGGGGCAGAATTGCAGGAAACCGATTTCAGGAGGTAGACTGGAATTGCATTTAAAGCATAGGAAAAGAGGCAGAACGTCCACAATGATGCACTTGGCCAAAAAGGGCGTATGCGTTTTTTCCTGAATATATTCAGGAAAACACGCATACGCCCTTTTTGGCCAACCAAGCAAGCTTGCAAAGGAAATCTGCACTACAATGAAGTCTCACTTCCCCCGGTCAAAAGGGCCATCTGAAAAAAGTGTAAAATCCAGAAAGGCAGGACAGGCCATGGAGAACTGGGAGCCTTGTTATGCTGATGGGCGGGACGTAAATTGCCAACAGCCACTCGGGAGAGGTGTATGGTGTTTCCTGAAACATCTAAAAAACAAGCAACAGAGCCTAGGGCACTTCCACTTATGGTGCTGTAGCTTAGGCAAAGTAAAATCAAAAAGACACAACCACCCCAAAGTTTGGGACAGCTCTCTTAACAGGAACCTCATTTACGGTACAAGTTCAATATCGCAGAAAGTGAAAAATGGATAAAGAAGTTGTGGTACTTACGTACAATGCAATATCACTCAGCAATGAAATCTATGTCATCAAGCCCGTAGCAGCATAATGAGTGGGTTCAGGTCTGATGATTCTAACTGAAATAAGTCACACAGAAAAAGAAACATCATAAGATATCACTAATACACGGAATGTGAACTTGGCTACACATGAACTGAATTATAAAACAGAACAGGGTCTCAAGTTTAGAAAAGCAACTTATGCTTTTTTAAGGGGGAAGGTGAGTTGGGGTGCTGCATAAAACCAGAGTTTGACATTAGCACAGATACTGTTCCATAAGCCAAATGTGTAATAGACAAGACCTACCCCTTGCTCAACAAAATGGACTCAACAATGAGGTATCACCTCACACCTGATAGAATGGGCATCATCAGAAAATCTACAAACAATAAATGCTGGAAAGGGTGTGGAGAAAAGGAACCCTCTTCCACTATTGTTGGGAATATAAATTGTTACATTCACTATGGAGAACAATATGGAGTTTCTTAAGAAACTAACAATAGAATTACCATATGATACAGCAATCCCAGTACTGGACATATACCCAGACAAAACCATAAATCAAAAAGAGACATTCACCGCAATGTTCATTGCATCACTATTTACAATATCGAGGTAATGGAAGCAACCTAAATGCCCACAGACAGACGAATGCATAAAGCTGTGGTACGTATATAAAATGGAATATTACTAAGCCATGAAAAGGAATGAAATTGGGTCATTTGTAGAGACGTCGATGGATCTAGAGACTGTCATACAGAGTGAAGTAAGTCAGAAAGAGAAAAACAAATCTTGTATATTCATGCATATATGTGGAACCTAGAAAAACCGTACAGATTAACCATTTTGCAAGGCATAAATAGAGCAACAGATGTAGACAACAAATGTATGGACAACAAGGGGGGAAAGCTGTTGGGGGGGTGGTGGTGGGAGGAGTTGAGAGACTGGGATTGGCATGTATACATTTATATGTATAAAATAGATAACCAATAAGAACCTGCTGTATAAAAATATAAAATAAAATTCACAATTGAAAAGAAATAAAATTTAAAAAATAAAACAGAAAAAACAATTATTCCCTTCACATACATGTATTTATATGAATAAATTATTTCCATGCTTCTATCTGTAAATACAAAAAAGAGGAATAAAATCTACCTTGAACCAAAAACGAAAAAGAGAAAAAAAACACAGAACCCACCAGTTCCACAGAGGAAAACCGTATCAGGGCACTTGCTCCAGTTGTAAACAATTCTGAAGTTGGTCAGTGGTGGGGAATCATCTCCCATTCAGCCAGCAGCCCCCACGCAACAAGCGTCCTCATTGCAAAGCTGGGGCACCGTGCCGAGGCATCTGTGAGTAAACGTGAGCTGAGCCCCAGGCCAGTTGCTGCTGAACTATTCCCACCCGTCCCAGGTAAAACACCTGAATATATACAAGGACTTGAAAGCCTAGAGGAAGGGCCATAGAGCCACACGAGTGACAGCATGCCGGCCGACTTGGTGCCTGCAGGCCAGCCAGGATGGTCCTGGCCCTGGGTGCTCTTCTGGAAGATTTCCATTTCCCTGCCTGAGATACCCGTCCTGTCCCTGCCCCCACTGCATTTTTCCTTCCTCACCTCTGCCCAGGGAGAAATTCCAGCAGCAGGTATGGGTGACACATCCTCTTCTTCAGCAGGTGGCAGCCTGGCACCTGCTGCAGAAAGTCCAGCAGAGCCCCACTCACACTGGGCCACCCACAAAGCCGTGGCCTCTCACTCCCTCCCACCAGCCCAGCCCCGAGACTGCTGACAGGGCAGAGAAAATGGCGTCAGGCACGGCTGCAGGGGCTCTTGCTGCCTGGAGTGGTATTTATATTGATCTCAACCCAGGCACACCTGGGGAGGGCTGGCCGGCACGGTTAGGCTGCCCAGCTCAGCCAATCATCACCCCTCAGGGGCTCACAGTTGCAGAAAATGGAAATTGCTGAACCGGCCAGGTCCAAGGAACAGGTGTGGGCTCCTGAGAGTCAGGATAGACAAGGGGCTGCAGCTTTGGCTTGTTTTCTAATCATTTTATCTGGCCCATGAGTGGGAGACAACTTCAAGAAAACCCTCTCCTAATGAGAGGAACCCAGGAGTCAGGGAGAGGAGGGGTGGGTGGTGGTTGGAGACAGAGGCCTGGTGCCCCGGGTGCAGTGGAAGTCTCTGGAAGACCAGGTGGAGGGAGGCCGCACAGATTGATGCCCAGGGTCACAGACCTGTCGCAGCTGCTGTTTGTTAGTTCAAGTCCTGCTCTGAGGTGCTCTGTGTCAGCTCTGAGCGACAGGTGAGCTGGGGGTGCTCTGCAATGAGGGCTATGTGCACGGTTCCTGTGTGCCCAGCCCTGCCACAGTACCTGCAAGGGTAGCTCTGTATCCTGGGAGGGGCCTGACCACGAGAGCCCCGTGGGCTGGGGTGGGGGTGGGGTACCTGCCCAGGTGAGCTCCATATTCTGGGATTGGTCTGACCACGAGAGCCCCATGGGCTGCTGGGGACCTGGTAAAGGATGTCAGGACAGTCAGTGAAGCCACCGAGGATATACCTCCAGTTGCTCCTAATTCCTACACCCTGCTGGTCATTCTACCAACCACCAGGACATGGTATTCTGTATTAGTCTTCAATGATGCCTTCTTTTGTATTCCATTAGTCCCAGAGTCACAAGAAATTTTGGCTTGTGAGTGGCAGGACTCAACATACAACTAAAACAATACTTCCGGGCCGTCTTGCCCCAAGGGTGCAAAAATTCCCACACCATTTTTGGGGAAACCTTAGCTAAAGACCTAAAAGTTCTACCTCTGGAAAAGGAAACCCTCCTTCAGTACGCAGACGACATTCTGATCGCCAGCCCTACTAAGGAGGCCTCTGAACTACCAAGCCAATAAAGGATAGAAGTTGTCCAAGAAAAAGCTCAAATATCACAGACTGCGGTGACCTGCCTGGGCTTCATTCTCACAGAAGGTCAGAGAAGCCCATCCCAGGAAAGGGAAGAAACCATTTTTGGCCTTACTCCTTTCTAAAACTAGAAGACAGCTTAGGGGTTCCTGGGGAGGCCAGGGTTTGCTGCTTCTGGATCCCTAACTGCAGTCTACTAGCTGGGCCATTATATGAAACACTGAAAGGAAAAGATGATGATCCTTTTGAATAGAATCCAGAAGTGGCCTTTCAAGAATGGAAAGAGCAGTCAATTCAGACCCTTGCCCTGGAACTCCCTAATTTAGCTAAACCCTTTGACCTTTACATTCCTGGTGAAAGGTGAATCGCCATTGGAGAATTAGTGCAAAAACTGGGACCACTTGAAATGGAACAATGCAAGAATGCCATCCAGGTAGGATAAACTACGGTCACCAAGGGGCTTGGCCCACTGCCGCATCTGGCCAAGATACTGGCAGTATCTAAAAACCTGGAAATCAGCAGCCCAAAAGGCCACCTCCCTCCTAAGGGAAAAGGACCCCACGTGGTGATCCTAACCACCAACCATGCCCTGAAGTTGCAGGGTTTGCTCCGTGGGCACACCAACCTCGAGTGAGGAGGCCCTCCAACTCCAACATCCAGAGAGATAACCGGGGGCAACAGGACACCATGACGACTCGTGTGAACATCACTTGACCTGGAGTTTCTCTCATAAAACAACAAGAGTGTGTCCCAAAAGAGTAGACTACTGCTTGCAGGACTTACTGCACCCAGAGGGGAGCTAATAATCTTGGCGGGGGAACCGTATATCACACTGTCACCATAGAAAAGCCTACAGACACCGTGATGATGGTGGCCAATAAGACTGGCTGGACTCCTGTTTACTTCAAAAGGCTGTTGACTCAGTGGCCATCATGGTCCTTGATCACCACTGACCCTGGACTGTCTGGGAGTTGAGCGGGCAGGGCTCTGACACCTGGTGCTGTTTGTACGTTAATTCAGGGGCCTAATTGAAGAAAGCGCAGACTACTGGTCAGAGCATCTAGGCTGGCAGAAACGGTCAGCCTAAGGTGGCCGAACAAATGTGGGGCGGGGTGAAACCGGCCTCCACAGCGTCTCTGCACATCTCTTTCCTGGACCCTTAAAGGTCATTAGAATCTATAACGCTTCCAATGCTGGTGCTCAGGTGGACGAGCAGGGAGGCAGGGGGCCTGGGGACAATCAACGTCACCTGGAGGCTGCTGGGGAGAAGCTCTGACCCTCGCCCCTTGGTATGAGGGCTCCCAACTCAGCACTCAGCAGTTACAGAAGAAGGGTCTGCACCCTCAGCACTCCAAGAATGAGGAACGGGACAAAAGGCAGAGGAGGGGTTTGTCCCCAGCAAAGCCCATTAAAAATCCCTGGGAGATAAAAATAGAATCTGGGCAATAAAGTCAAGTCTAACCTTTTTTATCCTTTGTGCTTTGTCTAATTTCATGTGCTCCTAGGGTCCCGCATGCAGAGGTTCCACACCCGGCACTTCAGACCAGATTTCCTAGTGCAGAATGGCTGGGTCGACACCTCAGCTCCTGGGGCCCAGTGCAGACTCCGCGATATAGAGCCTGAGCTGCAGCCAACCCGGCCCTCGAGAGCTCCGCCCCCTCCCTCCCACTGACTCTGACAGGATCTCTACACAGCAGCCCAGCCCACAGCCCACGGGGTAGTGCATGCTCTCACCTCTCCATTCTCTGATCAAAATATAAAGTTTCCTTTGCTTGTGAACCAAACTCAGTCTCGATCTGTTGGCCCCAATGACACTGCGCAGGGGGACACTTGTTGAGGTCCACTCTGGAGGATCAGTAACAGAAATTGAGACTATTGTAACCTCAATGAACAGATGTGTGAGCCAAACTGTAGTTAACATAGAACAGTGTATAAGGCTCGGGTAAAATAAGATGTTTCTAACGCTTCCATTGGATATTTCCATCACTTTATTATAAGCAAGTTCAGTGAAAAGGTTTGTCTTATTTGTCAGGTCAATATTAGAGAAACGAAGTGATTTCTTTCCAAGGATGTACATCTAATAATCTTGGTTAAAGCTTCAATCTTGTTTTAAATGCTTTTCCATTGAAAATGATACCTCTCTTTCAGCTCCCCCATTTCTGAGAAGTATAAAATCTTATAATTTATTATTACCAAAGGGGAAAGGTCGGAGGAGGGATAAATTAACAGTTTGGGATTAACACATACACACTGCTATGTATAAAATAGATCATCAACAAGGAACTACTGTATAGCACAGGGAACTACACTCAACATTTTGCAATAACCTATAAGGGGAAATAATCTGAAAAAGAATAGATATTTTTATTGACATCATCTATCAATGACAGTTAAAGTGTAACCTAAGGGAAGCTGGTGGTGAGTGCTTCTGACCCTGAAGACTTCAATCATCTAAAGTTTGGACTCTGCCTACTTCCCAAGGCCCTTAATGAACATATGTGTAGCCGTAGCTTAAAAAATTCCCCAGTTTGGGTTTCGGGGAGACACTGATTTTGAAAAAGCCCTGGTGTTCTCCTTACATGAATGGGACTCTTCCTACTGCTAAAACATGTCTGTCACACCCAGAGGATGGTATACCGTCTGATCGGGAAGAGTTTGGAAAAGGCATCTCATCTCCTCATCTCCTGGTGCTCGGGTTCACCCATCCAGCGTCTTTACTAACAGTCTCCCCACTTGGAGATGGCAGCACTGTCAACATCCTGTTGCGTACAGTTTGGAATTTGTCCAGAGGATGAAGCGGAAGGATGAGGAACAATGAGAGACAAGTCCTAGGTGTTCAGACAGGCACATGTCACTCTAATTTCCAATCAGGAAGACGAATTGACCAAAGGCTAGGGTTGCCCATGGAAACAGTATAGGGCTTGAGGAAATCCCGCTGCTTTGTGGCCAGTTCCCATAAACACAAGTTGAACAATGGAACTCAGGGGCAGTAAAATTCACAAAACTGCAGAGTTGAAAATATCCATCACTGAAAAATGTCTTGAGGAAAGTCAGAGAAAAGGACTTGTAAGCAAGGGAGAATGGCAGGAAAGGGATTTGAGGAGGTAGAAAGGACTCACCATTAAGCACAAGAAAAGGAGCTGAACATTGCCAACATTGCAGTTGGCCAAAAAGGGTGTATGCGTTTTTTTCTGTATATATTCAAGAAAAGGGCATACACTTTTTTAGCCAACCAAACAGGTGGGCACTGGAAGTCAATACTACAAAAGATATCACTTCGCATCAGTCAGAAGAGCCATCCTCATAAAGCGTAAACAACAGAAATGCAGGACAGGGCAAGGAGAAGAGGGAGCCCTGTGAGACTTATAGTGGAAATATATATTGCCAACGGCCATTCTGGAGAAGTGTATTGTGTTTACTAAAGCATCTAAAAAATGAGCTACAGAGCATAGGGCACTTGCACTCATGGGCGTATATCTTGGGAAAAACAAAAATCGAGAGGACACAGGCACCCCAATGTTTACCCCCTCTCTGTTTAAAAGATCCTCGACTAGGATATAACTTAAATGTCCCTGGAGAGAAAAAATGGATAGAGATGTGGTACTTAGGTAGAGTGGAATATTATTCAGCCTGGAAATCAATGAAATATGGCCAGTTGTAACAACTCCGGAGGAGTTACGTATGATCATTCTAAGTGACATAATTCAAAAAGATAAAGACACATATCATAAGATATCACTTAAAGGTGGAATCCAAAATGGCTACACATGAAATAAATTACAAAACAAAAACATAGTCAAATATGTAGAAAACACGCATAAGGCTGCTAAACGGGAAAGGTGGGGAGGGGTGAGGCATCATCCAGGAGGTTGAAATTAGCAAAGATACCATTCCAAATACCAAACTGATAATCAACAAGGCCTACACAGTAGCTAAAAGAACTGCACTCAGCACACTCAAGTCACCGGAAAAGAATATATACGACTGGTAAGAATCTGAAAAAGAATTTACTGATGTCTCTCTGTACGTGAATCAAGTGGATGTACAGCAGCAAGAAACAGAGCTTTGAAAATCAGCTGTAACCAATATAGTAATAAATTGAAAAAAATAAACGACAGAGAGACAGAGAAAACCTCTTACAACTTTTCCTCAGGGCCGGTGATGCAACATGGATTGAACACATCTAGACCCACAGCAGGATGAGACATAAGGCTGGAAACTGTTTGCACTAAGAGAAATGTGAGGTTGGGTGAGGAAATGCACACCCTTTAAAGTAATACTACCTGGTACCCATTCAATGGGTCCCAAATCTGCAGGTTCAAAGGATCTTCCTACAGCTAAAACATGCATGGAAAACCCACAGGACTGTACACCATGTGATCGGGAGATGTGTCTAAAATGCAGCTCATTTATCCTCTCCTGGTGCTCCTGTTCACCATTCCAGCCACGTTACTTAGAATCTCCCCACTTGGAGAATCAGCACATTTCAACTTCTGTTTCACACATTTTGCAAATTGTGAGGAGGATGAACAGGAAGAGGGGGAACCAATGAGAGAATAGTTGTAGGGGTTTGGACGGGCACATATCACTCTAATTTCCCATTAAGAATAAGAATTGAAAAAAGGCTCAGCCCGCCTCGCCTGAGCCAAAATAGGGCCTGAAGCAATCCTGCGGCTTTGAGGCCAGCTCACAAAAGAGCAACTTAAAAAATGGAGCTCAGGGTCACTGCAATTCACAAACCTGCAGAGTTATAAATGAAAACTAACGTCCAAAAATATGTTGAGGTAAGGCAAAGAAGAGGATCTGAATGCAAGACAGAATTGCAAGAAACAGATTTCAAGAGATAGATTGGACTCGTCTTTAAAGCACATGAAAAGCGGCAGAATTTCGACAATGATGCAGTTGGCCCAAAAGGGCGTATGCGTTTTTTCCTGATTATATCCAGGAAAAAACGCATACACACTTTATGGGCAACGAAGCAAGCAAGCAATGCAAATGTGCACAACAAAGAAGTCTCATTACCCACTGGTCAAAAGGGCCATCCTAAAAAATTGTAAAAACCAGAAATGCAGGACAGGCCATGGAGAACAGGGAGCCTTTATACGCTGATGGGCAGTGTGTGAACTGCCGAGAGCCACTCTGGAGAAGTGTATGGTGGTTCCTAAATCATCTAAAAAACAGAGCTACAGAGCATAGGACACTTCCAATCATGGGAGTATATCTAGGGAAGTCTAAAAATCAACAAGACACAAGCACACCACAGTTTAGGGCTACTCTGTTTACAAGAACCTCAACTTCAGTACACCTTAAATATCCCAGGAAAGAGAACAATGGATAAAGAAGATGTGGTACTTATGTACAATGGAATATCTCTTCACCATGAAATCAATGTAATAAGGCTAGTAGAAGGATAAAGAGTGGATTTAGGTCCGATAATACTACTTGAAATAAGTCAAACAGAAAAAGAAACATATCATAAGATATCACTTATAGAGGGAGGGTAAATATGGCTGCACAAGAAATGAATTACAGAACAGAACAGTGTCTCACATTTAGAAAACACACTTATTTCAGCTTAAGGGGAAAGGAGAGGTGGGGTGATGCATAAAACCAGAGTTTGAAATTAGCACAGATACCGTTCAATAAACCAAATAGATATTAGACAAGATCTACACCTTGCTCAATGAACTGGCCTCAACACACCCTATACACCACAGAGAAATATATCTGAGTAATAAGAATCTTAAAACCCATGTATTGATATATCTCCATAAGGGAATCAAGTGTGTGCAGAGCGGCACAAACACAGCAGTGAAAATGAGCTAAACCCCATTATAGAAATAAATTTTAAAAACAAAACACAGAAACAATGAAAGAGAGAAAAATTCTTACAAAATTCGCTCAGGGGCTGTGATGCAACCTGGATTGACCACATATAAACCCACAGCTGGATAAGACATAAGGCTGGACACTTGGGGCTGAGAGGATTGGTGAGCTTTGGTGAGCAACTGCCAAAAGTTTAATGCAATACTTCATGCTACTCATTCCAAGGGTCCCAACACTCCAGGTTGAAGGGAATCTTCCTACAGCTAAACCATGCTTGGGAAACCCAGTGACTGGTATACCATATGATCGGGAAAGGTTTCTAAAACGCACCTCATTTTTCCTCTCCTGGGGCTCCGGATCGATATTCCAGCTGCTTTACTAAAATATCCCCACATGGACAGTCAATGCTTTTAAGTTCTGGTATCGAACAGTCTGCAGTTAGTGTGGAGGATGAATGGGAATAGGGGGAACCAGTGAGAAACTAGCTGTAGCGGTTTCAATGGGCACATGTCACTCTAATTTCATATCAGTAAGAAGAATAAACCAAAGGCACAGCAAGGTGCCCCAGAAGAACAATAGGGCCTGAAGGAATCCTGTGGTTATGAGGCAAGATCACAAAAATAAGAGCTGAAAAATGGAGTTAAGGGCCACTGCAATTCAAAACCTGCAGAGTTATGAAGGCCAACTATTTTCAAAAAATATATTGAGGTAAGGCTATGAAGAGGCATTGAAAGCAAGGCAGAATTGCAGGAAACCGATTTCAGGAGGTAGACTGGAATTGCATTTAAAGCATAGGAAAAGAGGCAGAACGTCCACAATGATGCACTTGGCCAAAAAGGGCGTATGCATTTTTTCCTGAATATATTCAGGAAAAAAGGCAAACGCACTTTTTGGCGAACCAAGCAAGCTTGCAAAGCAAATCTGCACTGCAATGAAGTCTCACTTCCCCCCGGTCAAAATTGCCATCTGAAAAAAGTGTAAAATCCAGAAAGGCAGGACAGGCCATGGAGAACTGGGAGCCTTGTTATGCTGATGGGCGGGATGTAAATTGCCAACAGCCACTTGGGAGAAGTGTATGGTGTTTCCTGAAACATCTAAAAAACAAAGCAACAGAACCTAGGGCACTTCCACTTATGGTCCTATAGCTTAGGGAAAAAAAATCAAGAAGACACAGCCACCCAAAGTTTGGGACGACTCTGTTTACAAGAACCTCCTTTACGCTACAAGTTCAATATCGCAGAAAGCAAAAAATGGATAAAGAAGTTGTGGTACTTAAGTACAACGCAGTATCAATCAGCAATGAAATCTATGTCTTCAGGCCAATAGCAGCATAAAGAGTGGATTCAGGTATGATGATTCTAACTGAAATAAGTCACACAGAAAAAGAAACATCATAAGATATCACTAATACACGGAATGTAAACTTGGCTACACAGGAACTGCATTACAAAACAGAACAGGGTCTCAAATTTAGAAAACCAACTTATGCTTGCTTAAGGGGAAAGGTGAGTTGGGGTGCTGCATAAAACCAGAGATTGAAATGAGCACAGATAAAGTTCCTTAAGCCAAATATGGAATAGACAAGAACTACTCCTTGCTCAACGAAATGGACTCAACACCCCATATTAAACGCCTAAGAATGTACCTGACTAGTAAGTATCTTAAAAGCTATGGATTGCTATGTCTCTGAAAGAAAATCAAGCGTGTGTACAGGGGCATAAACGCAGCAGTGATAGGATTGGAGAGGTTCGGTGAGCAAATGAAGACCCTTTGAAGTCATATTGCATGGTACCCATTCCACGGGTCTCAACTCTCCAGGTTTAAGGGATTCATCCTTTAGCTAAAACATGCACGAGGAACCCAGAGTATGATCAACCGTGTGATCGGGAGACGTGTTCCAATATGTCTCAGTTCTCGTCCCCTGGTACTCGGGTGCAACATTCCAGATGCTTTACTTACACTCTCCCGACTTGGAAAGTCAGTGCCTTTAACCTCCTGTTTGGCCCATTTGCAATTTCTGCGGAAGATGAACAGGAATAGGGAGAACCAATGAGAGACTAGCTGGAGGTGTCTGGACGGGCAAATTTAACTCTCATTTCCCACCAGGAAGAGGAATTAACCAAAGGCTCAGCGTGCCGTGCCGGAACCAGATTAGGGCCTGAAGCAATCCTGCGGTGTTTCGGCCAGCTCACATGAAAGCGAGTTGAAGAAAGGAGCTCAGGGGCACTGTAATTCACAAACCTGCAGAGTTATAAATGACAGCTATCGTCCAAAAATATACTGAAGTAAGGCTGCCAAGAGGACTTGAAAGCGGGGCAGAATTGCAGGAAACCGATTTCAGGAGGTAGACTGGAATTGCATTTAAAGCATAGGAAAAGAGGCAGAACGTCCACAATGATGCACTTGGCCAAAAAGGGCGTATGCGTTTTTTCCTGAATATATTCAGGAAAAAACGCATACGCCCTTTTTGGTCAACCAAGCAAGCTTGCAAAGGAAATCTGCACTACAGTGAAGGCTCACTTCCCCCGGTCAAAAGGGCCACCTGAAAAAAGTGTAAAATCCAGAAAGGCAGGACAGGCCATGGAGAACTGGGAGCCTTGTTATGCTGATGGGCGGGATGTAAATTGCCAACAGCCACTTGGGAGAAGTGTATGGTGTTTCCTGAAACATCTAAAAAACAAAGCAACAGAGCCTAGGGCACTTCCACTTATGGTCCTATAGCTTAGGGAAATTCAAATCAAAAAGACACAGCCACCCCAAAGTTTGGGACGGCTCTGTTTACAAGAACCTCGTTTACGGTACAAGTTCAATAGCGCAGAAAGTGAAAAATGGATAAAGAAGTTGTGGTACTTACGTACAATGCAATATCACTCAGCAATGAAATCTATGTCATCAGGCCCGTAGCAGTATAATGAGTGGGTTCAGGTATGATGATTCTAACTGAAATAAGTCATACAGAAAAAGAAACATCATAAGATATCACTAATACACGGGATGTAAACTTGGCTACACAGGAACTGGATTACAAAACAGAACAGGGTCTCAAATTTAGAAAACCAACTTATGCTTGCTTAAGGGGAAAGGTGAGTTGGGGTGCTGCATAAAACCAGAGATTGAAATGAGCACAGATAAAGTTCCTTAAGCCAAATATGGAATAGACAAGAACTACTCCTTGCTCAACAAAATGGACTCAACAGCCCATATTAAACGCCTAAGAATGTACCTGACTAGTAAGTATCTTAAAACCTATGGATTGCTATGTCTCTGAAAGAAAATCAAGCGTGTGTACAGGGGCATAAACGCAGCAGTGATAGGATTGGAGAGGTTCGGTGAGCAAATGAAGACCCTTTGAAGTCATATTGCATGGTACCCATTCCACGGGTCTCAACTCTCCAGGTTTAAGGGATTCTTCCTTCAGCTAAAACATGCACGTGGAACCCAGAGTATGATCAACCGTGTGATCGGGAGACTTGTTCCAATATGTCTCAGTTCTCGTCCCCTGGTACTCGGGTGCAACATTCCAGACGCTTTACTAACACTCTCCCGACTTGGAGAGTCAGTGCCTTTAACCTCCTGTTTGGCCCATTTGCAATTTCTGCGGAAGATGAACAGGAATAGGGAGAACCAATGAGAGACTAGGTGGAGGTGTCTGGACGGGCAAATTTAACTCTCATTCCCCACCAGGAAGAGGAATTAACCAAAGGCTCAGCGTGCCGTGCCGGAACCAGATTAGGGCCTGAAGCAATACTGCGGTGTTGCGGCCAGCTCACAAGAAAGCGAGTTGAAGAAAGGAGCTCAGGGGCACTGTAATTCACAAACCTGCAGAGTTATAAATGACAGCTATCATCCAAAAATATACTGAAGTAAGGCTCCCAAGAGGACTTGAAAGCGGGGCAGAATTGCAGGAAACCGATTTCAGGAGGTAGACTGGAATTGCATTTAAAGCATAGGAAAAGAGGCAGAACGTCGACAATGAGGCACTTGGCCAAAAAGGGCGTATGCGTTTTTTCCTGAATATATTCAGGAAAAAACGCATACGCCCTTTTTGGCCAACCAAGCAAGCTTGCAAAGGAAATCTGCACTACAATGAAGTTTCACTTCCCCCCGGTCAAAAGGGCCATCTGAAAAAAGTGTAAAATCCAGAAACGCAGGACAGGCCATGGAGAACTGGGAGCATTGTTATGCTGATGGGCGGGATGTAAATTGCAACAGCCACACGGGAGAAGTGTATGGTGTTTCCTGAAACATCTAAAAAACAAAGCAACAGAACCTAGGGCACTTCCACTTATGGTCCTATAGCTTAGGGAAATTAAAATCAAAAAGACACAGCCACCCCAAAGTTTGGGACGGCTCTGTTTACAAGAACCTCGTTTACGGTACAAGTTCAATATCGCAGAAAGTGAAAAATGGATAAAGAAGTTGTGGTACTTACGTACAATGCAATATCACTCAGCAATGAAATCTATGTCATCAGGCCCGTAGCAGCATAATGAGTGGATTCAGGTATGATGATTCTAACTGAAATAAGTCACACAGAAAAAGAAACATCATAAGATATCACTAATACACGGAATGTAAACTTGGCTACACAGGAACTGGATTACAAAACACAACAGGGTCTCAAATTTAGAAAACCAACTTATGCTTGCTTAAGGGGAAAGGTGAGTTGGGGTGCTCCATAGAACCAGCGATTGAAATGAGCACAGATAAAGTTCCTTAAGCCAAATATGGAATAGACAAGAGCTACTCCTTGCTCAACGAAATGGACTCAACACCCCATATTAAACGCCTAAGAATGTCCCTGACTGGTAAGTATCTTAAAACTTATGGATTGCTATGTCTCCAAAAGAGAATCCAGCTTGTGGACAGGGGCATAAATGCAGCAGTCATAGGATTGGAGAGGTTTGGTGAGCAAATGAAGACCCTTTGAAGTCATATTGCATGGTACCCATTCCACGGGTCTCAACTCTCCGGGTTTAAGGGATTCTTCCTTCAGCTAAAACATGTATGTGGAACCCAGAGTATGATCAACCGTGTGATCGGGAGACGTGTTCCAATATGTCTCAGTTCTCGTACCCTGGTACGCGGGTGCAACATTCCAGACGCTTTACTAACACTCTCCCGACTTGGAGAGTCAGTGCCTTTAACCTCCTGTTTGGCCCAGTTTGCAATTTCTGCGGAAGATGAACAGGAATAGGGAGAACCAATGAGAGACTACGTGGAGCTGTGTGGACGGGCAAATTTAACTCTCATTTTCCACCAGGAATAGGAATTAACCAAAGGCTCAGAGTGCCGTGCTGGAACCAGATTAGGGCCTGAAGCAATCCTGCGGTGTTGCGGCCAGCTCACAAGAAAGTGAGTTGAAGAAAGGAGCTCAGGGGCACTGTAATTCACAAACCTTCAGAGTTATAAATGACAGCTATCGTCCAAAAATATACTGAAGTAAGGGTGCCAAGAGGACTTGAAGGCGGGGCAGAATTGCAGGAAACCGATTTCAGGAGGTAGACTGGAATTACATTTAAAGCATAGGAAAGGAGGCAGAACGTGGACAATGATGCACTTGGCCAAAAAGGGCGTATGCGATTTTTCCTGAATATATTCAGGAAAAAACGCATACGCCCTTTTTGGCCAACCAAGCAAGCTTGCAAAGGAAATCTGCACTACAATGAAGTCTCACTTCCCCCCTGTCAAAAGGGCCATCTGAAAAAAGTGTAAAATCCAGAAAGGCAGGACAGGCCATGGAGAACTGGGAGCCTTGTTATGCTGATGGGCGGGATGTAAATTGCCAAGAGCCACTCGGGAGAAGTGTATGGTGTTTCCTGAAACATCTAAAAAACAAAGCAACAGAGCCTAGGGCACTTCTACTTATGGTCCTATAGCTTAGGGAAATTAAAATCAAAAAGACACAGCCACCCCAAAGTTTGGGACGGCTCTGTTTACAAGAACGTCATTTACGTTACAAGTACAATATCGCAGAAAGTGAAAAATGGATAAAGAAGTTGTGGTACTTACGTACAATGCAATATCACTCAGCAATGAAATCTATGTCATCAGGCCCATAGCAGCATAATGAGTGGATTCAGGTATGATGATTCTAAATGAAATAAGTCACACAGAAAAAGAAACATCATAAGATATCACTAATACACGGAATGTAAACTTGGCTACACAGGAACTGGATTACAAAACAGAACAGGGTCTCAAATTTAGAAAACCAACTTATGCTTGCTTAAGGGGAAAGGTGAGTTGGGGTGCTGCATAAAACCAGAGATTGAAATGAGCACAGATAAAGTTCCTTAAGCCAAATATGGAATAGACAAGAACTACCCCTTGCTCAACGAAATGGACTCAACACCCCATATTAAACGCCTAAGAATGTACCTGACTAGTAAGTATCTTAAAACCTATGGATTGCTATGTCTCTGAAAGAAAATCAAGCGTGTGTACAGGGGCATAAACGCAGCAGTGATAGGATTGGAGAGGTTCGGTGAGCAAATGAAGACCCTTTGATGTCATATTGCATGGTACCCATTCCACGGGTCTCAACTCTCCAGGTTTAAGGGATTCTTCCTTCAGCTAAAACATGCACGTGAAACCCAGAGTATGATCAACCGTGTGATCGGGAGACGTGTTCCAATATGTCTCAGTTCTCGTCCCCTGGTACTCAGGTGCAACATTCCAGACGCTTTACTAACACTCTCCCGACTTGGAGAGTCAGTGCCTTTAACCTCCTGTTTGGTCCATTTGCAATTTCTGAAGAAGATGAACAGGAATAGGGAGAACCAAAGAGAGACTAGCTGGAGGTGTCTGGACGGGCAAATTTAACTCTCATTTCCCACCAGGAAGAGGAATTAACCAAAGGCTCAGCATGCCGTGCCGGAACCAGATTAGGGCCTGAAGCAATCCTGCGGTGTTGTGGCCAGCTCACAAAAAAGCGAGTTGAAGAAAGGAGCTCAGGGGCACTGTAATTCACAAACCTGCAGAGTTATAAATGACAGCTATCGTCCAAAAATATACTGAAGTAAGGCTGCCAAGAGGACTTGAAAGCGGGGCAGAATTGCAGGAAACCGATTTCAGGAGGTACACTGGAATTGCATTTAAAGCATAGGAAAAGAGGCAGAACGTCCACAATGATGCACTTGGCCAAAAAGGGCGTATGCGTTTTTTCCTGAATATATTCAGGAAAAAACGCATACGCCCTTTTTGGCCAACCAAGCAAGCTTGCAAAGGAAATCTGTACTACAATGAAGTCTCACTTCCCCCCGGGCAAAAGGGCCATCTGAAAAAAGTATAAATCCAGAAAGGCAGGACAGACCATGGAGAACTGGGAACCTTGTTATGCTGATGGGCGGGATGTAAATTGCCAACAGCCACTCCAGAGAAGTGTATGGTGTTTCCTGAAACATCTAAAAAACAAAGCAACAGAACCTAGGGCACTTCCACTTCTGGTCCTATAGCTTAGAAAAAAAATCAAAAAGACACAGCCACCCCAAAGTTTGGGACGACTCTGTTTACAAGAACCTCCTTTACGCTACAAGTTAAATATCGCAGAAAGCAAAAAATGGATAAAGAAGTTGTGGTACTTACGTACAATGCAGTATCACTCAGCAATGAAATCTATGTCTTCAGGCCAATAGCAGCATAAAGAGTGGATTCAGGTATGATGATTCTAACTGAAATAAGTCACACAGAAAAAGAAACATCATAAGATATCACTAATACACGGAATGTAAACTTGGCTACACAGGAACTGGATTACAAAACAGAACAGGGTCTCAAATTTAGAAAACCAACTTATGCTTGCTTAAGGGGAAAGGTGAGTTGGGGTGCTGCATAAAACCAGAGATTGAAATGAGCACAGATAAAGTTCCTTAAGCCAAATATGGAATAGACAAGAACTACTACTGCTCAACGAAATGGACTCAACACCCCATATTAAACGCCTAAGAATGTACCTGACTAATAAGTATCTTAAAACCTATGGATTGCTATGTCTCTGAAAGAAAATCAAGCGTGTGTACAGGGGCATAAACGCAGCAGTGATAGGATTGGAGAGGTTCAGTGAGCAAATGAAGACCCTTTGAAGTCATATTGCATGGTACCCATTCCACGGGTCTCAACTCTCCAGGTTTAAGGGATTCTTCATTCAGCTAAAACATGCACGTGGAACCCAGAGTATAATCAACCGTGTGATCGGGATACGTGTTCCAATATCTCTCAGTTCTCGTCCCCTGGTACTCGGCTGCAACATTCCAGACGCTTTACTAACACTCTCCCGACTTGGAGAGTCAGTGCCTTTAACCTCCTGTTTGGCCCAGTTTGCAATTTCTGCGGAAGATGAACAGGAATAGGGAGAACCAATGAGAGACTAGCTGGAGGTGTCTGGACGGGCAAATTTAACTCTCATTTCCCACCAGGAAGAGGAATTAACCAAAGGCTCAGCGTGCTGTGCCGGAACCAGATTAGGGCCTGAAGCAATCCTGCGGTGTTGCGGCCAGCTCACAAGAAAGCGAGTTGAAGAAAGGAGCTCAGGGGCACTGTAATTCACAAACCTGCAGAGTTATAAATGACAGCTATCGTCCAAAAATATACTGAAGTAAGGCTGCCAAGAGGACTTGAAAGCGGGGCAGAATTGCAGGAAACCGATTTCAGGAGGTAGACTGGAATTGCATTTAAAGCATAGGAAAAGAGGCAGAACGTCCACAATGATGCACTTGGCCAAAAAGGGCGTATGCGTTTTTTCCTGAATATATTCAGGAAAAAACGCATACGCCCTTTTTGGCCAACCAAGCAAGCTTGCAAAGGAAATCTGCACTACAATGAAGTCTCACTTCCCCCTGGTCAAAAGGGCCATCTGAAAAAAGTGTAAAATCCAGAAAGGCAGGACAGGCCATGGAGACCTGGGAGCCTTGTTATGCTGATGCGCGGGATGTAAATTGCCAACAGCCACTCGGGAGAAGTGTATGGTGTTTCCTGAAACATCTAAAAAACAAAGCAACAGAGCGTATGGCACTTCCACTTATGGTCCTATAGCTTAGGGAAATTAAAATAAAAAAGACACAGCCACCCCAAAGTTTCGGACGACTCTGTTTACAAGAACCTCGTTTACGGGACAAGTTCAATATCGCAGAAAGCGAAAAATGGATAAAGAAGTTGTGGTACTTACGTACAATGCAATATCACTCAGCAATGAAATCTATGTCATCAGGCCTGTAGCAGCATAATGAGTGGATTCAGGTATGATGATTCTAACTGAAATAAGTCACACAGAAAAAGAAACATCATAAGATATCACTAATACACGGAATGTAAACTTGGCTACACAGGAACTGGATTACAAAACAGAACAGGGTCTCCAATTTAGAAAACCAACTTATGCTTGCTTAAGCGGAAAGGTGAGTTGGGGTGCTGCATCACACCAGAGACTGAAATGAGCACAGATAAAGTTTCTTAAGCCAAATATGGAATAGACAAGAACTACTCCTTGCTCAACGAAATGGAATCAACATCCCATATTAAACGCCTAAGAATGTACCTGACTTGTAAGTATCTTAAAAGCTATGGATTGCTATGTCTCTGAAAGAAAATCAAGCGTGTGTACAGGGGCATAAACGCAGCAGTGATAGCATAGGAGAAGTTCGGTGAGCAAATGAAGACCCTTTGAAGTCATATTGCATGGTACCCATTCCACGGGTCTCAACTCTCCAGGTTTAAGCGATTCTTCCTTCAGCTAAAACATGCATGTGGAACCCAGAGTATGAGCAACCGTGTGATCGGGAGACGTGTTCCAATATGTCTCAGTTCTCGACCCTGGTACTCGGGTGCAACATTCCAGATGCTTTACTAACACTCTCCCGACTTGGAAAGTCAGTGCCTTTAACCTCCTGTTTGGCCCATTTGCAATTTCTGCGGAAGATGAACAGGAATAGGGAGAGCCAAAGAGAGACTAGCTGGAGGTGTCTGGACGGGCAAATTTAACTCTCATTTCCCGCCAGGAAGAGGAGTTAACCAAAGGCTCAGCGTGCCGTGCCGGAACCAGATTAGGGCCTGAAGCAATCCTGCGGTGTTGTGGTCAGCTCACAAGAAAGCGAGTTGAAGAAAGGAGCTCAGGGGCACTGTAATTCACAAACCTGCAGAGTTATAAATGACAGCTATCGTCCAAAAATATACTGAAGTAAGGCTGCCAAGAGGACTTGAAAGCGGGGCAGAATTGCAGGAAACCGATTTCAGGAGGTAGACTGGAATTGCATTTAAAGCATAGGAAAAGAGGCAGAACGTCCACAATGATGCACTTGGCCAAAAAGGGCGTATGCGTTTTTTCCTGACTATATTCAGGAAAAAACGCATACACCCTTTTTGGCCAACCAAGCAAGCTTGCAAAGGAAATCTGTACTACAATGAAGTCTCACTTCCCCCCGGTCAAAAGGGCCATCTGAAAAAAGTATAAATCCAGAAAGGCAGGACAGGCCATGGAGAACTGGGAGCCTTGTTATGCTGATGCGCGGGATGTAAATTGCCAACAGCCACTCGGGAGAAGTGTATGGTGTTTCCTGAAACATCTAAAAAACAAAGCAACAGAGCGTAGGGCACTTCCACTTATGGTCCTATATCTTAGGGAAATTAAAATCAAAAAGACACAGCCACCCCAAAGTTTGGGACGACTCTGTTTACAAGAACCTCGTTTACGGGACAAGTTCAATATCGCAGAAAGTGAAAAATGGATAAAGAAGTTGTGGTACTTACGTACAATGCAATATCACTCAGCAATGAAATCTATGTCATCAGGCCCGTAGCAGCATAATGAGTGGATTCAGGTATGATGATTCTAACTGAAATAAGTCACACAGAAAAAGAAACATCATAAGATATCACTAATACACGGAATGTAAACTTGGCTACACAGGAACTGGATTACAAAACACAACAGGGTCTCAAATTTAGAAAACCAACTTATGCTTGCTTAAGGGGAAAGGTGAGTTGGGGTGCTCCATAGAACCAGCGATTGAAATGAGCAAGGATAAAGTTCCTTAAGCCAAATATGGAATAGACAAGAGCTACTCCTTGCTCAACGAAATGGACTCAACACCCCATATTAAACGCCTAAGAATGTCCCTGACTGGTAAGTATCTTAAAACTTATGGATTGCTATGTCTCCGAAAGAGAATCCAGCTTGTGGACAGGGGCATAAATGCAGCAGTCATAGGATTGGAGAGGTTTGGTGAGCAAATGAAGACCCTTTGAAGTCATATTGCCGGGTACCCATACCACGGGTCTCAACTCTCCGGGTTTAAGGGATTCTTCCTTCAGCTAAAACATGTATGTGGAACCCAGAGTATGTTCAACCGTGTGATCGGGAGACGTGTTCCAATATGTCTCATTTCTCGCCCCTGGTACGCGGGTGCAATATTCCAGACGCTTTACTAACACTCTCCAGACTTGGAGAGTCAGTGCCTTTAACCTCCTGTTTGGCCCAGTTTGCAATTTCTGCGGAAGATGAACAGGAATAGGGAGAACCAATGAGAGACTAGCGGGAGGTGTCTGGATGGGCAAATTTAACTCTCATTTCCCACCAGGAAGAGGAATTAACCAAAGGCTCAGCGTGCCGTGCCGGAACCAGATTAGGGCCTGAAGCAATCCTGCTGTGTTGCGGCCAGCTCACAAGAAAGCGAGTTGAAGAAAGGAGCTCAGGGGCACTGTAATTCACAAACCTGCAGAGTTATAAATGACAGCTATCGTCCAAAAATATACTGAAGTAAGGCTGCCAAGAGGACTTGAAAGCGGGGCAGAATTGCAGGAAACCGATTTCAGGAGGTAGACTGGAATTGCATTTAAAGCATAGGAAAAGAGGCAGAACGTCCACAATGATGCACTTGGCCAAAAAGGGCGTATGCGTTTTTTCCTGATCAGGAAAAAATGCATACGCACTTTTTGGCCAACCAAGCAAGCTTGCAAAGGAAATCTGCACTACAATGAAGTCTCACTTCCCCCCGCTCAAAAGGGCCATCTGAAAAAAGTGTAAAATCCAGAAAGGCAGGACAGGCCATGGAGAACTGGGAGCCTTGTTATGCTGATGGGCGGGATGTAAATTGCCAGCAGCCACTAGGGAGAAGTGTATGGTGATTCCTGAAACATCGAAAAAACAAAGCAACAGAGCCTAGGGCACTTCCACTTATGGTCCTATAGCTTAGGGAAATTAAAATAAAAAAGACACAGCCACCACAATGTTTGGGACGGCTCTGTTTACAAGAACCTCGTTTACGGTACAAGTTCAATATCGCAGAAAGTGAAAAATGGATAAAGAAATTGTGGTACTTACGTTCAATGCAATATCACTCAGCAATGAAATCTATGTCATCAGGCCCGTAGCAGCATAATGAGTGGATTCAGGTCTGATGATTCTAACTGAAATAAGTCACACAGAAAAAGAAACATCATAAGATATCACTAATACACGGAATGTAAACTTGGCTACACAGGAACTGGATTACAAAACAGAACAGGGTCTCAAATTTAGAAAACCAACTTATGCTTGCTTAAGGGGAAAGGTGAGTTGGGGTGCTGCATTAAACCAGAGATTGAAATGAGCACAGATAAAGTTCCTTAAGCCAAATATGGAATAGACAAGACCTACTCCTTGCTCAACGAAATGGACTCAACAGCCCATATTAAACGCCTAAGAATGTACCTGACTAGTAAGTATCTTAAAACCTATGGATTGCTATGTCTCTGAAAGAAAATCAAGCGTGTGTACAGGGGCATAAACGCAGCAATGATAGGATTGGAGAGGTTCGGTGAGCAAATGAAGACCCTTTGAATTCATATTGCATGGTACCCATTCCACGGGTCTCAACTCTCCAGGTTTAAGGGATTCTTCCTTCAGCTAAAACATGCACGTGGAACCCAGAGTATGATCAACCGTGTGATCGGGAGACGTGTTCCAATATGTCTCAGTTCTCGTCCCCTGGTATTCGGGTGCATCATTCCAGACGCTTTACTAACACTCTCCCGACTTGGAGAGTCAGTGCCTTTAACCTCCTGTTTGGCCCAGTTTGCAATTTCTGCGGAAGATGAACAGGAATAGGGAGAACCAATGAGAGACTAGCTGGAGGTGTCTGGACGGGCAAATTTAACTCTCATTTCCCACCAGGAAGAGGAATTAACCAAAGGCTCAGCGTGCCGTGCCGGAACCAGTTTAGGGCCTGAAGCAATCCTGTGGTGTTGCGGCCAGCTCACAAGAAAGCGAGTTGAAGAAAGGAGCTCAGGGGCACTGTAATTCACAAACCTGCAGAGTTATAAATGACAGCTATCGTCCAAAAATATACTGAAGTAAGGCTGCCAAGAGGACTTGAAAGCGGGGCAGAATTGCAGGAAACCGATTTCAGGAGGTAGACTGGAATTGCATTTAAAGCATAGGAAAAGAGGCAGAACGTCCACAATGATGCACTTGGCCAAAAAGGGCGTATGCGTTTTTTCCTGAATATATTCAGGAAAAAATGCATACGCCCTTTTTGGCCAACCAAGCAAGCTTGCAAAGGAAATCTGCACTACAATGAAGTCTCACTTTCCCCCGGTCAAAAGGGCTACCTGAAAAAAGTGTAAAATCCAGAAAGTCAGGACAGGCCATGGAGAACTGGGAGCCTTGTTATGCTGATGGGCGGGATGTAAATTGCCAACAGCCACTCGGGAGAGGTGTATGGTGTTTCCTGAAACATCTAAAAAACAAAGCAACAGAGCCTAGGGCACTTCCACTTATGGTCCTATAGCTTAGGGAAATTAAAATCAAAAAGACACAGCCACCCCAAAGTTTGGGACAGCTCTGTTTACAAGACCCTCGTTTACGGTACAAGTTCAATATCGCAGATAGTGAAAAATGGATAAAGAAGTTGTGGTACTTACGTACAATGCAATATCACTCAGCAATGAAATCTATGTCATCAGGCCCGTAGCAGCATAATGAGTGGATTCAGGTATGATGATTCTAACTGAAATAAGTCACACAGAAAAAGAAACATCATAAGATATCACTAATACACGGAATGTAAACTTGGCTACACAGGAACTGGATTACAAAACAGAACAGGGTCTCAAATTTAGAAAACCTACTTATGCTTGCTTAAGGGGAAAGGTGAGTTGGGGTGCTGCATAAAACCTGAGATTGAAATGAGCACAGATAAAGTTCCTTAAGCCAAATATGGAATAGACAAGAGCTACTCCTTGCTCAACGAAATGGACTCAACACCCCATATTAAACGCCTAAGAATGTACCTGACTAGTAAGTATCTTAAAACCTATGGATTGCTATGTCTCTGAAAGAAAATCAAGCGTGTGTACAGGGGCATAAACGCAGCAATGATAGGATTGGAGAGGTTCGGTGAGCAAATGAAGACCCTTTGAAGTCATATTGCATGGTACCCATTCCACGGGTCTCAACTCTCCGGGTTTAAGGGATTCTTCCTTCAGCTAAAACATGTATGTGGAACCCAGAGTATGATCAACCGTGTGATCGGGAGACGTGTTCCAATATGTCTCAGTTCTCGTCCCCTGGTACGCGGGTGCAACATTCCAGATGCTTTACTAACACTCTCCCGACTTGGAGAGTCAGTGCCTTTAACCTCCTGTTTGGCCCAGTTTGCAATTTCTGCGGAAGATGAACAGGAATAGGGAGAACCAATGAGAGACTAGGTGGAGGTGTGTGGACGGGCAAATTTAACTCTCATTTTCCACCAGGAAGAGGAATTAACCAAAGGCTCAGAGTGCCGTGCTGGAACCAGATTAGGGCCTGAAGCAATCCTGCGGTGTTGCGGCCAGCTCACAAGAAAGCGAGTTGAAGAAAGGAGCTCAGGGGCACTGTAATTCACAAACCTGCAGAGTTATAAATGACAGCTATCGTCCAAAAATATACTGAAGTAAGGCTGCCAAGAGGACGTGAAAGCGGGGCAGAATTGCAGGAAACCGATTTCAGGAGGTAGACTGGAATTGCATTTAAAGCATAGGAAAAGAGGCAGAACGTCCACAATGATGCACTTGGCCAAAAAGGGCGTATGCGTTTTTTCTGAATATATTCAGGAAAAAACGCATACGCCCTTTTTGGCCAACCAAGCAAGCTTGCAAAGGAAATCTGCACTATAATGAAGTCTCACTTCCCCCGGTCAAAAGGGCCATCTGAAAAAAGTGTAAAATCCAGAAAGGCAAGACAGGCCATGGAGAACTGGGAGCCTTGTTATGCTGATGGGCGGGATGTAAATTGCCAACAGCCACTCGGGAGAGGTGTATGGTGTTCCCTGAAACATCTAAAAAACAAAGCAACAGAGCCTAGGGCACTTCCACTTATGGTCCTATAGCTTAGGGAAATTAAAATCAAAAAGACACAGCCACCCCAAAGTTTGGGACGGCTCTGTTTACAAGAACCTCGTTTACGGTACAAGTTCAATATCGCAGAAAGTGAAAAATGGATAAAGAAGTTGTGGTACTTACGTACAATGCAATATCACTCAGCAATGAAATCTATGTCATCAGGCCCGTAGCAGCATAATGAGTGGATTCAGGTATGATGATTCTAACTGAAATAAGTCACACAGAAAAAGAAACATCATAAGATATCACTAATACACGGAATGTAAACTTGGCTACACAGGAACTGGATTACAAAACAGAACAGGGTCTCAAATTTAGAAAACCAACTTATGCTTGCTTAAGGGGAAAGGTGAGTTGGGGTGCTGCATAAAACCAGAGATTGAAATGAGCACAGATAAAGTTCCTTAAGCCAAATATGGAATAGACAAGAACTACTCCTTGTTCAACGAAATGGACTCAACACCCCATATTAAACGCCTAAGAATGTACCTGACTAGTAAGTATCTTAAAACCTATGGATTGCTATGTCTCTGAAAGAAAATCAAGCGTGTGTACAGGGGCATAAACGCAGCAATGATAGGATTGGAGAGGTTCGGTGAGCAAATGAAGACCCTTTGAAGTCATATTGCATGGTACCCATTCCACGGGTCTCAACTCTCCGGGTTTAAGGGATTCTTCCTTCAGCTAAAACATGTATGTGGAACCCAGAGTATGATCAACCGTGTGATCGGGAGACGTGTTGCAATATGTCTCAGTTCTCGTCCCCTGGTACGCGGGTGCAACATTCCAGACGCTTTACTAACACTCTCCCGACTTGGAGAGTCAGTGCCTTTAACCTCCTGTTTGGCCCAGTTTGCAATTTCTGCGGAAGATGAACAGGAATAGGGAGAACCAATGAGAGACTAGGTGGAGGTGTGTGGACGGGCAAATTTAACTCTCATTTTCCACCAGGAAGAGGAATTAACCAAAGGCTCAGAGTGCCGTGCTGGAAACAGATTAGGGCCTGAAGCAATCCTGCGGTGTTGCGGCCAGCTCACAAGAAAGCGAGTTGAAGAAAGGAGCTCAGGGGCACTGTAATTCACAAACCTGCAGAGTTATAAATGACAGCTATCGTCCAAAAATATACTGAAGTAAGGCTGCCAAGAGGACTTGAAAGCGGGGCAGAATTGCAGGAAACCGATTTCAGGAGGTAGACTGGAATTGCATTTAAAGCATAGGAAAAGAGGCAGAACGTCCACAATGATGCACTTGGCCAAAAAGGGCGTATGCGTTTTTTCTGAATATATTCAGGAAAAAACGCATACGCCCTTTTTGGCCAACCAAGCAAGCTTGCAAAGGAAATCTGCACTACAATGAAGTCTCACTTCCCCCGGTCAAAAGGGCCATCTGAAAAAAGTGTAAAATCCAGAAAGGCAAGACAGGCCATGGAGAACTGGGAGCCTTGTTATGCTGATGGGCGGGATGTAAATTGCCAACAGCCACTCGGGAGAGGTGTATGGTGTTCCCTGAAACATCTAAAAAACAAAGCAACAGAGCCTAGGGCACTTCCACTTATGGTCCTATAGCTTAGGGAAATTAAAATCAAAAAGACACAGCCACCCCAAAGTTTGGGACGGCTCTGTTTACAAGAACCTCGTTTACGGTACAAGTTCAATATCGCAGAAAGTGAAAAATGGATAAAGAAGTTGTGGTACTTACGTACAATGCAATATCACTCAGCAATGAAATCTATGTCATCAGGCCCGTAGCAGCATAATGAGTGGATTCAGGTATGATGATTCTAACTGAAATAAGTCACACAGAAAAAGAAACATCATAAGATATCACTAATACACGGAATGTAAACTTGGCTACACAGGAACTGGATTACAAAACAGAACAGGGTCTCAAATTTAGAAAACCAACTTATGCTTGCTTAAGGGGAAAGGTGAGTTGGGGTGCTGCATAAAACCAGAGATTGAAATGAGCACAGATAAAGTTCCTTAAGCCAAATATGGAATAGACAAGAACTACTCCTTGTTCAACGAAATGGACTCAACACCCCATATTAAACGCCTAAGAATGTACCTGACTAGTAAGTATCTTAAAACCTCTGGATAGCTATGTCTCCGAAAGAGAATCAAGCTTGTGTACAGGGGCATAAACGCAGCAGTGATAGGATTGGAGAGGTTCGGTGAGCAAATGAAGACCCTTTGAAGTCATATTCCATGGTACCCATTCCACGGGTCTCAACTCTCCAGGTTTAAGGGATTCTTCCTTCAGCTAAAACATGCATGTGGAACCCAGAGTATGATCAACCGTGTGATCGGGAGACGTGTTCCAATATGTCTCAGTTCTCGTCCCCTGGTACTCGGGTGCAACATTCCAGACGCTTTACTAACACTCTCCCGACTTGGAGAGTCAGTGCCTTTAACCTCCTGTCTGTCCCATTTGCAATTTCTGCGGAAGATGAACAGGAATACGGAGAACCAATGAGAGACTAGCTGGAGGTGTCTGGACGGGCAAATTTAACTCTCATTTCCCACCAGGAAGAGGAATTAACCAAAGGCTCAGCGTGCCGTGCCGGAACCAGATTAGGGCCTGAAGCAATCCTGCGGTGTAGCGGCCAGCTCACAAGAAAGCGAGTTGAAGAAAGGAGCTCAGGGGCACTGTAATTCACAAACCTGCAGAGTTATAAATGACAGCTATCGTCCAAAAATATACTGAAGTAAGGCTGCCAAGAGGACCTGAAAGCGGGGCAGAATTGCAGGAAACCGATTTCAGGAGGTAGACTGGAATTGCATTTAAAGCATAGGAAAAGAGGCAGAACGTCCACAATGATGCACTTGGCCAAAAAGGGCGTATGCGTTTTTTCCTGAATATATTCAGGAAAACACGCATACGCCCTTTTTGGCCAACCAAGCAAGCTTGCAAAGGAAATCTGTACTACAATGAAGTCTCCCTTCCCCCGGTCAAAAGGGCCATCTGAAAAAAGTGTAAAATCCAGAAAGGCAGGACAGGCCATGGAGAACTGGGAGCCTTGTTATGCTGATGGGCGGGACGTAAATTGCCAACAGCCACTCGGGAGAGGTGTATGGTGTTTCCTGAAACATCTAAAAAACAAGCAACAGAGCCTAGGGCACTTCCACTTATGGTGCTGTAGCTTAGGGAAAGTAAAATCAAAAAGACACAACCACCCCAAAGTTTGGGACAGCTCTCTTAACAGGAACCTCATTTACGGTACAAGTTCAATATCGCAGAAAGTGAAAAATGGATAAAGAAGTTGTGGTACTTACGTACAATGCAATATCACTCAGCAATGAAATCTATGTCATCAAGCCCGTAGCAGCATAATGAGTGGGTTCAGGTCTGATGATTCTAACTGAAATAAGTCACACAGAAAAAGAAACATCATAAGATATCACTAATACACGGAATGTGAACTTGGCTACACATGAACTGAATTATAAAACAGAACAGGGTCTCAAGTTTAGAAAAGCAACTTATGCTTTTTTAAGGGGGAAGGTGAGTTGGGGTGCTGCATAAAACCAGAGTTTGACATTAGCACAGATACTGTTCCATAAGCCAAATGTGTAATAGACAAGACCTACCCCTTGCTCAACAAAATGGACTCAACAATGAGGTATCACCTCACACCTGATAGAATGGGCATCATCAGAAAATCTACAAACAATAAATGCTGGAAAGGGTGTGGAGAAAAGGAACCCTCTTCCACTATTGTTGGGAATATAAATTGTTACATTCACTATGGAGAACAATATGGAGTTTCTTAAGAAACTAACAATAGAATTACCATATGATACAGCAATCCCAGTACTGGACATATACCCAGACAAAACCATAAATCAAAAAGAGACATTCACCGCAATGTTCATTGCATCACTATTTACAATATCGAGGTAATGGAAGCAACCTAAATGCCCACAGACAGACGAATGCATAAAGCTGTGGTACGTATATAAAATGGAATATTACTAAGCCATGAAAAGGAATGAAATTGGGTCATTTGTAGAGACGTCGATGGATCTAGAGACTGTCATACAGAGTGAAGTAAGTCAGAAAGAGAAAAACAAATCTTGTATATTCATGCATATATGTGGAACCTAGAAAAACCGTACAGATTAACCATTTTGCAAGGCATAAATAGAGCAACAGATGTAGACAACAAATGTATGGACAACAAGGGGGGAAAGCTGTTGGGGGGGTGGTGGTGGGAGGAGTTGAGAGACTGGGATTGGCATGTATACATTTATATGTATAAAATAGATAACCAATAAGAACCTGCTGTATAAAAATATAAAATAAAATTCACAATTGAAAAGAAATAAAATTTAAAAAATAAAACAGAAAAAACAATTATTCCCTTCACATACATGTATTTATATGAATAAATTATTTCCATGCTTCTATCTGTAAATACAAAAAAGAGGAATAAAATCTACCTTGAACCAAAAACGAAAAAGAGAAAAAAAACACAGAACCCACCAGTTCCACAGAGGAAAACCGTATCAGGGCACTTGCTCCAGTTGTAAACAATTCTGAAGTTGGTCAGTGGTGGGGAATCATCTCCCATTCAGCCAGCAGCCCCCACGCAACAAGCGTCCTCATTGCAAAGCTGGGGCACCGTGCCGAGGCATCTGTGAGTAAACGTGAGCTGAGCCCCAGGCCAGTTGCTGCTGAACTATTCCCACCCGTCCCAGGTAAAACACCTGAATATATACAAGGACTTGAAAGCCTAGAGGAAGGGCCATAGAGCCACACGAGTGACAGCATGCCGGCCGACTTGGTGCCTGCAGGCCAGCCAGGATGGTCCTGGCCCTGGGTGCTCTTCTGGAAGATTTCCATTTCCCTGCCTGAGATACCCGTCCTGTCCCTGCCCCCACTGCTTTTTTCCTTCCTCACCTCTGCCCAGGGAGAAATTCCAGCAGCAGGTATGGGTGACACATCCTCTTCTTCAGCAGGTGGCAGCCTGGCACCTGCTGCAGAAAGTCCAGCAGAGCCCCACTCACACTGGGCCACCCACAAAGCCGTGGCCTCTCACTCCCTCCCACCAGCCCAGCCCCGAGACTGCTGACAGGGCAGAGAAAATGGCGTCAGGCACGGCTGCAGGGGCTCTTGCTGCCTGGAGTGGTATTTATATTGATCTCAACCCAGGCACACCTGGGGAGGGCTGGCCGGCACGGTTAGGCTGCCCAGCTCAGCCAATCATCACCCCTCAGGGGCTCACAGTTGCAGAAAATGGAACTTGCTGAACCGGCCAGGTCCAAGGAACAGGTGTGGGCTCCTGAGAGTCAGGATAGACAAGGGGCTGCAGCTTTGGCTTGTTTTCTAATCATTTTATCTGGCCCATGAGTGGGAGACAACTTCAAGAAAACCCTCTCCTAATGAGAGGAACCCAGGAGTCAGGGAGAGGAGGGGTGGGTGGTGGTTGGAGACAGAGGCCTGGTGCCCCGGGTGCAGTGGAAGTCTCTGGAAGACCAGGTGGAGGGAGGCCGCACAGATTGATGCCCAGGGTCACAGACCTGTCGCAGCTGCTGTTTGTTAGTTCAAGTCCTGCTCTGAGGTGCTCTGTGTCAGCTCTGAGCGACAGGTGAGCTGGGGGTGCGCTGCAATGAGGGCTATGTGCACGGTTCCTGTGTGCCCAGCCCTGCCACAGTACCTGCAAGGGTAGCTCTGTATCCTGGGAGGGGCCTGACCACGAGAGCCCCGTGGGCTGGGGTGGGGGTGGGGTACCTGCCCAGGTGAGCTCCATATTCTGGGATTGGTCTGACCACGAGAGCCCCATGGGCTGCTGGGGACCTGGTAAAGGATGTCAGGACAGTCAGTGAAGCCACCGAGGATATACCTCCAGTTGCTCCTAATTCCTACACCCTGCTGGTCATTCTACCAACCACCAGGACATGGTATTCTGTATTAGTCTTCAATGATGCCTTCTTTTGTATTCCATTAGTCCCAGAGTCACAAGAAATTTTGGCTTGTGAGTGGCAGGACTCAACATACAACTAAAACAATACTTCCGGGCCGTCTTGCCCCAAGGGTGCAAAAATTCCCACACCATTTTTGGGGAAACCTTAGCTAAAGACCTAAAAGTTCTACCTCTGGAAAAGGAAACCCTCCTTCAGTACGCAGACGACATTCTGATCGCCAGCCCTACTAAGGAGGCCTCTGAACTACCAAGCCAATAAAGGATAGAAGTTGTCCAAGAAAAAGCTCAAATATCACAGACTGCGGTGACCTGCCTGGGCTTCATTCTCACAGAAGGTCAGAGAAGCCCATCCCAGGAAAGGGAAGAAACCATTTTTGGCCTTACTCCTTTCTAAAACTAGAAGACAGCTTAGGGGTTCCTGGGGAGGCCAGGGTTTGCTGCTTCTGGATCCCTAACTGCAGTCTACTAGCTGGGCCATTATATGAAACACTGAAAGGAAAAGATGATGATCCTTTTGAATAGAATCCAGAAGTGGCCTTTCAAGAATGGAAAGAGCAGTCAATTCAGACCCTTGCCCTGGAACTCCCTAATTTAGCTAAACCCTTTGACCTTTACATTCCTGGTGAAAGGTGAATCGCCATTGGAGAATTAGTGCAAAAACTGGGACCACTTGAAATGGAACAATGCAAGAATGCCATCCAGGTAGGATAAACTACGGTCACCAAGGGGCTTGGCCCACTGCCGCATCTGGCCAAGATACTGGCAGTATCTAAAAACCTGGAAATCAGCAGCCCAAAAGGCCACCTCCCTCCTAAGGGAAAAGGACCCCACGTGGTGATCCTAACCACCAACCATGCCCTGAAGTTGCAGGGTTTGCTCCGTGGGCACACCAACCTCGAGTGAGGAGGCCCTCCAACTCCAACATCCAGAGAGATAACCGGGGGCAACAGGACACCATGACGACTCGTGTGAACATCACTTGACCTGGAGTTTCTCTCATAAAACAACAAGAGTGTGTCCCAAAAGAGTAGACTACTGCTTGCAGGACTTACTGCACCCAGAGGGGAGCTAATAATCTTGGCGGGGGAACCGTATATCACACTGTCACCATAGAAAAGCCTACAGACACCGTGATGATGGTGGCCAATAAGACTGGCTGGACTCCTGTTTACTTCAAAAGGCTGTTGACTCAGTGGCCATCATGGTCCTTGATCACCACTGACCCTGGACTGTCTGGGAGTTGAGCGGGCAGGGCTCTGACACCTGGTGCTGTTTGTACGTTAATTCAGGGGCCTAATTGAAGAAAGCGCAGACTACTGGTCAGAGCATCTAGGCTGGCAGAAACGGTCAGCCTAAGGTGGCCGAACAAATGTGGGGCGGGGTGAAACCGGCCCCCACAGCGTCTCTGCACATCTCTTTCCTGGACCCTTAAAGGTCATTAGAATCTATAACGCTTCCAATGCTGGTGCTCAGGTGGACGAGCAGGGAGGCAGGGGGCCTGGGGACAATCAACGTCACCTGGAGGCTGCTGGGGAGAAGCTCTGACCCTCGCCCCTTGGTATGAGGGCTCCCAACTCAGCACTCAGCAGTTACAGAAGAAGGGTCTGCACCCTCAGCACTCCAAGAATGAGGAACGGGACAAAAGGCAGAGGAGGGGTTTGTCCCCAGCAAAGCCCATTAAAAATCCCTGGGAGATAAAAATAGAATCTGGGCAATAAAGTCAAGTCTAACCTTTTTTATCCTTTGTGCTTTGTCTAATTTCATGTGCTCCTAGGGTCCCGCATGCAGAGGTTCCACACCCGGCACTTCAGACCAGATTTCCTAGTGCAGAATGGCTGGGTCGACACCTCAGCTCCTGGGGCCCAGTGCAGACTCCGCGATATAGAGCCTGAGCTGCAGCCAACCCGGCCCTCGAGAGCTCCGCCCCCTCCCTCCCACTGACTCTGACAGGATCTCTACACAGCAGCCCAGCCCACAGCCCACGGGGTAGTGCATGCTCTCACCTCTCCATTCTCTGATCAAAATATAAAGTTTCCTTTGCTTGTGAACCAAACTCAGTCTCGATCTGTTGGCCCCAATGACACTGCGCAGGGGGACACTTGTTGAGGTCCACTCTGGAGGATCAGTAACAGAAATTGAGACTATTGTAACCTCAATGAACAGATGTGTGAGCCAAACTGTAGTTAACATAGAACAGTGTATAAGGCTCGGGTAAAATAAGATGTTTCTAACGCTTCCATTGGATATTTCCATCACTTTATTATAAGCAAGTTCAGTGAAAAGGTTTGTCTTATTTGTCAGGTCAATATTAGAGAAACGAAGTGATTTCTTTCCAAGGATGTACATCTAATAATCTTGGTTAAAGCTTCAATCTTGTTTTAAATGCTTTTCCATTGAAAATGATACCTCTCTTTCAGCTCCCCCATTTCTGAGAAGTATAAAATCTTATAATTTATTATTACCAAAGGGGAAAGGTCGGAGGAGGGATAAATTAACAGTTTGGGATTAACACATACACACTGCTATGTATAAAATAGATCATCAACAAGGAACTACTGTATAGCACAGGGAACTACACTCAACATTTTGCAATAACCTATAAGGGGAAATAATCTGAAAAAGAATAGATATTTTTATTGACATCATCTATCAATGACAGTTAAAGTGTAACCTAAGGGAAGCTGGTGGTGAGTGCTTCTGACCCTGAAGACTTCAATCATCTAAAGTTTGGACTCTGCCTACTTCCCAAGGCCCTTAATGAACATATGTGTAGCCGTAGCTTAAGAAATTCCCCAGTTTGGGTTTCGGGGAGACACTGATTTTGAAAAAGCCCTGGTGTTCTCCTTACATGAATGGGACTCTTCCTACTGCTAAAACATGTCTGTCACACCCAGAGGATGGTATACCGTCTGATCGGGAAGAGTTTGGAAAAGGCATCTCATCTCCTCATCTCCTGGTGCTCGGGTTCACCCATCCAGCGTCTTTACTAACAGTCTCCCCACTTGGAGATGGCAGCACTGTCAACATCCTGTTGCGTACAGTTTGGAATTTGTCCAGAGGATGAAGCGGAAGGATGAGGAACAATGAGAGACAAGTCCTAGGTGTTCAGACAGGCACATGTCACTCTAATTTCCAATCAGGAAGACGAATTGACCAAAGGCTAGGGTTGCCCATGGAAACAGTATAGGGCTTGAGGAAATCCCGCTGCTTTGTGGCCAGTTCCCATAAACACAAGTTGAACAATGGAACTCAGGGGCAGTAAAATTCACAAAACTGCAGAGTTGAAAATATCCATCACTGAAAAATGTCTTGAGGAAAGTCAGAGAAAAGGACTTGTAAGCAAGGGAGAATGGCAGGAAAGGGATTTGAGGAGGTAGAAAGGACTCACCATTAAGCACAAGAAAAGGAGCTGAACATTGCCAACATTGCAGTTGGCCAAAAAGGGTGTATGCGTTTTTTTCTGTATATATTCAAGAAAAGGGCATACACTTTTTTAGCCAACCAAACAGGTGGGCACTGGAAGTCAATACTACAAAAGATATCACTTCGCATCAGTCAGAAGAGCCATCCTCATAAAGCGTAAACAACAGAAATGCAGGACAGGGCAAGGAGAAGAGGGAGCCCTGTGAGACTTATAGTGGAAATATATATTGCCAACGGCCATTCTGGAGAAGTGTATTGTGTTTACTAAAGCATCTAAAAAATGAGCTACAGAGCATAGGGCACTTGCACTCATGGGCGTATATCTTGGGAAAAACAAAAATCGAGAGGACACAGGCACCCCAATGTTTACCCCCTCTCTGTTTAAAAGATCCTCGACTAGGATATAACTTAAATGTCCCTGGAGAGAAAAAATGGATAGAGATGTGGTACTTAGGTAGAGTGGAATATTATTCAGCCTGGAAATCAATGAAATATGGCCAGTTGTAACAACTCCGGAGGAGTTACGTATGATCATTCTAAGTGACATAATTCAAAAAGATAAAGACACATATCATAAGATATCACTTAAAGGTGGAATCCAAAATGGCTACACATGAAATAAATTACAAAACAAAAACATAGTCAAATATGTAGAAAACACGCATAAGGCTGCTAAACGGGAAAGGTGGGGAGGGGTGAGGCATCATCCAGGAGGTTGAAATTAGCAAAGATACCATTCCAAATACCAAACTGATAATCAACAAGGCCTACACAGTAGCTAAAAGAACTGCACTCAGCACACTCAAGTCACCGGAAAAGAATATATACGACTGGTAAGAATCTGAAAAAGAATTTACTGATGTCTCTCTGTACGTGAATCAAGTGGATGTACAGCAGCAAGAAACAGAGCTTTGAAAATCAGCTGTAACCAATATAGTAATAAATTGAAAAAAATAAACGACAGAGAGACAGAGAAAACCTCTTACAACTTTTCCTCAGGGCCGGTGATGCAACATGGATTGAACACATCTAGACCCACAGCAGGATGAGACATAAGGCTGGAAACTGTTTGCACTAAGAGAAATGTGAGGTTGGGTGAGGAAATGCACACCCTTTAAAGTAATACTACCTGGTACCCATTCAATGGGTCCCAAATCTGCAGGTTCAAAGGATCTTCCTACAGCTAAAACATGCATGGAAAACCCACAGGACTGTACACCATGTGATCGGGAGATGTGTCTAAAATGCAGCTCATTTATCCTCTCCTGGTGCTCCTGTTCACCATTCCAGCCACGTTACTTAGAACCTCCCCACTTGGAGAATGAGCACATTTCAACTTCTGTTTCACACATTTTGCAAATTGTGAGGAGGATGAACAGGAAGAGGGGGAACCAATGAGAGAATAGTTGTAGGGGTTTGGACGGGCACATATCACTCTAATTTCCCATTAAGAATAAGAATTGAAAAAAGGCTCAGCCCGCCTCGCCCGAGCCAAAATAGGGCCTGAAGCAATCCTGCGGCTTTGAGGCCAGCTCACAAAAGAGCAACTTAAAAAATGGAGCTCAGGGTCACTGCAATTCACAAACCTGCAGAGTTATAAATGAACACTAACGTCCAAAAATATGTTGAGGTAAGGCAAAGAAGAGGATCTGAATGCAAGACAGAATTGTAAGAAACAGATTTCAAGAGATAGATTGGACTCGTCTTTAAAGCACATGAAAAGCGGCAGAATTTCGACAATGATGCAGTTGGCCCAAAAGGGCGTATGCGTTTTTTCCTGATTATATCCAGGAAAAAACGCATACACACTTTATGGGCAACGAAGCAAGCAAGCAATGCAAATGTGCACAACAAAGAAGTCTCATTACCCACTGGTCAAAAGGGCCATCCTAAAAAATTGTAAAAACCAGAAATGCAGGACAGGCCATGGAGAACAGGGAGCCTTTATATGCTGATGGGCAGTGTGTGAACTGCCGAGAGCCACTCTGGAGAAGTGTATGGTGGTTCCTAAATCATCTAAAAAACAGAGCTACAGAGCATAGGACACTTCCAATCATGGGAGTATATCTAGGGAAGTCTAAAAATCAACAAGACACAAGCACACCACAGTTTAGGGCTACTCTGTTTACAAGAACCTCAACTTCAGTACACCTTAAATATCCCAGGAAAGAGAACAATGGATAAAGAAGATGCGGTACTTATGTACAATGGAATATCTCTTCACCATGAAATCAATGTAATAAGGCTAGTAGAAGGATAAAGAGTGGATTTAGGTCCGATAATACTACTTGAAATAAGTCAAACAGAAAAAGAAACATATCATAAGATATCACTTATAGAGGGAGGGTAAATATGGCTGCACAAGAAATGAATTACAGAACAGAACAGTGTCTCACATTTAGAAAACACACTTATTTCAGCTTAAGGGGAAAGGAGAGGTGGGGTGATGCATAAAACCAGAGTTTGAAATTAGCACAGATACCGTTCAATAAACCAAATAGATATTAGACAAGATCTACACCTTGCTCAATGAACTGGCCTCAACACACCCTATACACCACAGAGAAATATATCTGAGTAATAAGAATCTTAAAACCCATGTATTGATATATCTCCATAAGGGAATCAAGTGTGTGCAGAGCGGCACAAACACAGCAGTGAAAATGAGCTAAACCCCATTATAGAAATAAATTTTAAAAACAAAACGCAGAAACAATGAAAGAGAGAAAAATTCTTACAAAATTCGCTCAGGGGCTGTGATGCAACCTGGATTGACCACATATAAACCCACAGCTGGATAAGACATAAGGCTGGACACTTGGGGCTGAGAGGATTGGTGAGCTTTGGTGAGCAACTGCCAAAAGTTTAATGCAATACTTCATGCTACTCATTCCAAGGGTCCCAACACTCCAGGTTGAAGGGAATCTTCCTACAGCTAAACCATGCTTGGGAAACCCAGCGACTGGTATACCATATGATCGGGAAAGGTTTCTAAAACGCACCTCATTTTTCCTCTCCTGGGGCTCCGGATCGATATTCCAGCTGCTTTACTAAAATATCCCCACATGGACAGTCAATGCCTTTAAGTTCTGGTATCGAACAGTCTGCAGTTAGTGTGGAGGATGAATGGGAATAGGGGGAACCAGTGAGAAACTAGCTGTAGCGGTTTCAATGGGCACATGTCACTCTAATTTCATATCAGTAAGAAGAATAAACCAAAGGCACAGCAAGGTGCCCCAGAAGAACAATAGGGCCTGAAGGAATCCTGTGGTTATGAGGCAAGATCACAAAAATAAGAGCTGAAAAATGGAGTTAAGGGCCACTGCAATTCAAAACCTGCAGAGTTATGAAGGCCAACTATTTTCAAAAAATATATTGAGGTAAGGCTATGAAGAGGCATTGAAAGCAAGGCAGAATTGCAGTAAACCGATTTCAGGAGGTAGACTGGAATTGCATTTAAAGCATAGGAAAAGAGGCAGAACGTCCACAATGATGCACTTGGCCAAAAAGGGCGTATGCATTTTTTCCTGAATATATTCAGGAAAAAAGGCAAACGCACTTTTTGGCGAACCAAGCAAGCTTGCAAAGGAAATCTGCACTGCAATGAAGTCTCACTTACCCCCAGTCAAAAGGGCCATCTGAAAAAAGTGTAAAATCCAGAAAGGCAGGACAGGCCATGGAGAACTGGGAGCCTTGTTATGCTGATGGGCGGGATGTAAATTGCCAAGAGCCACTCGGGTTAAGTGTATGGTGTTTCCTGAAACATCTAAAAAACAAAGCAACGGAGCCTAGGGCACGTCCACTTATGGTCCTATAGCTTAGGGAAATTAAAATCAAAAAGACACAGCCACCCCAAAGTTTGGGACGGCTCTGTTTACAAGAACCTCATTTACGGTACAAGTTCAATATCGCAGAAAGTGAAAAATGGATAAAGAAGTTGTGGTACTTACGTACAATGCAATATCACTCAGCAATGAAATCTATGTCATCAGGCCCGTAACAGCATAATGAGTGGATTCAGGTATGATGATTCTAACTGAAATAAGTCACACAGAAAAAGAAACATCGTAAGATATCACTAATACACGGAATGTAAACTTGGCTACACAGGAACTGGATTACAAAACAGAACAGGGTCTCAAATTTAGAAAACCAACTAATGCTTGCTTAAGGGGAAAGGTGAGTTGGGGTGCTGCATAAAACCAGAGATTGAAATGAGCACAGATAAAGTTCCTTAAGCCAAATATGGAATAGACAAGAGCTACTCCTTGCTCAACGAAATGGACTCAACACCCCATATTAAACGCCTAAGAATGTACCTGACTAGTAAGTATCTTAAAACCTATGGATTGCTATGTCTCTGAAAGATAATCAAGAGTGTGTACAGGGGCATAAACGCAGCAGTGATAGGATTGGAGAGGTTCGGTGAGCAAATGAAGACCCTTTGAAGTCATATTGCATGGTACCCATTCCACAGGTCTCAACTCTACAGGTTTAAGGGATTCTTCCTTCAGCTAAAACATGCATGTGGAACCCAGAGTATGTTCAACCGTGTGATCGGGAGACGTGTTCCAATATGTCTCAGTTCTCGTTCCCTGGTACTCGGGTGCAACATTCCAGACGCTTTACTAACACTCTCCCGACTTGGAAAGTCAGTGCCTTTAACCTCCTGTTTGGCCCATTTGCAATTTCTGCGGAAGATGAACAGGAATAGGGAGAACCAATGAGAGACTAGCTGGAGGTGTCTGGACCGGCAAATTTAACTCTCATTTCCCACCAGGAAGAGGAATTAACCAAAGGCTCAGCGTGCCGTGCCAGAACCAGATTAGGGCCTGAAGCAATCCTGCGGCGTTGCGGCCAGCTCACAAGAAAGCGAGTTGAAGAAAGGAGCTCAGGGGCACTGTAATTCACAAACCTGCAGAGTTATAAATGACAGCTATCGTCCAAAAATATACTGAAGTAAGGCTGCCAAGAGGACTTGAAAGCGGGGCAGAATTGCAGGAAACCGATTTCAGGAGGTAGACTGGAATTGCATTTAAAGCATAGGAAAAGAGGCAGAACGTCCACAATGATGCACTTGGCCAAAAAGGGCGTATGCGTTTTTTCCTGAATATATTCAGGAAAAAACGCATACGCCCTTTTTGGCCAACCAAGCAAGCTTGCAAAGGAAATCTGCACTACAATGAAGTCTCACTTCCCCCCGGTCAAAAGGGCCATCTGAAAAAAGTGTAAAATCCAGAAAGGCAGGACAGGCCATGGAGAACTGGGAGCCTTGTTATGCTGATGGGCGGGATGTAAATTGCCAACAGCCACTTGGGAGAAGTGTATGGTGTTTCCTGAAACATCTAAAAAACAAAGCAACAGAACCTAGGGCACTTCCACTTATGGTCCTATAGCTTAGGGAAAAAAAATCAAGAAGACACAGCCACCCAAAGTTTGGAAAGACTCTGTTTACAAGAACCTCCTTTACGCTACAAGTTCAATATCGCAGAAAGCAAAAAATGGATAAAGAAGTTGTGGTACTTAAGTACAACGCAGTATCAATCAGCAATGAAATCTATGTCTTCAGGCCAATAGCAGCATAAAGAGTGGATTCAGGTATGATGATTCTAACTGAAATAAGTCACACAGAAAAAGAAACATCATAAGATATCACTAATACACGGAATGTAAACTTGGCTACACAGGAACTGCATTACAAAACAGAACAGGGTCTCAAATTTAGAAAACCAACTTATGCTTGCTTAAGGGGAAAGGTGAGTTGGGGTGCTGCATAAAACCAGAGATTGAAATGAGCACAGATAAAGTTCCTTAAGCCAAATATGGAATAGACAAGAGCTACTACTTGCTCAACGAAATGGACTCAACACCCCATAATAAACGCCTAAGAATGTACCTGACTAGTAAGTATCTTAAAACCTATGGATTGCTATGTCTCTGAAAGAAAATCAAGCGTGTGTACAGGGGCATAAACGCAGCAGTGATAGGATTGGAGAGGTTCGGTGAGCAAATGAAGACCCTTTGAAATCATATTGCATGGTACCCATTCCACGGGTCTCAACTCTCCAGGTTTAAGGGATTCTTCCTTCAGCTAAAACATGCACGTGGAACCCAGAGTATGATCAACCGTGTGATCGGGAGACGTGTTCCAATATGTCTCAGTTCTCGTCCCCTGGTACTCGGGTGCATCATTCCAGACGCTTTACTAACACTCTCCCGACTTGGAGAGTCAGTGCCTTTAACCTCCTGTTTGGCCCAGTTTGCAATTTCTGCGGAAGATGAACAGGAATAGGGAGAACCAATGAGAGACTAGCTGGAGGTGTCTGGACGGGCAAATTTAACTCTCATTTCCCACCAGGAAGAGGAATTAACCAAAGGCTCAGTGTGCCGTGCCGGAACCAGATTAGGGCCTGAAGCAATCCTGCGGTGTTGCGGCCAGCTCACAAGAAAGCGAGTTGAAGAAAGGAGCTCAGGGGCAGTGTAATTCACAAACCTGCAGAGTTATAAATGACAGCTATCGTCCAAAAATATACTGAAGTAAGGCTGCCAAGAGGACTTGAAAGCGGGGCAGAATTGCAGGAAACCGATTTCAGGAGGTAGACTGGAATTGCATTTAAAGCATAGGAAAAGAGGCAGAACGTCCACAATGATGCACTTGGCCAAAAACGGCGTATGCGTTTTTTCCTGAATATATTCAGGAAAAAACGCATACACACTTTTTGGCCAACCAAGCAAGCTTGCAAAGGAAATCTGCACTACAATGAAGTCTCACTTCCCCACGGTCAAAAGGGCCATCTGAAAAAAGTGTAAAATCCAGAAAGGCAGGACAGGCCATGGAGAACTGGGAGCCTTGTTATGCTGATGGGCGGGATGTAAATTGCCAACAGCCACTTGGGAGAAGTGTATGGTGTTTCCTGAAACATCTAAAAAACAAAGCAACAGAACCTAGGGCACTTCCACTTATGGTCCTATAGCTTAGGGAAAAAAAATCAAGAAGACACAGCCACCCAAAGTTTGGGACGACTCTGTTTACAAGAACCTCATTTATGGTACAAGTTCAATATCGCAGAAAGTGAAAAATGGATAAAGAAGTTGTGGTACTTACGTACAATGCAATATCACTCAGCAATGAAATCTATGTCATCAGGCCCGTAGCAGTATAATGAGTGGGTTCAGGTATGATGATTCTAACTGAAATAAGTCATACAGAAAAAGAAACATCATAAGATATCACTAATACACGGAATGTAAACTTGGCTACACAGGAACTGGATTACAAAACACAACAGGGTCTCAAATTTAGAAAACCAACTTATGCTTGCTTAAGGGGAAAGGTGAGTTGGGGTGCTGCATCAAACCAGAGATTGAAATGAGCACAGATAAAGTTCCTTAAGCCAAATATGGAATAGACAAGAACTACTCCTTGCTCAACAAAATGGACTCAACAGCCCATATTAAACGCCTAAGAATGTACCTGACTAGTAAGTATCTTAAAACCTATGGATTGCTATGTCTCTGAAAGAAAATCAAGCGTGTGTACAGGGGCATAAACGCAGCAGTGATAGGATTGGAGAGGTTCGGTGAGCAAATGAAGACCCTTTGAAGTCATATTGCATGGTACCCATTCCACGGGTCTCAACTCTCCAGGTTTAAGGGATTCTTCCTTCAGCTAAAACATGCACGTGGAACCCAGAGTATGATCAACCGTGTGATCGGGAGACGTGTTCCAATATGTCTCAGTTCTCGTCCCCTGGTACTCGGGTGCAACATTCCAGACGCTTTACTAACACTCTCCCGACTTGGAGAGTCAGTGCCTTTAACCTCCTGTTTGGCCCATTTGCAATTTCTGCGGAAGATGAACAGGAATAGGGAGAACCAATGAGAGACTAGGTGGAGGTGTCTGGACGGGCAAATTTAACTCTCATTCCCCACCAGGAAGAGGAATTAACCAAAGGCTCAGCGTGCCGTGCCGGAACCAGATTAGGGCCTGAAGCAATACTGCGGTGTTGCGGCCAGCTCACAAGAAAGCGAGTTGAAGAAAGGAGCTCAGGGGCACTGTAATTCACAAACCTGCAGAGTTATAAATGACAGCTATCATCCAAAAATATACTGAAGTAAGGCTGCCAAGAGGACTTGAAAGCGGGGCAGAATTGCAGGAAACCGATTTCAGGAGGTAGACTGGAATTGCATTTAAAGCATAGGAAAAGAGGCAGAACGTCGACAATGAGGCACTTGGCCAAAAAGTGCGTATGCGTTTTTTCCTGAATATATTCAGGAAAAAACGCATACGCCCTTTTTGGCCAACCAAGCAAGCTTGCAAAGGAAATCTGCACTACAATGAAGTTTCACTTCCCCCCGGTCAAAAGGGCCATCTGAAAAAAGTGTAAAATCCAGAAAGGCAGGACAGGCCATGGAGAACTGGGAGCATTGTTATGCTGATGGGCGGGATGTAAATTGCAACAGCCACACGGGAGAAGTGTATGGTGTTTCCTGAAACATCTAAAAAACAAAGCAACAGAACCTAGGGCACTTCCACTTATGGTCCTATAGCTTAGGGAAATTAAAATCAAAAAGACACAGCCACCCCAAAGTTTGGGACGGCTCTGTTTACAAGAACCTCGTTTACGGTACAAGTTCAATATCGCAGAAAGTGAAAAATGGATAAAGAAGTTGTGGTACTTACGTACAATGCAATATCACTCAGCAATGAAATCTATGTCATCAGGCCCGTAGCAGCATAATGAGTGGATTCAGGTATGATGATTCTAACTGAAATAAGTCACACAGAAATAGAAACATCATAAGATATCACTAATACACGGAATGTAAACTTGGCTACACAGGAACTGGATTACAAAACACAACAGGGTCTCAAATTTAGAAAACCAACTTATGCTTGCTTAAGGGGAAAGGTGAGTTGGGGTGCTGCATAAAACCAGAGATTGAAATGAGCACAGATAAAGTTCCTTAAGCCAAATATGGAATAGACAAGAGCTACTCCTTGCTCAACGAAATGGACTCAACACCCCATATTAAACGCCTAAGAATGTCCCTGACTGGTAAGTATCTTAAAACTTATGGATTGCTATGTCTCCGAAAGAGAATCCAGCTTGTGGACAGGGGCATAAATGCAGCAGTCATAGGATTGGAGAGGTTTGGTGAGCAAATGAAGACCCTTTGAAGTCATATTGCCGGGTACCCATTCCACGGGTCTCAACTCTCCGGGTTTAAGGGATTCTTCCTTCAGCTAAAACATGTATGTGGAACCCAGAGTATGATCAACCGTGTGATCGGGAGACGTGTTCCAATATGTCTCAGTTCTCGTCCCCTGGTACGCGGGTGCAACATTCCAGACGCTTTACTAACACTCTCCCGACTTGGAGAGTCAGTGCCTTTAACCTCCTGTTTGGCCCAGTTTGCAATTTCTGCGGAAGATGAACAGGAATAGGGAGAACCAATGAGAGACTAGGTGGAGGTGTGTGGACGGGCAAATTTAACTCTCATTTTCCACCAGGAATAGGAATTAACCAAAGGCTCAGAGTGCCGTGCTGGAACCAGATTAGGGCCTGAAGCAATCCTGCGGTGTTGCGGCCAGCTCACAAGAAAGCGAGTTGAAGAAAGGAGCTCAGGGGCACTGTAATTCACAAACCTTCAGAGTTATAAATGACAGCTATCGTCCAAAAATATACTGAAGTAAGGGTGCCAAGAGGACTTGAAGGCGGGGCAGAATTGCAGGAAACCGATTTCAGGAGGTAGACTGGAATTACATTTAAAGCATAGGAAAGGAGGCAGAACGTGGACAATGATGCACTTGGCCAAAAAGGGCGTATGCGTTTTTTCCTGAATATATTCAGGAAAAAACGCATACGCCCTTTTTGGCCAACCAAGCAAGCTTGCAAAGGAAATCTGCACTACAATGAAGTCTCACTTCCCCCCTGTCAAAAGGGCCATCTGAAAAAAGTGTAAAATCCAGAAAGGCAGGACAGGCCATGGAGAACTGGGAGCCTTGTTATGCTGATGGGCGGGATGTAAATTGCCAAGAGCCACTCGGGAGAGGTGTATGGTGTTTCCTGAAACATCTAAAAAACAAAGCAACAGAGCCTAGGGCACTTCCACTTATGGTCCTATAGCTTAGGGAAATTAAAATCAAAAAGACACAGCCACCCCAAAGTTTGGGACGGCTCTGTTTACAAGAACGTCATTTACGTTACAAGTACAATATCGCAGAAAGTGAAAAATGGATAAAGAAGTTGTGGTACTTACGTACAATGCAATATCACTCAGCAATGAAATCTATGTCATCAGGCCCATAGCAGCATAATGAGTGGATTCAGGTATGATGATTCTAAATGAAATAAGTCACACAGAAAAAGAAACATCATAAGATATCACTAATACACGGAATGTAAACTTGGCTACACAGGAACTGGATTACAAAACAGAACAGGGTCTCAAATTTAGAAAACCAACTTATGCTTGCTTAAGGGGAAAGGTGAGTTGGGGTGCTGCTTAAAACCAGAGATTGAAATGAGCACAGATAAAGTTCCTTAAGCCAAATATGGAATAGACAAGAACTACTCCTTGCTCAACGAAATGGACTCAACACCCCATATTAAACGCCTAAGAATGTACCTGACTAGTAAGTATCTTAAAACCTATGGATTGCTATGTCTCTGAAAGAAAATCAAGCGTGTGTACAGGGGCATAAACGCAGCAGTGATAGGATTGGAGAGGTTCGGTGAGCAAATGAAGACCCTTTGATGTCATATTGCATGGTACCCATTCCACGGGTCTCAACTCTCCAGGTTTAAGGGATTCTTCCTTCAGCTAAAACATGCACGTGGAACCCAGAGTATGATCAACCGTGTGATCGGGAGACGTGTTCCAATATGTCTCAGTTCTCGTCCCCTGGTACTCGGGTGCAACATTCCAGACGCTTTACTAACACTCTCCCGACTTGGAGAGTCAGTGCCTTTAACCTCCTGTTTGGCCCATTTGCAATTTCTGAAGAAGATGAACAGGAATAGGGAGAACCAAAGAGAGACTAGCTGGAGGTGTCTGGACGGGCAAATTTAACTCTCATTTCCCACCAGGAAGAGGAATTAACCAAAGGCTCAGCGTGCCGTGCCGGAACCAGATTAGGGCCTGAAGCAATCCTGCGGTGTTGTGGCCAGCTCACAAAAAAGCGAGTTGAAGAAAGGAGCTCAGGGGCACTGTAATTCACAAACCTGCAGAGTTATTAATGACAGCTATCGTCTAAAAATATACTGAAGTAAGGCTGCCAAGAGGACTTGAAAGCGGGGCAGAATTGCAGGAAACCGATTTCAGGAGGTAGACTGGAATTGCATTTAAAGCATAGGAAAAGAGGCAGAACGTCCACAATGATGCACTTGGCCAAAAAGGGCGTATGCGTTTTTTCCTGAATATATTCAGGAAAACACGCATACGCCCTTTTTGGCCAACCAAGCAAGCTTGCAAAGGAAATCTGCACTACAATGAAGTCTCACTTCCCCCCGGTCAAAAGGGCCACCTGAAAAAAGTGTAAAATCCAGAAAGGCAGGACAGGCCATGGAGAACTGGGAGCATTGTTATGCTGATGGGCGGGATGTAAATTGCAACAGCCACTCGGGAGAATTGTATGGTGTTTCCTGAAACATCTAAAAAACAAAGCAACAGAACCTAGGGCACTTCCACTTATGGTCCTATAGCTTAGGGAAATTAAAATCAAAAAGACACAGCCACCCCAAAGTTTGGGACGGCTCTGTTTACAAGAACCTCGTTTACGGTACAAGTTCAATATCGCAGAAAGTGAAAAATGGATAAAGAAGTTGTGGTACTTACGTACAATGCAATATCACTCAGCAATGAAATCTATGTCATCAGGCCCGTAGCAGCATAATGAGTGGATTCAGGTATGATGATTCTAACTGAAATAAGTCACACAGAAAAAGAAACATCATAAGATATCACTAATACACGGAATGTAAACTTGGCTACACAGGAACTGGATTACAAAACACAACAGGGTCTCAAATTTAGAAAACCAACTTATGCTTGCTTAAGGGGAAAGGTGAGTTGGGGTGCTCCATAGAACCAGCGATTGAAATGAGCACAGATAAAGTTCCTTAAGCCAAATATGGAATAGACAAGAGCTACTCCTTGCTCAACGAAATGGACTCAACACCCCATATTAAACGCCTAAGAATGTCCCTGACTGGTAAGTATCTTAAAACTTATGGATTGCTATGTCTCCGAAAGAGAATCCAGCTTGTGGACAGGGGCATAAATGCAGCAGTCATAGGATTGGAGAGGTTTGGTGAGCAAATGAAGACCCTTTGAAGTCATATTGCCGGGTACCCATTCCACGGGTCTCAACTCTCCGGGTTTAAGGGATTCTTCCTTCAGCTAAAACATGTATGTGGAACCCAGAGTATGATCAACCGTGTGATCGGGAGACGTGTTCCAATATGTCTCAGTTCTCGTCCCCTGGTACGCGGGTGCAACATTCCAGACGCTTTACTAACACTCTCCCGACTTGGAGAGTCAGTGCCTTTAACCTCCTGTTTGGCCCAGTTTGCAATTTCTGCGGAAGATGAACAGGAATAGGGAGAACCAATGAGAGACTAGGTGGAGGTGTGTGGACGGGCAAATTTAACTCTCATTTTCCACCAGGAATAGGAATTAACCAAAGGCTCAGAGTGCCGTGCTGGAACCAGATTAGGGCCTGAAGCAATCCTGCGGTGTTGCGGCCAGCTCACAAGAAAGCGAGTTGAAGAAAGGAGCTCAGGGGCACTGTAATTCACAAACCTTCAGAGTTATAAATGACAGCTATCGTCCAAAAATATACTGAAGTAAGGGTGCCAAGAGGACTTGAAGGCGGGGCAGAATTGCAGGAAACCGATTTCAGGAGGTAGACTGGAATTACATTTAAAGCATAGGAAAGGAGGCAGAACGTGGACAATGATGCACTTGGCCAAAAAGGGCGTATGCGTTTTTTCCTGAATATATTCAGGAAAAAACGCATACGCCCTTTTTGGCCAACCAAGCAAGCTTGCAAAGGAAATCTGCACTACAATGAAGTCTCACTTCCCCCCTGTCAAAAGGGCCATCTGAAAAAAGTGTAAAATCCAGAAAGGCAGGACAGGCCATGGAGAACTGGGAGCCTTGTTATGCTGATGGGCGGGATGTAAATTGCCAAGAGCCACTCGGGAGAGGTGTATGGTGTTTCCTGAAACATCTAAAAAACAAAGCAACAGAGCCTAGGGCACTTCCACTTATGGTCCTATAGCTTAGGGAAATTAAAATCAAAAAGACACAGCCACCCCAAAGTTTGGGACGGCTCTGTTTACAAGAACGTCATTTACGTTACAAGTACAATATCACAGAAAGTGAAAAATGGATAAAGAATTTGTGGTACTTACGTACAATGCAATATCACTCAGCAATGAAATCTATGTCATCAGGCCCATAGCAGCATAATGAGTGGATTCAGGTATGATGATTCTAAATGAAATAAGTCACACAGAAAAAGAAACATCATAAGATATCACTAATACACGGAATGTAAACTTGGCTACACAGGAACTGGATTACAAAACAGAACAGGGTCTCAAATTTAGAAAACCAACTTATGCTTGCTTAAGGGGAAAGGTGAGTTGGGGTGCTGCATAAAACCAGAGATTGAAATGAGCACAGATAAAGTTCCTAAAGCCAAATATGGAATAGACAAGAACTATTCCTTGCTCAACGAAATGGACTCAACACCCCATATTAAACGCCTAAGAATGTACCTGACTAGTAAGTATCTTAAAACCTATGGATTGCTATGTCTCTGAAAGGAAATCAAGCGTGTGTACAGGGGCATAAACGCAGCAGTGATAGGATTGGAGAGGTTCGGTGAGCAAATGAAGACCCTTTGATGTCATATTGCATGGTACCCATTCCACGGGTCTCAACTCTCCAGGTTTAAGGGATTCTTCCTTCAGCTAAAACATGCACGTGGAACCCAGAGTATGATCAACCGTGTGATCGGGAGACGTGTTCCAATATGTCTCAGTTCTCGTTCCCTGGTACTCGGGTGCAACATTCCAGACGCTTTCCTAACACTCTCCCGACTTGGAGAGTCAGTGCCTTTAACCTCCTGTTTGGCCCAGTTTGCAATTTCTGCGGAAGATGAACAGGAATAGGGAGAACCAATGAGAGACTAGCTGGAGGTGTCTGGACGGGCAAATTTAACTCTCATTTCCCACCAGGAAGAGGAATTAACCAAAGGCTCAGCGTGCCGTGCCGGAACCAGATTAGGGCCTGAAGCAATCCTGCGGTGTTGCGGCCAGCTCACAAGAAAGCGAGTTGAAGAACGGAGCTCAGGGGCACTGTAATTCACAAACCTGCAGAGTTATAAATGACAGCTATCGTCCAAAAATATACTGAAGTAAGGCTGCCAAGAGGACTTGAAAGCGGGGCAGAATTGCAGGAAACCGATTTCAGGAGGTAGACTGGAATTGCATTTAAAGCATAGGAAAAGAGGCAGAACGTCCACAATGATGCACTTGGCCAAAAAGGGCGTATGCGTTTTTTCCTGAGTATATTCAGGAAAAAACGCATACGCCCTTTTTGGGCAACCAAGCAAGCTTGCAAAGGAAATCTGCACTACAATGAAGTCTCACTTCCCCCTGGTCAAAAGGGCCATCTGAAAAAAGTGTAAAATCCAGAAAGGCAGGACAGGCCATGGAGACCTGGGAGCCTTGTTATGCTGATGCGCGGGATGTAAATTGCCAACAGCCACTCGGGAGAAGTGTATGGTGTTTCCTGAAACATCTAAAAAACAAAGCAACAGAGCGTAGGGCACTTCCACTTATGGTCCTATAGCTTAGGGAAATTAAAATCAAAAAGACACAGCCACCCCAAAGTTTCGGACGACTCTGTTTACAAGAACCTCGTTTACGGGACAAGTTCAATATCGCAGAAAGCGAAAAATGGATAAAGAAGTTGTGGTACTTACGTACAATGCAATATCACTCAGCAATGAAATCTATGTCATCAGGCCCGTAGCAGCATAATGAGTGGATTCAGGTATGATGATTCTAACTGAAATAAGTCACACAGAAAAAGAAACATCATAAGATATCACTAATACACGGAATGTAAACTTGGCTACACAGGAACTGGATTACAAAACACAACAGGGTCTCAAATTTAGAAAACCAACTTATGCTTGCTTAAGGGGAAAGGTGAGTTGAGGTGCTGCATAAAACCAGAGATTGAAATGAGCACAGATAAAGTTCCTTAAGCCAAATATGGAATAGACAAGAACTACTCCTTGCTCAACGAAATGGACTCAACACCCCATATTAAACGCCTAAGAATGTACCTGACTAGTAAGTATCTTAAAACCTATGGATTGCTATGTCTCTGAAAGAAAATCAAGCGTGTGTACAGGGGCATAAACGCAGCAGTGATAGGATTGGAGAGGTTCGGTGAGCAAATGAAGACCCTTTGATGTCATATTGCATGGTACCCATTCCACGGGTCTCAACTCTCCAGGTTTAAGGGATTCTTCCTTCAGCTAAAACATGCACGTGGAACCCAGAGTATGATCAACCGTGTGATCGGGAGACGTGTTCCAATATGTCTCAGTTCTCGTCCCCTGGTACTCGGGTGCAACATTCCAGACGCTTTACTAACACTCTCCCGACTTGGAGAGTCAGTGCCTTTAACCTCCTGTTTGGCCCATTTGCAATTTCTGAAGAAGATGAACAGGAATAGGGAGAACCAAAGAGAGACTAGCTGGAGGTGTCTGGACGGGCAAATTTAACTCTCATTTCCCACCAGGAAGAGGAATTAACCAAAGGCTCAGCGTGCCGTGCCGGAACCAGATTAGGGCCTGAAGCAATCCTGCGGTGTTGTGGCCAGCTCACAAAAAAGCGAGTTGAAGAAAGGAGCTCAGGGGCACTGTAATTCACAAACCTGCAGAGTTATAAATGACAGCTATCGTCCAAAAATATACTGAAGTAAGGCTGCCAAGAGGACTTGAAAGCGGGGCAGAATTGCAGGCAACCGATTTCAGGAGGTAGACTGGAATTGCATTTAAAGCATAGGAAAAGAGGCAGAACGTCCACAATGATGCACTTGGCCAAAAAGGGCGTATGCGTTTTTTCCTGAATATATTCAGGAAAAAACGCATACGCCCTTTTTGGCCAACCAAGCAAGCTTGCAAAGGAAATCTGTACTACAATGAAGTCTCACTTCCCCCCGGGCAAAAGGGCCATCTGAAAAAAGTATAAATCCAGAAAGGCAGGACAGGCTATGGAGAACTGGGAGCCTTGTTATGCTGATGGGCGGGATGTAAATTGCCAACAGCCACTCCAGAGAAGTGTATGGTGTTTCCTGAAACATCTAAAAAACAAAGCAACAGAACCTAGGGCACTTCCACTTCTGGTCCTATAGCTTAGGAAAAAAAATCAAAAAGACACAGCCACCCCAAAGTTTGGGACGACTCTGTTTACAAGAACCTCCTTTACGCTAAAAGTTCAATATCGCAGAAAGCAAAAAATGGATAAAGAAGTTGTGGTACTTACGTACAATGCAATATCACTCAGCAATGAAATCTATGTCATCAGGCCCGTAGCAGCATAATGAGTGGATTCAGGTATGATGATTCTAACTGAAATAAGTCACACAGAAAAAGAAACATCATAAGATATCACTAATACACGGAATGTAAACTTGGCTACACAGGAACTGGATTACAAAACACAACAGGGTCTCAAATTTAGAAAACCAACTTATGCTTGCTTAAGGGGAAAGGTGAGTTGGGGTGCTCCATAGAACCAGCGATTGAAATGAGCACAGATAAAGTTCCTTAAGCCAAATATGGAATAGACAAGAGCTACTCCTTGCTCAACGAAATGGACTCAACACCCCATATTAAACGCCTAAGAATGTCCCTGACTGGTAAGTATCTTAAAACTTATGGATTGCTATGTCTCCGAAAGAGAATCCAGCTTGTGGACAGGGGCATAAATGCAGCAGTCATAGGATTGGAGAGGTTTGGTGAGCAAATGAAGACCCTTTGAAGTCATATTGCCGGGTACCCATTCCACGGGTCTCAACTCTCCGGGTTTAAGGGATTCTTCCTTCAGCTAAAACGTGTATGTGGAACCCAGAGTATGATCAACCGTGTGATCGGGAGACGTGTTCCAATATGTCTCAGTTCTCGTCCCCTGGTACGCGGGTGCAACATTCCACACACTTTACTAACACTCTCCCGACTTGGAGAGTCAGTGCCTTTAACCTCCTGTTTGGCCCAGTTTGCAATTTCTGCGGAAGATGAACAGGAATAGGGAGAACCAATGAGAGACTAGGTGGAGGTGTGTGGACGGGCAAATTTAACTCTCATTTTCCACCAGGAATAGGAATTAACCAAAGGCTCAGAGTGCCGTGCTGGAACCAGATTAGGGCCTGAAGCAATCCTGCGGTGTTGCGGCCAGCTCACAAGAAAGCGAGTTGAAGAAAGGAGCTCAGGGGCACTGTAATTCACAAACCTTCAGAGTTATAAATGACAGCTATCGTCCAAAAATATACTGAAGTAAGGGTGCCAAGAGTACTTGAAGGCGGGGCAGAATTGCAGGAAACCGATTTCAGGAGGTAGACTGGAATTACATTTAAAGCATAGGAAAGGAGGCAGAACGTGGACAATGATGCACTTGGCCAAAAAGGGCATATGCGATTTTTCCTGAATATATTCAGGAAAAAACGCATACGCCCTTTTTGGCCAACCAAGCAAGCTTGCAAAAGAAATCTGCACTACAATGAAGTCTCACTTCCCCCCTGTCAAAAGGGCCATCTGAAAAAAGTGTAAAATCCAGAAAGGCAGGACAGGCCATGGAGAACTGGGAGCCTTGTTATGCTGATGGGCGGGATGTAAATTGCCAACAGCCACTGGGGAGAGGTGTATGGTGTTTCCTGAAACATCTAAAAAACAAAGCAACAGAGCCTAGGGCATTTCCACTTATGGTCCTATAGCTTAGGGAAATTAAAATCAAAAAGACAGAGCCACCCCAAAGTTTGGGACGGCTCTCTTTACAAGAAACTCGTTTATGGTACAAGTTCAATATCGCAGAAAGTGAAAAATGGATAAAGAAGTTGTGATACTTACGTACAATGCAATATCACTCAGCAATGAAATCTATGTCATCAGGCCCATAGCAGCATAATGAGTGTATTTAGGTATGATGATTCTAACTGAAATAAGTCACACAGAAAAAGAAACATCATAAGATATCTCTAATACACGGGATGTAAACTTGGCTACACAGGAACTGGATTACAAAACAGAACAGGGTCTCAAATTTAGAAAACCAACTTATGCTTGCTTAAGGGGAAAGGTGAGTTGGGGTGCTGCATAAAACCAGAGATTGAAATGAGCACAGATAAAGTTCCTTAAGCCAAATATGGAATAGACAAGAACTACTCCTTGCTAAAGGAAATGGACTCAACAGCCCATATTAAACGCCTAAGAATGTACCTGACTAGTAAGTATCTTAAAACCTATGGATTGCTATGTCTCTGAAAGAAAATCAAGCATGTGTACAGGGGCATAAACACAGCAGTGATAGGATTGGAGAGGTTTGGTGAGCAAATGAAGACCCTTTGAAGTCATATTGCATGGTACCCTTTCCACGGGTCTCAACTCTCCAGGTTTAAGGGATTCTTCCTTCAGCTAAAACATGCATGTGGAACCCAGACTATGATCAACCGTGTGATCGGGAGACGTGTTCCAATATGTCTCAGTTCTCGACCCCGGTACTCTGGTGCAACATTCCAGACGCTTTACTAACACTCTCCTGACTTGGAAAGTCAGTGCCTTTAACCTCCTGTTTGGCCCATTTGCAATTTCTGCAGAAGATGAACAGGAATAGGGAGAACCAATGAGAGACTAGCTGGAGGTGTCTGGACGGGCAAATTTAACTCTCATTTCCCACCAGGAAGAGGAGTTAACCAAAGGCTCAGCGTGCCGTGCCGGAACCAGATTAGGGCCTGAAGCAATCCTGCAGTGTTGCGGCCAGCTCACAAGAAAGCGAGTTGAAGAAAGGAGCTCAGGGGCAGTGTAATTCACAAACCTGCAGAGTTATAAATGACAGCTATCGTCCAAAAATATACTGAAGTAAGGCTGCCAAGAGGACTTGAAAGCGGGGCAGAATTGCAGGAAACCGATTTCAGGAGGTAGACTGGAATTGCATTTAAAGCATAGGAAAAGAGGCAGAACGTCCACAATGATGCACTTGGCCAAAAAGGGCGTATGCGTTTTTTCCTGAATATATTCAGGAAAAAACGCATACACCCTTTTTGGCCAACCAAGCAAGCTTGCAAAGTTAATCTGCACTACAATGAAGTCTCACTTCCCCCGGTCAAAAGGGCCATCTGAAAAAAGTGTAAAATCCAAACAGGCAGGACAGGCCATGGAGAACTGGGAGCCTTGTTATGCTGATGGGCGGTATGTAAATTGCCAACAGCCACTTGGGAGAAGTGTATGGTGTGTCCTTAAACATCTAAAAAACAAAGCATCAGAGCCTAGGGCACTTCCACTTATGGTCCTATAGCTTAGGGAAATTCAAATCAAAAAGACACAGCCACCCCAAAGTTTGGGACGGCTCTGTTTACAAGAACCTCGTTTACTGTACAAGTTCAATAGCGCAGAAAGTGAAATATGGATAAAGAAGTTGTGGTACTTACGTACAATGCAATATCACTCAGCAATGAAATCTATGTCATCAGGCCCGTAGCAGCATAATGAGTGGATTCAGGTATGATGATTCTAACTGAAATAAGTCACACAGAAAAAGAAACATCATAAGATATCACCAATACACAAAATGTAAACTTGGCTACACAGGAACTGGATTACAAAACAGAACAGGGTCTCAAATTTAGAAAACCAACTTATGCTTGCTTAAGCGAAAAGGTGAGTTGGGGTGCTGCATCAAACCAGAGATTGAAATGAGCACAGATAACGTTCCTTAAGCCAAATATGGAATAGACAAGAGCTACTCCTTGCTCAACGAAATGGACTCAACACCCCATATTAAATGCCTAAGAATGTAACTGACTAGTAAGTATCTTAAAACCTATGGATTGCTATGTCTCTGAAAGAAAATCAAGCGTGTGTACAGGGGCATAAACGCAGCAGTGATAGGATTGGAGAGGTTTGGTGAGCAAATGAAGACCCTTTGAAGTCATACTGCATGGTACCCATTCCACGGGTCTCAACTCTCCAGGTTTAAGGGATTCTTCCTTCAGTTAAAACATGCACGTGGAACCCAGAGTATGATCAACCGTGTGATCGGGAGACGTGTTCCAATATGTCTCAGTTCTCGTCCCCTGGTACTCGGCTGCAACATTCCAGACGCTTTACTAACACTCTCCCGACTTGGAGAGTCAGTGCCTTTAACCTCCTGTTTGGCCCAGTTTGCAATTTCTGCGGAAGATGAACAGGAGTACGGAGAGCCAAAGAGAGACTAGCTGGAGGTGTCTGGACGGGCAAATTTAACTCTCATTTCCCACCAGGAAGAGGAATTAACCAAAGGCTCAGCGTGCCGTGCCGGAACCAGATTAGGGCCTGAAGCAATCCTGCGGTGTAGCGGCCAGCTCAGAAGAAAGCGAGTTGAAGAAAGGAGCTCAGGGGCACTGTAATTCACAAACCTGCAGAGTTATAAATGACAGCTATCGTCCAAAAATATACTGAAGTAAGGCTGCCAAGAGGACCTGAAAGCGGGGCAGAATTGCAGGAAACCGATTTCAGGAGGTAGACTGGAATTGCATTTAAAGCATAGGAAAAGAGGCAGAACGTCCACAATGATGCACTTGGCCAAAAAGGGCGTATGCGTTTTTTCCTGAATATATTCAGGAAAACACGCATACGCCCTTTTTGGCCAACCAAGCAAGCTTGCAAAGGAAATCTGTACTATAATGAAGTCTCCCTTCCCCCGGTCAAAAGGGCCATCTGAAAAAAGTGTAAAATCCAGAAAGGCAGGACAGGCCATGGAGAACTGGGAGCCTTGTTATGCTGATGGGCGGGACGTAAATTGCCAACAGCCACTCGGGAGAGGTGTATGGTGTTTCCTGAAACATCTAAAAAACAAGCAACAGAGCCTAGGGCACTTCCACTTATGGTGCTGTAGCTTAGGGAAAGTAAAATCAAAAAGACACAACCACCCCAAAGTTTGGGACAGCTCTCTTAACAGGAACCTCATTTACGGTACAAGTTCAATATCGCAGAAAGTGAAAAATGGATAAAGAAGTTGTGGTACTTACGTACAATGCAATATCACTCAGCAATGAAATCTATGTCATCAAGCCCGTAGCAGCATAATGAGTGGTTTCAGGTCTGATGATTCTAACTGAAATAAGTCACACAGAAAAAGAAACATCATAAGATATCACTAATACACGGAATGTGAACTTGGCTACACATGAACTGAATTATAAAACAGAACAGGGTCTCAAGTTTAGAAAAGCAACTTATGCTTTTTTAAGGGGGAAGGTGAGTTGGGGTGCTGCATAAAACCAGAGTTTGACATTAGCACAGATACTGTTCCATAAGCCAAATGTGTAATAGACAAGACCTACCCCTTGCTCAACAAAATGGACTCAACAATGAGGTATCACCTCACACCTGATAGAATGGGCATCATCAGAAAATCTACAAACAATAAATGCTGGAAAGGGTGTGGAGAAAAGGAACCCTCTTCCACTATTGTTGGGAATATAAATTGTTACATTCACTATGGAGAACAATATGGAGTTTCTTAAGAAACTAACAATAGAATTACCATATGATACAGCAATCCCAGTACTGGACATATACCCAGACAAAACCATAAATCAAAAAGAGACATTCACCGCAATGTTCATTGCATCACTATTTACAATATCGAGGTAATGGAAGCAACCTAAATGCCCACAGACAGACGAATGCATAAAGCTGTGGTACGTATATAAAATGGAATATTACTAAGCCATGAAAAGGAATGAAATTGGGTCATTTGTAGAGACGTCGATGGATCTAGAGACTGTCATACAGAGTGAAGTAAGTCAGAAAGAGAAAAACAAATCTTGTATATTCATGCATATATGTGGAACCTAGAAAAACCGTACAGATTAACCATTTTGCAAGGCATAAATAGAGCAACAGATGTAGACAACAAATGTATGGACAACAAGGGGGGAAAGCTGTTGGGGGGGTGGTGGTGGGAGGAGTTGAGAGACTGGGATTGGCATGTATACATTTATATGTATAAAATAGATAACCAATAAGAACCTGCTGTATAAAAATATAAAATAAAATTCACAATTGAAAAGAAATAAAATTTAAAAAATAAAACAGAAAAAACAATTATTCCCTTCACATACATGTATTTATATGAATAAATTATTTCCATGCTTCTATCTGTAAATACAAAAAAGAGGAATAAAATCTACCTTGAACCAAAAACGAAAAAGAGAAAAAAAACACAGAACCCACCAGTTCCACAGAGGAAAACCGTATCAGGGCACTTGCTCCAGTTGTAAACAATTCTGAAGTTGGTCAGTGGTGGGGAATCATCTCCCATTCAGCCAGCAGCCCCCACGCAACAAGCGTCCTCATTGCAAAGCTGGGGCACCGTGCCGAGGCATCTGTGAGTAAACGTGAGCTGAGCCCCAGGCCAGTTGCTGCTGAACTATTCCCACCCGTCCCAGGTAAAACACCTGAATATATACAAGGACTTGAAAGCCTAGAGGAAGGGCCATAGAGCCACACGAGTGACAGCATGCCGGCCGACTTGGTGCCTGCAGGCCAGCCAGGATGGTCCTGGCCCTGGGTGCTCTTCTGGAAGATTTCCATTTCCCTGCCTGAGATACCCGTCCTGTCCCTGCCCCCACTGCTTTTTTCCTTCCTCACCTCTGCCCAGGGAGAAATTCCAGCAGCAGGTATGGGTGACACATCCTCTTCTTCAGCAGGTGGCAGCCTGGCACCTGCTGCAGAAAGTCCAGCAGAGCCCCACTCACACTGGGCCACCCACAAAGCCGTGGCCTCTCACTCCCTCCCACCAGCCCAGCCCCGAGACTGCTGACAGGGCAGAGAAAATGGCGTCAGGCACGGCTGCAGGGGCTCTTGCTGCCTGGAGTGGTATTTATATTGATCTCAACCCAGGCACACCTGGGGAGGGCTGGCCGGCACGGTTAGGCTGCCCAGCTCAGCCAATCATCACCCCTCAGGGGCTCACAGTTGCAGAAAATGGAACTTGCTGAACCGGCCAGGTCCAAGGAACAGGTGTGGGCTCCTGAGAGTCAGGATAGACAAGGGGCTGCAGCTTTGGCTTGTTTTCTAATCATTTTATCTGGCCCATGAGTGGGAGACAACTTCAAGAAAACCCTCTCCTAATGAGAGGAACCCAGGAGTCAGGGAGAGGAGGGGTGGGTGGTGGTTGGAGACAGAGGCCTGGTGCCCCGGGTGCAGTGGAAGTCTCTGGAAGACCAGGTGGAGGGAGGCCGCACAGATTGATGCCCAGGGTCACAGACCTGTCGCAGCTGCTGTTTGTTAGTTCAAGTCCTGCTCTGAGGTGCTCTGTGTCAGCTCTGAGCGACAGGTGAGCTGGGGGTGCGCTGCAATGAGGGCTATGTGCACGGTTCCTGTGTGCCCAGCCCTGCCACAGTACCTGCAAGGGTAGCTCTGTATCCTGGGAGGGGCCTGACCACGAGAGCCCCGTGGGCTGGGGTGGGGGTGGGGTACCTGCCCAGGTGAGCTCCATATTCTGGGATTGGTCTGACCACGAGAGCCCCATGGGCTGCTGGGGACCTGGTAAAGGATGTCAGGACAGTCAGTGAAGCCACCGAGGATATACCTCCAGTTGCTCCTAATTCCTACACCCTGCTGGTCATTCTACCAACCACCAGGACATGGTATTCTGTATTAGTCTTCAATGATGCCTTCTTTTGTATTCCATTAGTCCCAGAGTCACAAGAAATTTTGGCTTGTGAGTGGCAGGACTCAACATACAACTAAAACAATACTTCCGGGCCGTCTTGCCCCAAGGGTGCAAAAATTCCCACACCATTTTTGGGGAAACCTTAGCTAAAGACCTAAAAGTTCTACCTCTGGAAAAGGAAACCCTCCTTCAGTACGCAGACGACATTCTGATCGCCAGCCCTACTAAGGAGGCCTCTGAACTACCAAGCCAATAAAGGATAGAAGTTGTCCAAGAAAAAGCTCAAATATCACAGACTGCGGTGACCTGCCTGGGCTTCATTCTCACAGAAGGTCAGAGAAGCCCATCCCAGGAAAGGGAAGAAACCATTTTTGGCCTTACTCCTTTCTAAAACTAGAAGACAGCTTAGGGGTTCCTGGGGAGGCCAGGGTTTGCTGCTTCTGGATCCCTAACTGCAGTCTACTAGCTGGGCCATTATATGAAACACTGAAAGGAAAAGATGATGATCCTTTTGAATAGAATCCAGAAGTGGCCTTTCAAGAATGGAAAGAGCAGTCAATTCAGACCCTTGCCCTGGAACTCCCTAATTTAGCTAAACCCTTTGACCTTTACATTCCTGGTGAAAGGTGAATCGCCATTGGAGAATTAGTGCAAAAACTGGGACCACTTGAAATGGAACAATGCAAGAATGCCATCCAGGTAGGATAAACTACGGTCACCAAGGGGCTTGGCCCACTGCCGCATCTGGCCAAGATACTGGCAGTATCTAAAAACCTGGAAATCAGCAGCCCAAAAGGCCACCTCCCTCCTAAGGGAAAAGGACCCCACGTGGTGATCCTAACCACCAACCATGCCCTGAAGTTGCAGGGTTTGCTCCGTGGGCACACCAACCTCGAGTGAGGAGGCCCTCCAACTCCAACATCCAGAGAGATAACCGGGGGCAACAGGACACCATGACGACTCGTGTGAACATCACTTGACCTGGAGTTTCTCTCATAAAACAACAAGAGTGTGTCCCAAAAGAGTAGACTACTGCTTGCAGGACTTACTGCACCCAGAGGGGAGCTAATAATCTTGGCGGGGGAACCGTATATCACACTGTCACCATAGAAAAGCCTACAGACACCGTGATGATGGTGGCCAATAAGACTGGCTGGACTCCTGTTTACTTCAAAAGGCTGTTGACTCAGTGGCCATCATGGTCCTTGATCACCACTGACCCTGGACTGTCTGGGAGTTGAGCGGGCAGGGCTCTGACACCTGGTGCTGTTTGTACGTTAATTCAGGGGCCTAATTGAAGAAAGCGCAGACTACTGGTCAGAGCATCTAGGCTGGCAGAAACGGTCAGCCTAAGGTGGCCGAACAAATGTGGGGCGGGGTGAAACCGGCCCCCACAGCGTCTCTGCACATCTCTTTCCTGGACCCTTAAAGGTCATTAGAATCTATAACGCTTCCAATGCTGGTGCTCAGGTGGACGAGCAGGGAGGCAGGGGGCCTGGGGACAATCAACGTCACCTGGAGGCTGCTGGGGAGAAGCTCTGACCCTCGCCCCTTGGTATGAGGGCTCCCAACTCAGCACTCAGCAGTTACAGAAGAAGGGTCTGCACCCTCAGCACTCCAAGAATGAGGAACGGGACAAAAGGCAGAGGAGGGGTTTGTCCCCAGCAAAGCCCATTAAAAATCCCTGGGAGATAAAAATAGAATCTGGGCAATAAAGTCAAGTCTAACCTTTTTTATCCTTTGTGCTTTGTCTAATTTCATGTGCTCCTAGGGTCCCGCATGCAGAGGTTCCACACCCGGCACTTCAGACCAGATTTCCTAGTGCAGAATGGCTGGGTCGACACCTCAGCTCCTGGGGCCCAGTGCAGACTCCGCGATATAGAGCCTGAGCTGCAGCCAACCCGGCCCTCGAGAGCTCCGCCCCCTCCCTCCCACTGACTCTGACAGGATCTCTACACAGCAGCCCAGCCCACAGCCCACGGGGTAGTGCATGCTCTCACCTCTCCATTCTCTGATCAAAATATAAAGTTTCCTTTGCTTGTGAACCAAACTCAGTCTCGATCTGTTGGCCCCAATGACACTGCGCAGGGGGACACTTGTTGAGGTCCACTCTGGAGGATCAGTAACAGAAATTGAGACTATTGTAACCTCAATGAACAGATGTGTGAGCCAAACTGTAGTTAACATAGAACAGTGTATAAGGCTCGGGTAAAATAAGATGTTTCTAACGCTTCCATTGGATATTTCCATCACTTTATTATAAGCAAGTTCAGTGAAAAGGTTTGTCTTATTTGTCAGGTCAACATTAGAGAAACGAAGTGATTTCTTTCCAAGGATGTACATCTAATAATCTTGGTTAAAGCTTCAATCTTGTTTTAAATGCTTTTCCATTGAAAATGATACCTCTCTTTCAGCTCCCCCATTTCTGAGAAGTATAAAATCTTATAATTTATTATTACCAAAGGGGAAAGGTCGGAGGAGGGATAAATTAACAGTTTGGGATTAACACATACACACTGCTATGTATAAAATAGATCATCAACAAGGAACTACTGTATAGCACAGGGAACTACACTCAACATTTTGCAATAACCTATAAGGGGAAATAATCTGAAAAAGAATAGATATTTTTATTGACATCATCTATCAATGACAGTTAAAGTGTAACCTAAGGGAAGCTGGTGGTGAGTGCTTCTGACCCTGAAGACTTCAATCATCTAAAGTTTGGACTCTGCCTACTTCCCAAGGCCCTTAATGAACATATGTGTAGCCGTAGCTTAAAAAATTCCCCAGTTTGGGTTTCGGGGAGACACTGATTTTGAAAAAGCCCTGGTGTTCTCCTTACATGAATGGGACTCTTCCTACTGCTAAAACATGTCTGTCACACCCAGAGGATGGTATACCGTCTGATCGGGAAGAGTTTGGAAAAGGCATCTCATCTCCTCATCTCCTGGTGCTCGGGTTCACCCATCCAGCGTCTTTACTAACAGTCTCCCCACTTGGAGATGGCAGCACTGTCAACATCCTGTTGCGTACAGTTTGGAATTTGTCCAGAGGATGAAGCGGAAGGATGAGGAACAATGAGAGACAAGTCCTAGGTGTTCAGACAGGCACATGTCACTCTAATTTCCAATCAGGAAGACGAATTGACCAAAGGCTAGGGTTGCCCATGGAAACAGTATAGGGCTTGAGGAAATCCCGCTGCTTTGTGGTCAGTTCCCATAAACACAAGTTGAACAATGGAACTCAGGGGCAGTAAAATTCACAAAACTGCAGAGTTGAAAATATCCATCACTGAAAAATGTCTTGAGGAAAGTCAGAGAAAAGGACTTGTAAGCAAGGGAGAATGGCAGGAAAGGGATTTGAGGAGGTAGAAAGGACTCACCATTAAGCACAAGAAAAGGAGCTGAACATTGCCAACATTGCAGTTGGCCAAAAAGGGTGTATGCGTTTTTTTCTGTATATATTCAAGAAAAGGGCATACACTTTTTTAGCCAACCAAACAGGTGGGCACTGGAAGTCAATACTACAAAAGATATCACTTCGCATCAGTCAGAAGAGCCATCCTCATAAAGCGTAAACAACAGAAATGCAGGACAGGGCAAGGAGAAGAGGGAGCCCTGTGAGACTTATAGTGGAAATATATATTGCCAACGGCCATTCTGGAGAAGTGTATTGTGTTTACTAAAGCATCTAAAAAATGAGCTACAGAGCATAGGGCACTTGCACTCATGGGCGTATATCTTGGGAAAAACAAAAATCGAGAGGACACAGGCACCCCAATGTTTACCCCCTCTCTGTTTAAAAGATCCTCGACTAGGATATAACTTAAATGTCCCTGGAGAGAAAAAATGGATAGAGATGTGGTACTTAGGTAGAGTGGAATATTATTCAGCCTGGAAATCAATGAAATATGGCCAGTTGTAACAACTCCGGAGGAGTTACGTATGATCATTCTAAGTGACATAATTCAAAAAGATAAAGACACATATCATAAGATATCACTTAAAGGTGGAATCCAAAATGGCTACACATGAAATAAATTACAAAACAAAAACATAGTCAAATATGTAGAAAACACGCATAAGGCTGCTAAACGGGAAAGGTGGGGAGGGGTGAGGCATCATCCAGGAGGTTGAAATTAGCAAAGATACCATTCCAAATACCAAACTGATAATCAACAAGGCCTACACAGTAGCTAAAAGAACTGCACTCAGCACACTCAAGTCACCGGAAAAGAATATATACGACTGGTAAGAATCTGAAAAAGAATTTACTGATGTCTCTCTGTACGTGAATCAAGTGGATGTACAGCAGCAAGAAACAGAGCTTTGAAAATCAGCTGTAACCAATATAGTAATAAATTGAAAAAAATAAACGACAGAGAGACAGAGAAAACCTCTTACAACTTTTCCTCAGGGCCGGTGATGCAACATGGATTGAACACATCTAGACCCACAGCAGGATGAGACATAAGGCTGGAAACTGTTTGCACTAAGAGAAATGTGAGGTTGGGTGAGGAAATGCACACCCTTTAAAGTAATACTACCTGGTACCCATTCAATGGGTCCCAAATCTGCAGGTTCAAAGGATCTTCCTACAGCTAAAACATGCATGGAAAACCCACAGGACTGTACACCATGTGATCGGGAGATGTGTCTAAAATGCAGCTCATTTATCCTCTCCTGGTGCTCCTGTTCACCTTTCCAGCCACGTTACTTAGAACCTCCCCACTTGGAGAATCAGCACATTTCAACTTCTGTTTCACACATTTTGCAAATTGTGAGGAGGATGAACAGGAAGAGGGGGAACCAATGAGAGAATAGTTGTAGGGGTTTGGACGGGCACATATCACTCTAATTTCCCATTAAGAATAAGAATTGAAAAAAGGCTCAGCCCGCCTCGCCCGAGCCAAAATAGGGCCTGAAGCAATCCTGCGGCTTTGAGGCCAGCTCACAAAAGAGCAACTTAAAAAATGGAGCTCAGGGTCACTGCAATTCACAAACCTGCAGAGTTATAAATGAAAACTAACGTCCAAAAATATGTTGAGGTAAGGCAAAGAAGAGGATCTGAATGCAAGACAGAATTGTAAGAAACAGATTTCAAGAGATAGATTGGACTCGTCTTTAAAGCACATGAAAAGCGGCAGAATTTCGACAATGATGCAGTTGGCCCAAAAGGGCGTATGCGTTTTTTCCTGATTATATCCAGGAAAAAACGCATACACACTTTATGGGCAACGAAGCAAGCAAGCAATGCAAATGTGCACAACAAAGAAGTCTCATTACCCACTGGTCAAAAGGGCCATCCTAAAAAATTGTAAAAACCAGAAATGCAGGACAGGCCATGGAGAACAGGGAGCCTTTATACGCTGATGGGCAGTGTGTGAACTGCCGAGAGCCACTCTGGAGAAGTGTATGGTGGTTCCTAAATCATCTAAAAAACAGAGCTACAGAGCATAGGACACTTCCAATCATGGGAGTATATCTAGGGAAGTCTAAAAATCAACAAGACACAAGCACACCACAGTTTAGGGCTACTCTGTTTACAAGAACCTCAACTTCAGTACACCTTAAATATCCCAGGAAAGAGAACAATGGATAAAGAAGATGCGGTACTTATGTACAATGGAATATCTCTTCACCATGAAATCAATGTAATAAGGCTAGTAGAAGGATAAAGAGTGGATTTAGGTCCGATAATACTACTTGAAATAAGTCAAACAGAAAAAGAAACATATCATAAGATATCACTTATAGAGGGAGGGTAAATATGGCTGCACAAGAAATGAATTACAGAACAGAACAGTGTCTCACATTTAGAAAACACACTTATTTCAGCTTAAGGGGAAAGGAGAGGTGGGGTGATGCATAAAACCAGAGTTTGAAATTAGCACAGATACCGTTCAATAAACCAAATAGATATTAGACAAGATCTACACCTTGCTCAATGAACTGGCCTCAACACACCCTATACACCACAGAGAAATATATCTGAGTAATAAGAATCTTAAAACCCATGTATTGATATATCTCCATAAGGGAATCAAGTGTGTGCAGAGCGGCACAAACACAGCAGTGAAAATGAGCTAAACCCCATTATAGAAATAAATTTTAAAAACAAAACGCAGAAACAATGAAAGAGAGAAAAATTCTTACAAAATTCGCTCAGGGGCTGTGATGCAACCTGGATTGACCACATATAAACCCACAGCTGGATAAGACATAAGGCTGGACACTTGGGGCTGAGAGGATTGGTGAGCTTTGGTGAGCAACTGCCAAAAGTTTAATGCAATACTTCATGCTACTCATTCCAAGGGTCCCAACACTCCAGGTTGAAGGGAATCTTCCTACAGCTAAACCATGCTTGGGAAACCCAGCGACTGGTATACCATATGATCGGGAAAGGTTTCTAAAACGCACCTCATTTTTCCTCTCCTGGGGCTCCGGATCGATATTCCAGCTGCTTTACTAAAATATCCCCACATGGACAGTCAATGCCTTTAAGTTCTGGTATCGAACAGTCTGCAGTTAGTGTGGAGGATGAATGGGAATAGGGGGAACCAGTGAGAAACTAGCTGTAGCGGTTTCAATGGGCACATGTCACTCTAATTTCATATCAGTAAGAAGAATAAACCAAAGGCACAGCAAGGTGCCCCAGAAGAACAATAGGGCCTGAAGGAATCCTGTGGTTATGAGGCAAGATCACAAAAATAAGAGCTGAAAAATGGAGTTAAGGGCCACTGCAATTCAAAACCTGCAGAGTTATGAAGGCCAACTATTTTCAAAAAATATATTGAGGTAAGGCTATGAAGAGGCATTGAAAGCAAGGCAGAATTGCAGGAAACCGATTTCAGGAGGTAGACTGGAATTGCATTTAAAGCATAGGAAAAGAGGCAGAACGTCCACAATGATGCACTTGGCCAAAAAGGGCGTATGCATTTTTTCCTGAATATATTCAGGAAAAAAGGCAAACGCACTTTTTGGCGAACCAAGCAAGCTTGCAAAGGAAATCTGCACTGCAATGAAGTCTCACTTCCCCCCAGTCAAAAGGGCCATCTGAAAAAAGTGTAAAATCCAGAAAGGCAGGACAGGCCATGGAGAACTGGGAGCCTTGTTATGCTGATGGGCGGGATGTAAATTGCCAAGAGCCACTCGGGTTAAGTGTATGGTGTTTCCTGAAACATCTAAAAAACAAAGCAACGGAGCCTAGGGCACGTCCACTTATGGTCCTATAGCTTAGGGAAATTAAAATCAAAAAGACACAGCCACCCCAAAGTTTGGGACGGCTCTGTTTACAAGAACCTCATTTACGGTACAAGTTCAATATCGCAGAAAGTGAAAAATGGATAAAGAAGTTGTGGTACTTACGTACAATGCAATATCACTCAGCAATGAAATCTATGTCATCAGGCCCGTAACAGCATAATGAGTGGATTCAGGTATGATGATTCTAACTGAAATAAGTCACACAGAAAAAGAAACATCGTAAGATATCACTAATACACGGAATGTAAACTTGGCTACACAGGAACTGGATTACAAAACAGAACAGGGTCTCAAATTTAGAAAACCAACTAATGCTTGCTTAAGGGGAAAGGTGAGTTGGGGTGCTGCATAAAACCAGAGATTGAAATGAGCACAGATAAAGTTCCTTAAGCCAAATATGGAATAGACAAGAGCTACTCCTTGCTCAACGAAATGGACTCAACACCCCATATTAAACGCCTAAGAATGTACCTGACTAGTAAGTATCTTAAAACCTATGGATTGCTATGTCTCTGAAAGATAATCAAGAGTGTGTACAGGGGCATAAACGCAGCAGTGATAGGATTGGAGAGGTTCGGTGAGCAAATGAAGACCCTTTGAAGTCATATTGCATGGTACCCATTCCACAGGTCTCAACTCTACAGGTTTAAGGGATTCTTCCTTCAGCTAAAACATGCATGTGGAACCCAGAGTATGTTCAACCGTGTGATCGGGAGACGTGTTCCAATATGTCTCAGTTCTCGTTCCCTGGTACTCGGGTGCAACATTCCAGACGCTTTACTAACACTCTCCCGACTTGGAAAGTCAGTGCCTTTAACCTCCTGTTTGGCCCATTTGCAATTTCTGCGGAAGATGAACAGGAATAGGGAGAACCAATGAGAGACTAGCTGGAGGTGTCTGGACCGGCAAATTTAACTCTCATTTCCCACCAGGAAGAGGAATTAACCAAAGGCTCAGCGTGCCGTGCCAGAACCAGATTAGGGCCTGAAGCAATCCTGCGGCGTTGCGGCCAGCTCACAAGAAAGCGAGTTGAAGAAAGGAGCTCAGGGGCACTGTAATTCACAAACCTGCAGAGTTATAAATGACAGCTATCGTCCAAAAATATACTGAAGTAAGGCTGCCAAGAGGACTTGAAAGCGGGGCAGAATTGCAGGAAACCGATTTCAGGAGGTAGACTGGAATTGCATTTAAAGCATAGGAAAAGAGGCAGAACGTCCACAATGATGCACTTGGCCAAAAATGGCGTATGCGTTTTTTCCTGAATATATTCAGGAAAAAACGCATACGCCCTTTTTGGCCAACCAAGCAAGCTTGCAAAGGAAATCTGCACTACAATGAAGTCTCACTTCCCCCCGGTCAAAAGGGCCAACTGAAAAAAGTGTAAAATCCAGAAAGGCAGGACAGGCCATGGAGAACTGGGAGCCTTGTTATGCTGATGGGCGGGATGTAAATTGCCAACAGCCACTTGGGAGAAGTGTATGGTGTTTCCTGAAACATCTAAAAAACAAAGCAACAGAACCTAGGGCACTTCCACTTATGGTCCTATAGCTTAGGGAAAAAAAATCAAGAAGACACAGCCACCCAAAGTTTGGGACGACTCTGTTTACAAGAACCTCCTTTACGCTACAAGTTCAATATCGCAGAAAGCAAAAAATGGATAAAGAAGTTGTGGTACTTAAGTACAACGCAGTATCAATCAGCAATGAAATCTATGTCTTCAGGCCAATAGCAGCATAAAGAGTGGATTCAGGTATGATGATTCTAACTGAAATAAGTCACACAGAAAAAGAAACATCATAAGATATCACTAATACACGGAATGTAAACTTGGCTACACAGGAACTGCATTACAAAACAGAACAGGGTCTCAAATTTAGAAAACCAACTTATGCTTGCTTAAGGGGAAAGGTGAGTTGGGGTGCTGCATAAAACCAGAGATTGAAATGAGCACAGATAAAGTTCCTTAAGCCAAATATGGAATAGACAAGAACCACTCCTTGCTCAACGAAATGGACTCAACACCCCATATTAAACGCCTAAGAATGTACCTGACTAGTAAGTATCTTAAAAGCTATGGATTGCTATGTCTCTGAAAGAAAATCAAGCGTGTGTACAGGGGCATAAACGCAGCAGTGATAGGATTGGAGAGGTTCGGTGAGCAAATGAAGACCCTTTGAAGTCATATTGCATGGTACCCATTCCACGGGTCTCAACTCTCCAGGTTTAAGGGATTCATCCTTTAGCTAAAACATGCACGAGGAACCCAGAGTATGATCAACCATGTGATCGGGAGACGTGTTCCAATATGTCTCAGTTCTCGTCCCCTGGTACTCGGGTGCAACATTCCAGTTGCTTTACTAACACTCTCCCGACTTGGAAAGTCAGTGCCTTTAACCTCCTGTTTGGCCCATTTGCAATTTCTGCGGAAGATGAACAGGAATAGGGAGAAACAATGAGAGACTAGCTGGAGGTGTCTGGACGGGCAAATTTAACTCTCATTTCCCACCAGGAAGAGGAATTAACCAAAGGCTCAGCGTTCCGTGCCGGCACCAGATTAGGGCCTGAAGCAATCCTGCGGTGTTGCGGCCAGCTCACATGAAAGCGAGTTGAAGAAAGGAGCTCAGGGGCACTGTAATTCACAAACCTGCAGAGTTATAAATGACAGCTATCGTCCAAAAATATACTGAAGTAAGGCTGCCAAGAGGACTTGAAAGCGGGGCAGAATTGCAGGAAACCGATTTCAGGAGGTAGACTGGAATTGCATTTAAAGCATAGGAAAAGAGGCAGAACGTCCACAATGATGCACTTGGCCAAAAATGGCGTATGCGTTTTTTCCTGAATATATTCAGGAAAAAACGCATACGCACTTTTTGGCCAACCAAGCAAGCTTGCAAAGGAAATCTGCACTACAATGAAGTCTCACTTCCCCCCGGTCAAAAGGGCCATCTGAAAAAAGTGTAAAATCCAGAAAGGCAGGACAGGCCATGGAGAACTGGGAGCCTTGTTATGCTGATGGGCGGGATGTAAATTGCCAACAGCCACTTGGGAGAAGTGTATGGTGTTTCCTGAAACATCTAAAAAACAAAGCAACAGAACCTAGGGCACTTCCACTTATGGTCCTATAGCTTAGGGAAAAAAAATCAAGAAGACACAGCCACCCAAAGTTTGGGACGACTCTGTTTACAAGAACCTCCTTTACGCTACAAGTTCAATATCGCAGAAAGCAAAAAATGGATAAAGAAGTTGTGGTACTTAAGTACAACGCAGTATCAATCAGCAATGAAATCTATGTCTTCAGGCCAATAGCAGCATAAAGAGTGGATTCAGGTATGATGATTCTAACTGAAATAAGTCACACAGAAAAAGAAACATCATAAGATATCACTAATACACGGAATGTAAACTTGGCTACACAGGAACTGCATTACAAAACAGAACAGGGTCTCAAATTTAGAAAACCAACTTATGCTTGCTTAAGGGGAAAGGTGAGTTGGGGTGCTGCATAAAACCAGAGATTGAAATGAGCACAGATAAAGTTCCTTAAGCCAAATATGGAATAGACAAGAACCACTCCTTGCTCAACGAAATGGACTCAACACCCCATATTAAACGCCTAAGAATGTACCTGACTAGTAAGTATCTTAAAAGCTATGGATTGCTATGTCTCTGAAAGAAAATCAAGCGTGTGTACAGGGGCATAAACGCAGCAGTGATAGGATTGGAGAGGTTCGGTGAGCAAATGAAGACCCTTTGAAGTCATATTGCATGGTACCCATTCCACGGGTCTCAACTCTCCAGGTTTAAGGGATTCATCCTTTAGCTAAAACATGCACGAGGAACCCAGAGTATGATCAACCATGTGATCGGGAGACGTGTTCCAATATGTCTCAGTTCTCGTCCCCTGGTACTCGGGTGCAACATTCCAGTTGCTTTACTAACACTCTCCCGACTTGGAAAGTCAGTGCCTTTAACCTCCTGTTTGGCCCATTTGCAATTTCTGCGGAAGATGAACAGGAATAGGGAGAAACAATGAGAGACTAGCTGGAGGTGTCTGGACGGGCAAATTTAACTCTCATTTCCCACCAGGAAGAGGAATTAACCAAAGGCTCAGCGTTCCGTGCCGGCACCAGATTAGGGCCTGAAGCAATCCTGCGGTGTTGCGGCCAGCTCACATGAAAGCGAGTTGAAGAAAGGAGCTCAGGGGCACTGTAATTCACAAACCTGCAGAGTTATAAATGACAGCTATCGTCCAAAAATATACTGAAGTAAGGCTGCCAAGAGGACTTGAAAGCGGGGCAGAATTGCAGGAAACCGATTTCAGGAGGTAGACTGGAATTGCATTTAAAGCATAGGAAAAGAGGCAGAACGTCCACAATGATGCACTTGGCCAAAAAGGGCGTATGCGTTTTTTCCTGAATATATTCAGGAAAAAACGCATACGCCCTTTTTGGTCAACCAAGCAAGCTTGCAAAGGAAATCTGCACAACAGTGAAGGCTCACTTCCCCTGGTCAAAAGGGCCACCTGAAAAAAGTGTAAAATCCAGAAAGGCAGGACAGGCCATGGAGAACTGGGAGCCTTGTTATGCTGATGGGCGGTATGTAAATTGCCAACAGCCACTTGGGAGAAGTGTATGGTGTTTCCTGAAACATCTAAAAAACAAAGCAACAGAGCCTAGGGCACTTCCACTTATGGTCCTATAGCTTAGGGAAATTCAAATCAAAAAGACACAGCCACCCCAAAGTTTGGGACGGCTCTGTTTACAAGAACCTCGTTTACGGTACAAGTTCAATAGCGCAGAAAGTGAAATATGGATAAAGAAGTTGTGGTACTTACGTACAATGCAATATCACTCAGCAATGAAATCTATGTCATCAGGCCCGTAGCAGTATAATGAATGGATTCAGGTATGATGATTCTAACTGAAATAAGTCACACAGAAAAAGAAACATCATAAGATATCACTAATACACGGAATGTAAACTTGGCTACACAGGAACTGGATTACAAATCAGAACAGGGTCTCAAATTTACAAAACCAACTTATGCTTGCTTAAGCGAAAAGGTGAGTTGGGGTGCTGCATCAAACCAGAGATTGAAATGAGCACAGATAAAGTTCATTAAGCCAAATATGGAATAGACAAGAGCTACTCCTTGCTCAACGAAATGGACTCAACACCCCATATTAAACGCCTAAGAATGTACCTGACTAGTAAGTATCTTAAAACCTATGGATTGCTATGTCTCTGAAAGAAAATCAAGCGTGTGTACAGGGGCATAAACGCAGCAGTGATAGGATTGGAGAGGTTCGGTGAGCAAATGAAGACCCTTTGAAGTCATATTGCATGGTACCCATTCCACGGGTCTCAACTCTCCTGGTTTAAGGGATTCTTCCTTCAGCTAAAACATGCACGTGGAACCCAGAGTATGATCAACCATGGAATCGGGAGACGTGTTCCAATATGCCTCAGTTCTCGTCCCCTGGTACTCGGGTGCAACATTCCAGACGCTTTACTAACACTCTCCCGACTTGGAGAGTCAGTGCCTTTAACCTCCTGTTTGGCCCAGTTTGCAATTTCTGCGGAAGATGAACAGGAATAGGGAGAGCCAAAGAGAGACTAGCTGGAGGAATCTAGACGGGAAAATTTAACTCTCATTTCCCACCAGGAAGAGGAATTAACCAAAGGCTCAGCGTGCCGTGCCGGAACCAGATTAGGGCCTGAAGCAATCCTGCGGTGTTGCGGCCAGCTCACAAGAAAGCGAGTTGAAGAAAGGAGCTCAGGGGCAGTGTAATTCACAAACCTGCAGAGTTATAAATGACAGCTATCGTCCAAAAATATACTGAAGTAAGGCTGCCAAGAGGACTTGAAAGCGGGGCAGAATTGCAGGAAACCGATTTCAGGAGGTAGACTGGAATTGCATTTATAGCATAGGAAAAGAGGCAGAACGTCCACAATGATGCACTTGGCCAAAAAGGGCGTATGCGTTTTTTCCTGAATATATTCAGGAAAAAATGCATACGCCCTTTTTGGCCAACCAAGCAAGCTTGCAAAGGAAATCTGCACTACAATGAAGTCTCACTTCCCCATGGTCAAAAGGGCCATCTGAAAAAAGTGTAAAATCCAGAAAGGCAGGACAGGCCATGGAGAACTGGGAGCCTTGTTATGCTGATGGGCGGGATGTAAATTGCCAAGAGCCATTCGGAAGAAGTGTATGGTGCCTCCTGAAACATCTAAAAAACATAGCAGCGGAGCCTAGGGCACTTCCACTTATGGTCCTATAGCTTAGTGAAATTAAAATCAAAAAGACACAGCCACCCCAATGTTTGGGACGGCTCTGTTTATAAGAACCTCGTTTACGGTACAAGTTCAATAGCGCAGAAAGTGAAATATGGATAAAGAAGTTGTGGTACTTACGTACAATGCAATATCACTCAGCAATGAAATCTATGTCATCAGGCCCATAGCAGCATAATGAATGGATTCAGGTATGATGATTCTAACTGAAATAAGTCACACAGAAAAAGAAACATCATAAGATATCACTAATACACGGAATGTAAACTTGGCTACACAGGAACTGGATTACAAATCAGAACAGGGTCTCAAATTTAGAAAACCAACTTATGCTTGCTTAAGCGAAAAGGTGAGTTGGGGTGCTGCATCAAACCAGAGATTGAAATGAGCACAGATAAAGTTCCTTAAGCCAAATATGGAATAGACAAGAGCTACTCCTTGCTCAACGAAATGGACTCAACAACCCATATTAAACGCCTAAGAATGTCCCTGACTGGTAAGTATCTTAAAACTTATGGATTGCTTTGTCTCCGAAAGAGAATCCAGCTTGTGGACAGGGGCATAAATGCAGCAGTCATAGGATTGTAGAGGTTCGGTGAGCAAATAAAGACCCTTTGAAGTCATATTGCATGGTACCCATTCCACGGGTCTCAACTCTCCAGGTTTAAGCGATTCTTCCTTCAGCTAAAACATGCATGTGGAACCCAGAGTATGATAAACCGTGTGATCGGGAGACGTGTTCCAATATGTCTCACTTCTCGTCCCCTGGTACTCGGCTGCAACATTCCAGACGCTTTACTAACACTCTCCCGACTTGGAGAGTCAGTGCCTTTAACCTCCTGTTCGGCCCAGTTTGCAATTTCTGCGGAAGATGAACAGGAATAGGGAGAACCAATGAGAGACTAGCTGGAGGTGTCTGGACGGGCAAATTTAACTCTCATTTCCCACCAGGAAGAGGAATTAACCAAAGGCTCAGCGTGCCGTGCCAGAACCAGATTAGGGCCTGAAGCAATCCTGCGGCATTGAGGCCAGCTCACAAGAAAGCGAGTTGAAGAAAGGAGCTCAGGGGCACTGTAATTCACAAACCTGCAGAGTTATAAATGACAGCTATCGTCCAAAAATATACTGAAGTAAGGCTGCCAAGAGGACTTGAAAGCGGGGCAGAATTGCAGGAAACCGATTTCAGGAGGTAGACTGGAATTGCATTTAAAGCATAGGAAAAGAGGCAGAACGTCCACAATGATGCACTTGGCCAAAAAGGGCGTATGCGTTTTTTCCTGAATATATTCAGGAAAAAACGCATACGCACTTTTTGGCCAACCAAGCAAGCTTGCAAAGGAAATCTGCACTACAATGAAGTCTCACTTCCCCCCGGTCAAAATTGCCATCTGAAAAAAGTGTAAAATCCAGAAAGGCAGGACAGGCCATGGAGAACTGGGAGCCTTGTTATGCTGATGGGCGGGATGTAAATTGCCAACAGCCACTTGGGAGAAGTGTATGGTGTTTCCTGAAACATCTAAAAAACAAAGCAACAGAACCTAGGGCACTTCCACTTATGGTCCTATAGCTTAGGGAAAAAAAATCAAGAAGACACAGCCACCCAAAGTTTGGGACGACTCTGTTTACAAGAACCTCCTTTACGCTACAAGTTCAATATCGCAGAAAGCAAAAAATGGATAAAGAAGTTGTGGTACTTAAGTACAACGCAGTATCAATCAGCAATGAAATCTATGTCTTCAGGCCAATAGCAGCATAAAGAGTGGATTCAGGTATGATGATTCTAACTGAAATAAGTCACACAGAAAAAGAAACATCATAAGATATCACTAATACACGGAATGTAAACTTGGCTACACAGGAACTGCATTACAAAACAGAACAGGGTCTCAAATTTAGAAAACCAACTTATGCTTGCTTAAGGGGAAAGGTGAGTTGGGGTGCTGCATAAAACCAGAGATTGGAATGAGCACAGATAAAGTTCCTTAAGCCAAATATGGAATAGACAAGAACTACTCCTTGCTCAACGAAATGGACTCAACACCCCATATTAAATGCCTAAGAATGTACCTGACTAGTAAGTATCTTAAAACCTATGGATTGCTATGTCTCTGAAAGATAATCAAGAGTGTGTACAGGGGCATAAACACAGCAGTGATAGGATTGGAGAGGTTCGGTGAGTATATGAAGACCCTTTGAAGTCATATTGCATGGTACCCATTCCACAGGTCTCAACTCTCCAGGTTTAAGGGATTCTTCCTTCAGCTAAAACATGCATGTGGAACCCAGAGTATGTTCAACCGTGTGATCGGGAGACGTGTTCCAATATGTCTCAGTTCTCGTCCCCTGGTACTCGGGTGCAACATTCCAGACGCTTTACTAACACTCTCCCGACTTGGAGAGTCAGTGCCTTTAACCTCCTGTTTGGCCCATTTGCAATTTCTGCGGAAGATGAACAGGAATAGGGAGAACCAATGAGAGACTAGGTGGAGGTTTCTGGACGGGCAAATTTAACTCTCATTCCCCACCAGGAAGAGGAATTAACCAAAGGCTCAGCGTGCCGTGCCGGAACCAGATTAGGGCCTGAAGCAATACTGCGGTGTTGCGGCCAGCTCACAAGAAAGCGAGTTGAAGAAAGGAGCTCAGGGGCACTGTAATTCACAAACCTGCAGAGTTATAAATGACAGCTATCATCCAAAAATATACTGAAGTAAGGCTGCCAAGAGGACTTGAAAGCGGGGCAGAATTGCAGGAAACCGATTTCAGGAGGTAGACTGGAATTGCATTTAAAGCATAGGAAAAGAGGCAGAACGTCGACAATGAGGCACTTGGTCAAAAAGGGCGTATGCGTTTTTTCCTGAATATATTCAGGAAAAAACGCATACGCACTTTTTGGCCAACCAAGCAAGCTTGCAAAGGAAATCTGCACTACAATGAAGTTTCACTTCCCCCCGGTCAAAAGGGCCATCTGAAAAAAGTGTAAAATCCAGAAAGGCAGGACAGGCCATGGAGAACTGGGAGCATTGTTATGCTGATGGGCGGGATGTAAATTGCAACAGCCACTCGGGAGAAGTGTATGGTGTTTCCTGAAACATCTAAAAAACACAGCAACAGAACCTAGGGCACTTCCACTTATGGTCCTATAGCTTAGGGAAATTAAAATCAAAAAGACACAGCCACCCCAAAGTTTGGGACGGCTCTGTTTACAAGAACCTCGTTTACGGTACAAGTTCAATATCGCAGAAAGTGAAAAATGGATAAAGAAGTTGTGGTACTTACGTACAATGCAATATCACTCAGCAATGAAATCTATGTCATCAGGCCCGTAGCAGCATAATGAGTGGATTCAGGTATGATGATTCTAACTGAAATAAGTCACACAGAAAAAGAAACATCATAAGATATCACTAATACACGGAATGTAAACTTGGCTACACAGGAACTGGATTACAAAACAGAACAGGGTCTCAAATTTAGAAAACCAACTTATGCTTGCTTAAGGGGAAAGGTGAGTTGGGGTGCTCCATAGAACCAGCGATTGAAATGAGCACAGATAAAGTTCCTTAAGCCAAATATGGAATAGACAAGAGCTACTCCTTGCTCAACGAAATGGACTCAACACCCCATATTAAACGCCTAAGAATGTCCCTGACTGGTAAGTATCTTAAAACTTATGGATTGCTATGTCTCCGAAAGAGAATCCAGCTTGTGGACAGGGGCATAAATGCAGCAGTCATAGGATTGGAGAGGTTTGGTGAGCAAATGAAGACCCTTTGAAGTCATATTGCCGGGTACCCATTCCACGGGTCTCAACTCTCCGGGTTTAAGGGATTCTTCCTTCAGCTAAAACATGTATGTGGAACCCAGAGTATGATCAACCGTGTGATCGGGAGACGTGTTCCAATATGTCTCAGTTCTCGTCCCCTGGTACGCGGGTGCAACATTCCAGACGCTTTACTAACACTCTCCCGACTTGGAGAGTCAGTGCCTTTAACCTCCTGTTTGGCCCATTTGCAATTTCTGCGGAAGATGAACAGGAATAGGGAGAACCAATGAGAGACTAGCTGGAGGTGTCTGGACGGGCAAATTTAACTCTCATTTCCCACCAGGAAGAGGAATTAACCAAAGGCTCAGCGTGCCGTGCCGGAACTAGATTAGGGCCTGAAGCAATCCTGCGGTGTTGCGGCCAGCTCACAAGAAAGCGAGTTGAAGAAAGGAGCTCAGGGGCAGTGTAATTCACAAACCTGCAGAGTTATAAATGACAGCTATCGTCCAAAAATATACTGAAGTAAGGCTGCCAAGAGGACTTGAAAGCGGGGCAGAATTGCAGGAAACCGATTTCAGGAGGTAGACTGGAATTGCATTTAAAGCATAGAAAAAGAGGCAGATCGTCCACAATGATGCACTTGGCCAAAAATGGCGTATGCGTTTTTTACTGAATATATTTAGGAAAAAACGCATACGCCCTTTTTGGCCAACCAAGCAAGCTTGCAAAGGAAATCTGCACTACAATGTAGTCTCACTTCCCCCCCGTCAAAAGGGCCATCTGAAAAAAGTGTAAAATCCAGAAAGGCAGGACAGGCCATGGAGAACTGGGAGCCTTTTTATGCTGATGGGCGGGATGTAAATTGCCAACAGACACTCGGGAGAGGTGTATGGTGTTTCCTGAAACATCTAAAAAACAAAGCAACAGAGTCTAGGGCACTTCCACTTATGGTCCTATAGCTTAGGGAAATTAAAATAAAAAAGACACAGCCACAACAAAGTTTGGGACGGCTCTGTTTACAAGAACCTCATTACGGTACAAGTTCAATATCGCAGAAAGTGAAAAATGGATAAAGAAGTTGTGGTACTTACGTACAATGCAATATCACTCAGCAATGAAATCTATGTCATCAGGCCCGTAGCAGCATAATGAGTGGATTCAGGTATGATGATTCTAACTGAAATAAGTCACACAGAAAAAGAAACATCATAAGATATCACTAATACACGGAATGTAAACTTGGCTACACAGGAACTGGATTACAAAACAGAACAGGGTCTCAAATTTAGAAAACCAACTTATGCTTGCTTAAGGGGAAAGGTGAGTTGGGGTGCTGCATAAAACCAGAGATTGAAATGAGCACAGATAAAGTTCCTTAAGCCAAATATGGAATAGACAAGAACTACTCCTTGCTCAACGAAATGGACTCAACACCCCATATTAAACGCCTAAGAATGTACATGACTAGTAAGAATTTTCAAACCTATAGATTGCTATGTCTCCGAAAGAGAATCAAGCTTGTGTACAGGGGCATAAACGCAGCAGTGATAGGATTGGAGAGGTTCGGTGAGCAAATGAAGACCCTTTGAAGTCATATTGCATGGTACCCATTCCACGGGTCTCAACTCTCCAGGTTTAAGGGATTCTTCCTTCAGCTAAAACATGCACGTGGAACCCAGAGTATGATAAACCGTATGATCGGGAGACGTGTTCCAATATGTCTCAGTTCTCGTCCCCTTGTACTCGGGTGCAACATTCCAGACGCTTTACTAACACTCTCCCGACTTGGAGAGTCAGTGCCTTTAACCTCCTGTTTGGCCCATTTGCAATTTCTGCGGAAGATGAACAGGAATAGGGAGAACCAATGAGAGACTAGCTGGAGGTGTCTGGACGGGCAAATTTAACTCTCATTTCCCACCAGGAAGAGGAATTAACCAAAGGCTCAGCGTGCCGTGCCGGAACCAGATTAGGGCCTGAAGCAATCCTGCGGTGTTGCGGCCAGCTCACAAGAAAGCGAGTTGAAGAAAGGAGCTCAGGGGCACTGTAATTCACAAACCTGCAGAGTTATAAATGACAGCTATCGTCTAAAAATATACTGAAGTAAGGCTGCCAAGAGGACTTGAAAGCGGGGCAGAATTGCAGGAAACCGATTTCAGGAGGTAGACTGGAATTGCATTTAAAGCATAGGAAAAGAGGCAGAACGTCCACAATGATGCACTTGGCCAAAAAGGGCGTATGCGTTTTTTCCTGAATATATTCAGGAAAACACGCATACGCCCTTTTTGGCCAACCAAGCAAGCTTGCAAAGGAAATCTGCACTACAATGAAGTCTCACTTCCCCCCGGTCAAAAGGGCCATCTGAAAAAAGTGTAAAATCCAGAAAGGCAGGACAGGCCATGGAGAACTGGGAGCCTTGTTATGCTGATGGGCGGGACGTAAATTGCCAACAGCCACTCGGGAGAGGTGTATGGTGTTTCCTGAAACATCTAAAAAACAAGCAACAGAGCCTAGGGCACTTCCACTTATGGTGCTGTAGCTTAGGCAAAGTAAAATCAAAAAGACACAACCACCCCAAAGTTTGGGACAGCTCTCTTAACAGGAACCTCATTTACGGTACAAGTTCAATATCGCAGAAAGTGAAAAATGGATAAAGAAGTTGTGGTACTTACGTACAATGCAATATCACTCAGCAATGAAATCTATGTCATCAAGCCCGTAGCAGCATAATGAGTGGGTTCAGGTCTGATGATTCTAACTGAAATAAGTCACACAGAAAAAGAAACATCATAAGATATCACTAATACACGGAATGTGAACTTGGCTACACATGAACTGAATTATAAAACAGAACAGGGTCTCAAGTTTAGAAAAGCAACTTATGCTTTTTTAAGGGGGAAGGTGAGTTGGGGTGCTGCATAAAACCAGAGTTTGACATTAGCACAGATACTGTTCCATAAGCCAAATGTGTAATAGACAAGACCTACCCCTTGCTCAACAAAATGGACTCAACAATGAGGTATCACCTCACACCTGATAGAATGGGCATCATCAGAAAATCTACAAACAATAAATGCTGGAAAGGGTGTGGAGAAAAGGAACCCTCTTCCACTATTGTTGGGAATATAAATTGTTACATTCACTATGGAGAACAATATGGAGTTTCTTAAGAAACTAACAATAGAATTACCATATGATACAGCAATCCCAGTACTGGACATATACCCAGACAAAACCATAAATCAAAAAGAGACATTCACCGCAATGTTCATTGCATCACTATTTACAATATCGAGGTAATGGAAGCAACCTAAATGCCCACAGACAGACGAATGCATAAAGCTGTGGTACGTATATAAAATGGAATATTACTAAGCCATGAAAAGGAATGAAATTGGGTCATTTGTAGAGACGTCGATGGATCTAGAGACTGTCATACAGAGTGAAGTAAGTCAGAAAGAGAAAAACAAATCTTGTATATTCATGCATATATGTGGAACCTAGAAAAACCGTACAGATTAACCATTTTGCAAGGCATAAATAGAGCAACAGATGTAGACAACAAATGTATGGACAACAAGGGGGGAAAGCTGTTGGGGGGGTGGTGGTGGGAGGAGTTGAGAGACTGGGATTGGCATGTATACATTTATATGTATAAAATAGATAACCAATAAGAACCTGCTGTATAAAAATATAAAATAAAATTCACAATTGAAAAGAAATAAAATTTAAAAAATAAAACAGAAAAAACAATTATTCCCTTCACATACATGTATTTATATGAATAAATTATTTCCATGCTTCTATCTGTAAATACAAAAAAGAGGAATAAAATCTACCTTGAACCAAAAACGAAAAAGAGAAAAAAAACACAGAACCCACCAGTTCCACAGAGGAAAACCGTATCAGGGCACTTGCTCCAGTTGTAAACAATTCTGAAGTTGGTCAGTGGTGGGGAATCATCTCCCATTCAGCCAGCAGCCCCCACGCAACAAGCGTCCTCATTGCAAAGCTGGGGCACCGTGCCGAGGCATCTGTGAGTAAACGTGAGCTGAGCCCCAGGCCAGTTGCTGCTGAACTATTCCCACCCGTCCCAGGTAAAACACCTGAATATATACAAGGACTTGAAAGCCTAGAGGAAGGGCCATAGAGCCACACGAGTGACAGCATGCCGGCCGACTTGGTGCCTGCAGGCCAGCCAGGATGGTCCTGGCCCTGGGTGCTCTTCTGGAAGATTTCCATTTCCCTGCCTGAGATACCCGTCCTGTCCCTGCCCCCACTGCTTTTTTCCTTCCTCACCTCTGCCCAGGGAGAAATTCCAGCAGCAGGTATGGGTGACACATCCTCTTCTTCAGCAGGTGGCAGCCTGGCACCTGCTGCAGAAAGTCCAGCAGAGCCCCACTCACACTGGGCCACCCACAAAGCCGTGGCCTCTCACTCCCTCCCACCAGCCCAGCCCCGAGACTGCTGACAGGGCAGAGAAAATGGCGTCAGGCACGGCTGCAGGGGCTCTTGCTGCCTGGAGTGGTATTTATATTGATCTCAACCCAGGCACACCTGGGGAGGGCTGGCCGGCACGGTTAGGCTGCCCAGCTCAGCCAATCATCACCCCTCAGGGGCTCACAGTTGCAGAAAATGGAAATTGCTGAACCGGCCAGGTCCAAGGAACAGGTGTGGGCTCCTGAGAGTCAGGATAGACAAGGGGCTGCAGCTTTGGCTTGTTTTCTAATCATTTTATCTGGCCCATGAGTGGGAGACAACTTCAAGAAAACCCTCTCCTAATGAGAGGAACCCAGGAGTCAGGGAGAGGAGGGGTGGGTGGTGGTTGGAGACAGAGGCCTGGTGCCCCGGGTGCAGTGGAAGTCTCTGGAAGACCAGGTGGAGGGAGGCCGCACAGATTGATGCCCAGGGTCACAGACCTGTCGCAGCTGCTGTTTGTTAGTTCAAGTCCTGCTCTGAGGTGCTCTGTGTCAGCTCTGAGCGACAGGTGAGCTGGGGGTGCGCTGCAATGAGGGCTATGTGCACGGTTCCTGTGTGCCCAGCCCTGCCACAGTACCTGCAAGGGTAGCTCTGTATCCTGGGAGGGGCCTGACCACGAGAGCCCCGTGGGCTGGGGTGGGGGTGGGGTACCTGCCCAGGTGAGCTCCATATTCTGGGATTGGTCTGACCACGAGAGCCCCATGGGCTGCTGGGGACCTGGTAAAGGATGTCAGGACAGTCAGTGAAGCCACCGAGGATATACCTCCAGTTGCTCCTAATTCCTACACCCTGCTGGTCATTCTACCAACCACCAGGACATGGTATTCTGTATTAGTCTTCAATGATGCCTTCTTTTGTATTCCATTAGTCCCAGAGTCACAAGAAATTTTGGCTTGTGAGTGGCAGGACTCAACATACAACTAAAACAATACTTCCGGGCCGTCTTGCCCCAAGGGTGCAAAAATTCCCACACCATTTTTGGGGAAACCTTAGCTAAAGACCTAAAAGTTCTACCTCTGGAAAAGGAAACCCTCCTTCAGTACGCAGACGACATTCTGATCGCCAGCCCTACTAAGGAGGCCTCTGAACTACCAAGCCAATAAAGGATAGAAGTTGTCCAAGAAAAAGCTCAAATATCACAGACTGCGGTGACCTGCCTGGGCTTCATTCTCACAGAAGGTCAGAGAAGCCCATCCCAGGAAAGGGAAGAAACCATTTTTGGCCTTACTCCTTTCTAAAACTAGAAGACAGCTTAGGGGTTCCTGGGGAGGCCAGGGTTTGCTGCTTCTGGATCCCTAACTGCAGTCTACTAGCTGGGCCATTATATGAAACACTGAAAGGAAAAGATGATGATCCTTTTGAATAGAATCCAGAAGTGGCCTTTCAAGAATGGAAAGAGCAGTCAATTCAGACCCTTGCCCTGGAACTCCCTAATTTAGCTAAACCCTTTGACCTTTACATTCCTGGTGAAAGGTGAATCGCCATTGGAGAATTAGTGCAAAAACTGGGACCACTTGAAATGGAACAATGCAAGAATGCCATCCAGGTAGGATAAACTACGGTCACCAAGGGGCTTGGCCCACTGCCGCATCTGGCCAAGATACTGGCAGTATCTAAAAACCTGGAAATCAGCAGCCCAAAAGGCCACCTCCCTCCTAAGGGAAAAGGACCCCACGTGGTGATCCTAACCACCAACCATGCCCTGAAGTTGCAGGGTTTGCTCCGTGGGCACACCAACCTCGAGTGAGGAGGCCCTCCAACTCCAACATCCAGAGAGATAACCGGGGGCAACAGGACACCATGACGACTCGTGTGAACATCACTTGACCTGGAGTTTCTCTCATAAAACAACAAGAGTGTGTCCCAAAAGAGTAGACTACTGCTTGCAGGACTTACTGCACCCAGAGGGGAGCTAATAATCTTGGCGGGGGAACCGTATATCACACTGTCACCATAGAAAAGCCTACAGACACCGTGATGATGGTGGCCAATAAGACTGGCTGGACTCCTGTTTACTTCAAAAGGCTGTTGACTCAGTGGCCATCATGGTCCTTGATCACCACTGACCCTGGACTGTCTGGGAGTTGAGCGGGCAGGGCTCTGACACCTGGTGCTGTTTGTACGTTAATTCAGGGGCCTAATTGAAGAAAGCGCAGACTACTGGTCAGAGCATCTAGGCTGGCAGAAACGGTCAGCCTAAGGTGGCCGAACAAATGTGGGGCGGGGTGAAACCGGCCCCCACAGCGTCTCTGCACATCTCTTTCCTGGACCCTTAAAGGTCATTAGAATCTATAACGCTTCCAATGCTGGTGCTCAGGTGGACGAGCAGGGAGGCAGGGGGCCTGGGGACAATCAACGTCACCTGGAGGCTGCTGGGGAGAAGCTCTGACCCTCGCCCCTTGGTATGAGGGCTCCCAACTCAGCACTCAGCAGTTACAGAAGAAGGGTCTGCACCCTCAGCACTCCAAGAATGAGGAACGGGACAAAAGGCAGAGGAGGGGTTTGTCCCCAGCAAAGCCCATTAAAAATCCCTGGGAGATAAAAATAGAATCTGGGCAATAAAGTCAAGTCTAACCTTTTTTATCCTTTGTGCTTTGTCTAATTTCATGTGCTCCTAGGGTCCCGCATGCAGAGGTTCCACACCCGGCACTTCAGACCAGATTTCCTAGTGCAGAATGGCTGGGTCGACACCTCAGCTCCTGGGGCCCAGTGCAGACTCCGCGATATAGAGCCTGAGCTGCAGCCAACCCGGCCCTCGAGAGCTCCGCCCCCTCCCTCCCACTGACTCTGACAGGATCTCTACACAGCAGCCCAGCCCACAGCCCACGGGGTAGTGCATGCTCTCACCTCTCCATTCTCTGATCAAAATATAAAGTTTCCTTTGCTTGTGAACCAAACTCAGTCTCGATCTGTTGGCCCCAATGACACTGCGCAGGGGGACACTTGTTGAGGTCCACTCTGGAGGATCAGTAACAGAAATTGAGACTATTGTAACCTCAATGAACAGATGTGTGAGCCAAACTGTAGTTAACATAGAACAGTGTATAAGGCTCGGGTAAAATAAGATGTTTCTAACGCTTCCATTGGATATTTCCATCACTTTATTATAAGCAAGTTCAGTGAAAAGGTTTGTCTTATTTGTCAGGTCAACATTAGAGAAACGAAGTGATTTCTTTCCAAGGATGTACATCTAATAATCTTGGTTAAAGCTTCAATCTTGTTTTAAATGCTTTTCCATTGAAAATGATACCTCTCTTTCAGCTCCCCCATTTCTGAGAAGTATAAAATCTTATAATTTATTATTACCAAAGGGGAAAGGTCGGAGGAGGGATAAATTAACAGTTTGGGATTAACACATACACACTGCTATGTATAAAATAGATCATCAACAAGGAACTACTGTATAGCACAGGGAACTACACTCAACATTTTGCAATAACCTATAAGGGGAAATAATCTGAAAAAGAATAGATATTTTTATTGACATCATCTATCAATGACAGTTAAAGTGTAACCTAAGGGAAGCTGGTGGTGAGTGCTTCTGACCCTGAAGACTTCAATCATCTAAAGTTTGGACTCTGCCTACTTCCCAAGGCCCTTAATGAACATATGTGTAGCCGTAGCTTAAAAAATTCCCCAGTTTGGGTTTCGGGGAGACACTGATTTTGAAAAAGCCCTGGTGTTCTCCTTACATGAATGGGACTCTTCCTACTGCTAAAACATGTCTGTCACACCCAGAGGATGGTATACCGTCTGATCGGGAAGAGTTTGGAAAAGGCATCTCATCTCCTCATCTCCTGGTGCTCGGGTTCACCCATCCAGCGTCTTTACTAACAGTCTCCCCACTTGGAGATGGCAGCACTGTCAACATCCTGTTGCGTACAGTTTGGAATTTGTCCAGAGGATGAAGCGGAAGGATGAGGAACAATGAGAGACAAGTCCTAGGTGTTCAGACAGGCACATGTCACTCTAATTTCCAATCAGGAAGACGAATTGACCAAAGGCTAGGGTTGCCCATGGAAACAGTATAGGGCTTGAGGAAATCCCGCTGCTTTGTGGTCAGTTCCCATAAACACAAGTTGAACAATGGAACTCAGGGGCAGTAAAATTCACAAAACTGCAGAGTTGAAAATATCCATCACTGAAAAATGTCTTGAGGAAAGTCAGAGAAAAGGACTTGTAAGCAAGGGAGAATGGCAGGAAAGGGATTTGAGGAGGTAGAAAGGACTCACCATTAAGCACAAGAAAAGGAGCTGAACATTGCCAACATTGCAGTTGGCCAAAAAGGGTGTATGCGTTTTTTTCTGTATATATTCAAGAAAAGGGCATACACTTTTTTAGCCAACCAAACAGGTGGGCACTGGAAGTCAATACTACAAAAGATATCACTTCGCATCAGTCAGAAGAGCCATCCTCATAAAGCGTAAACAACAGAAATGCAGGACAGGGCAAGGAGAAGAGGGAGCCCTGTGAGACTTATAGTGGAAATATATATTGCCAACGGCCATTCTGGAGAAGTGTATTGTGTTTACTAAAGCATCTAAAAAATGAGCTACAGAGCATAGGGCACTTGCACTCATGGGCGTATATCTTGGGAAAAACAAAAATCGAGAGGACACAGGCACCCCAATGTTTACCCCCTCTCTGTTTAAAAGATCCTCGACTAGGATATAACTTAAATGTCCCTGGAGAGAAAAAATGGATAGAGATGTGGTACTTAGGTAGAGTGGAATATTATTCAGCCTGGAAATCAATGAAATATGGCCAGTTGTAACAACTCCGGAGGAGTTACGTATGATCATTCTAAGTGACATAATTCAAAAAGATAAAGACACATATCATAAGATATCACTTAAAGGTGGAATCCAAAATGGCTACACATGAAATAAATTACAAAACAAAAACATAGTCAAATATGTAGAAAACACGCATAAGGCTGCTAAACGGGAAAGGTGGGGAGGGGTGAGGCATCATCCAGGAGGTTGAAATTAGCAAAGATACCATTCCAAATACCAAACTGATAATCAACAAGGCCTACACAGTAGCTAAAAGAACTGCACTCAGCACACTCAAGTCACCGGAAAAGAATATATACGACTGGTAAGAATCTGAAAAAGAATTTACTGATGTCTCTCTGTACGTGAATCAAGTGGATGTACAGCAGCAAGAAACAGAGCTTTGAAAATCAGCTGTAACCAATATAGTAATAAATTGAAAAAAATAAACGACAGAGAGACAGAGAAAACCTCTTACAACTTTTCCTCAGGGCCGGTGATGCAACATGGATTGAACACATCTAGACCCACAGCAGGATGAGACATAAGGCTGGAAACTGTTTGCACTAAGAGAAATGTGAGGTTGGGTGAGGAAATGCACACCCTTTAAAGTAATACTACCTGGTACCCATTCAATGGGTCCCAAATCTGCAGGTTCAAAGGATCTTCCTACAGCTAAAACATGCATGGAAAACCCACAGGACTGTACACCATGTGATCGGGAGATGTGTCTAAAATGCAGCTCATTTATCCTCTCCTGGTGCTCCTGTTCACCATTCCAGCCACGTTACTTAGAATCTCCCCACTTGGAGAATCAGCACATTTCAACTTCTGTTTCACACATTTTGCAAATTGTGAGGAGGATGAACAGGAAGAGGGGGAACCAATGAGAGAATAGTTGTAGGGGTTTGGACGGGCACATATCACTCTAATTTCCCATTAAGAATAAGAATTGAAAAAAGGCTCAGCCCGCCTCGCCCAAGCCAAAATAGGGCCTGAAGCAATCCTGCGGCTTTGAGGCCAGCTCACAAAAGAGCAACTTAAAAAATGGAGCTCAGGGTCACTGCAATTCACAAACCTGCAGAGTTATAAATGAAAACTAACGTCCAAAAATATGTTGAGGTAAGGCAAAGAAGAGGATCTGAATGCAAGACAGAATTGCAAGAAACAGATTTCAAGAGATAGATTGGACTCGTCTTTAAAGCACATGAAAAGCGGCAGAATTTCGACAATGATGCAGTTGGCCCAAAAGGGCGTATGCGTTTTTTCCTGATTATATCCAGGAAAAAACGCATACACACTTTATGGGCAACGAAGCAAGCAAGCAATGCAAATGTGCACAACAAAAAAGTCTCATTACCCACTGGTCAAAAGGGCCATCCTAAAAAATTGTAAAAACCAGAAATGCAGGACAGGCCATGGAGAACAGGGAGCCTTTATACGCTGATGGGCAGTGTGTGAACTGCCGAGAGCCACTCTGGAGAAGTGTATGGTGGTTCCTAAATCATCTAAAAAACAGAGCTACAGAGCATAGGACACTTCCAATCATGGGAGTATATCTAGGGAAGTCTAAAAATCAACAAGACACAAGCACACCACAGTTTAGGGCTACTCTGTTTACAAGAACCTCAACTTCAGTACACCTTAAATATCCCAGGAAAGAGAACAATGGATAAAGAAGATGTGGTACTTATGTACAATGGAATATCTCTTCACCATGAAATCAATGTAATAAGGCTAGTAGAAGGATAAAGAGTGGATTTAGGTCCGATAATACTACTTGAAATAAGTCAAACAGAAAAAGAAACATATCATAAGATATCACTTATAGAGGGAGGGTAAATATGGCTGCACAAGAAATGAATTACAGAACAGAACAGTGTCTCACATTTAGAAAACACACTTATTTCAGCTTAAGGGGAAAGGAGAGGTGGGGTGATGCATAAAACCAGAGTTTGAAATTAGCACAGATACCGTTCAATAAACCAAATAGATATTAGACAAGATCTACACCTTGCTCAATGAACTGGCCTCAACACACCCTATACACCACAGAGAAATATATCTGAGTAATAAGAATCTTAAAACCCATGTATTGATATATCTCCATAAGGGAATCAAGTGTGTGCAGAGCGGCACAAACACAGCAGTGAAAATGAGCTAAACCCCATTATAGAAATAAATTTTAAAAACAAAACGCAGAAACAATGAAAGAGAGAAAAATTCTTACAAAATTCGCTCAGGGGCTGTGATGCAACCTGGATTGACCACATATAAACCCACAGCTGGATAAGACATAAGGCTGGACACTTGGGGCTGAGAGGATTGGTGAGCTTTGGTGAGCAACTGCCAAAAGTTTAATGCAATACTTCATGCTACTCATTCCAAGGGTCCCAACACTCCAGGTTGAAGGGAATCTTCCTACAGCTAAACCATGCTTGGGAAACCCAGCGACTGGTATACCATATGATCGGGAAAGGTTTCTAAAACGCACCTCATTTTTCCTCTCCTGGGGCTCCGGATCGATATTCCAGCTGCTTTACTAAAATATCCCCACATGGACAGTCAATGCTTTTAAGTTCTGGTATCGAACAGTCTGCAGTTAGTGTGGAGGATGAATGGGAATAGGGGGAACCAGTGAGAAACTAGCTGTAGTGGTTTCAATGGGCACATGTCACTCTAATTTCATATCAGTAAGAAGAATAAACCAAAGGCACAGAAAGGTGCCCCAGAAGAACAATAGGGCCTGAAGGAATCCTGTGGTTATGAGGCAAGATCACAAAAATAAGAGCTGAAAAATGGAGTTAAGGGCCACTGCAATTCAAAACCTGCAGAGTTATGAAGGCCAACTATTTTCAAAAAATATATTGAGGTAAGGCTATGAAGAGGCATTGAAAGCAAGGCAGAATTGCAGTAAACCGATTTCAGGAGGTAGACTGGAATTGCATTTAAAGCATAGGAAAAGAGGCAGAACGTCCACAATGATGCACTTGGCCAAAAAGGGCGTATGCATTTTTTCCTGAATATATTCAGGAAAAAAGGCAAACGCACTTTTTGGCGAACCAAGCAAGCTTGCAAAGGAAATCTGCACTGCAATGAAGTCTCACTTCCCCCCAGTCAAAAGGGCCATCTGAAAAAAGTGTAAAATCCAGAAAGGCAGGACAGGCCATGGAGAACTGGGAGCCTTGTTATGCTGATGGGCGGGATGTAAATTGCCAAGAGCCACTCGGGTTAAGTGTATGGTGTTTCCTGAAACATCGAAAAAACAAAGCAACGGAGCCTAGGGCACATCCACTTATGGTCCTATAGCTTAGGGAAATTAAAATCAAAAAGACACAGCCACCCCAAAGTTTGGGACGGCTCTGTTTACAAGAACCTCATTTACGGTACAAGTTCAATAGCGCAGAAAGTGATAAATGGATAAAGAAGTTGTGGTACTTACGTACAATGCAATATCACTCAGCAATGAAATCTATGTCATCAGGCCCGTAACAGCATAATGAGTGGATTCAGGTATGATGATTCTAACTGAAATAAGTCACACAGAAAAAGAAACATCATAAGATATCACTAATACACGGAATGTAAACTTGGCTACACAGGAACTGGATTACAAAACAGAACAGGGTCTCAAATTTAGAAAACCAACTAATGCTTGCTTAAGGGGAAAGGTGAGTTGGGGTGCTGCATAAAACCAGAGATTGAAATGAGCACAGATAAAGTTCCTTAAGCCAAATATGGAATAGACAAGAGCTACTCCTTGCTCAACGAAATGGACTCAACACCCCATATTAAACGCCTAAGAATGTACCTGACTAGTAAGTATCTTAAAAGCTATGGATTGCTATGTCTCTGAAAGATAATCAAGAGTGTGTACAGGGGCATAAACGCAGCAGTGATAGGATTGGAGAGGTTCGGTGAGCAAATGAAGACGCTTTGAAGTCATATTGCATGGTACCCATTCCACAGGTCTCAACTCTACAGGTTTAAGGGATTCTTCCTTCAGCTAAAACATGCATGTGGAACCCAGAGTATGTTCAACCGTGTGATCGGGAGACGTGTTCCAATATGTCTCAGTTCTCGTTCCCTGGTACTCGGGTGCAACATTCCAGACGCTTTACTAACACTCTCCCGACTTGGAAAGTCAGTGCCTTTAACCTCCTGTTTGGCCCATTTGCAATTTCTGCGGAAGATGAACAGGAATAGGGAGAACCAATGAGAGACTAGCTGGAGGTGTCTGGACCGGCAAATTTAACTCTCATTTCCCACCAGGAAGAGGAATTAACCAAAGGCTCAGCGTGCCGTGCCGGAACCAGATTAGGGCCTGAAGCAATCCTGCGGTGTTGCGGCCAGCTCACAAGAAAGCGAGTTGAAGAAAGGAGCTCAGGGGCACTGTAATTCACAAACCTGCAGAGTTATAAATGACAGCTATCGTCCAAAAATATACTGAAGTAAGGCTGCCAAGAGGACTTGAAAGCGGGGCAGAATTACAGGAAACCGATTTCAGGAGGTAGACTGGAATTGCATTTAAAGCATAGGAAAAGAGGCAGAACGTCCACAATGATGCACTTGGCCAAAAAGGGCGTATGCGTTTTTTCCTGAATATATTCAGGAAAAAACCCATACGCCCTTTTTGGCCAACCAAGCAAGCTTGCAAAGCAAATCTGTACTACAATGAAGTCTCACTTCCCCACGGTCAAAATTGCCATCTGAAAAAAGTGTAAAATCCAGAAAGGCAGGACAGGCCATGGAGAACTGGGAGCCTTGTTATGCTGATGGGCGGGATGTAAATTGCCAACAGCCACTTGGGAGAAGTGTATGGTGTTTCCTGAAACATCTAAAAAACAAAGCAACAGAACCTAGGGCACTTCCACTTATGGTCCTATAGCTTAGGGAAAAAAAATCAAGAAGACACAGCCACCCAAAGTTTGGGACGACTCTGTTTACAAGAACCTCCTTTACGCTACAAGTTCAATATCGCAGAAAGCAAAAAATGGATAAAGAAGTTGTGGTACTTAAGTACAACGCAGTATCAATCAGCAATGAAATCTATGTCTTCAGGCCAATAGCAGCATAAAGAGTGGATTCAGGTATGATGATTCTAACTGAAATAAGTCACACAGAAAAAGAAACATCATAAGATATCACTAATACACGGAATGTAAACTTGGCTACACAGGAATTGCATTACAAAACAGAACAGGGTCTCAAATTTAGAAAACCAACTTATGCTTGCTTAAGGGGAAAGGTGAGTTGGGGTGCTGCATAAAACCAGAGATTGAAATGAGCACAGATAAAGTTCCTTAAGCCAAATATGGAATAGACAAGAACTACTCCTTGCTCAACGAAATGGACTCAACACCCCATATTAAACGCCTAAGAATGTACCTGACTAGTAAGTATCTTAAAAGCTATGGATTGCTATGTCTCTGAAAGAAAATCAAGCGTGTGTACAGGGGCATAAACGCAGCAGTGATAGGATTGGAGAGGTTCGGTGAACAAATGAAGACCCTTTGAAGTCATATTGCATGGTACCCATTCCACGGGTCTCAACTCTCCAGGTTTAAGGGATTCATCCTTTAGCTAAAACATGCACGAGGAACCCAGAGTATGATCAACCGTGTGATCGGGAGACGTGTTCCAATATGTCTCAGTTCTCGTCCCCTGGTACTCGGGTGCAACATTCCAGATGCTTTACTAACACTCTCCCGACTTGGAAAGTCAGTGCCTTTAACCTCCTGTTTGGCCCATTTGCAATTTCTGCGGAAGATGAACAGGAATAGGGAGAACCAATGAGAGACTAGCTGGAGGTGTCTGGACGGGCAAATTTAACTCTCATTTCCCACCAGGAAGAGGAATTAACCAAAGGCTCAGCGTGCCGTGCCGGCACCAGATTAGGGCCTGAAGCAATCCTGCGGTGTTTCGGCCAGCTCACATGAAAGCGAGTTGAAGAAAGGAGCTCAGGGGCACTGTAATTCACAAACCTGCAGAGTTATAAATGACAGCTATCGTCCAAAAATATACTGAAGTAAGGCTGCCAAGAGGACTTGAAAGCGGGGCAGAATTGCAGGAAACCGATTTCAGGAGGTAGACTGGAATTGCATTTAAAGCATAGGAAAAGAGGCAGAACGTCCACAATGATGCACTTGGCCAAAAAGGGCGTATGCGTTTTTTCCTGAATATATTCAGGAAAAAATGCATACGCCCTTTTTGGTCAACCAAGCAAGCTTGCAAAGGAAATCTGCACTACAGTGAAGGCTCACTTCCCCCGGTCAAAAGGGCCACCTGAAAAAAGTGTAAAATCCAGAAAGGCAGGACAGGCCATGGAGAACTGGGAGCCTTGTTATGCTGATGGGCGGTATGTAAATTGCCAACAGCCACTTGGGAGAAGTGTATGGTGTTTCCTGAAACATCTAAAAAACAAAGCAACAGAGCCTAGGGCACTTCCACTTATGGTCCTATAGCTTAGGGAAATTCAAATCAAAAAGACACAGCCACCCCAAAGTTTGGGACGGCTCTGTTTACAAGAACCTCGTTTACGGTACAAGTTCAATAGCGCAGAAAGTGAAATATGGATAAAGAAGTTGTGGTACTTATGTACAATGCAATATCACTCAGCAATGAAATCTATGTCATCAGGCCCATAGCAGCATAATGAGTGGATTCAGGTATGATGATTCTAACTGAAATAAGTCACACAGAAAAAGAAACATCATAAGATATCACTAATACACGGAATGTAAACTTGGCTACACAGGAACTGGATTACAAAACAGAACAGGGTCTCAAATTTAGAAAACCAACTTATGCTTGCTTAAGCGAAAAGGTGAGTTGGGGTGCTGCATCAAACCAGAGATTGAAATGAGCACAGATAAAGTTCCTTAAGCCAAATATGGAATAGACAAGAGCTACTACTTGCTCAACGAAATGGACTCAACACCCCATAATAAACGCCTAAGAATGTACCTGACTAGTAAGTATCTTAAAACCTATGGATTGCTATGTCTCTGAAAGAAAATCAAGCGTGTGTACAGGGGCATAAACGCAGCAGTGATAGGATTGGAGAGGTTCGGTGAGCAAATGAAGACCCTTTGAAATCATATTGCATGATACCCATTCCACGGGTCTCAACTCTCCAGGTTTAAGGGATTCTTCCTTCAGCTAAAACATGCACGTGGAACCCAGAGTATGATCAACCGTGTGATCGGGAGACGTGTTCCAAAATGTCTCAGTTCTCGTCCCCTGGTACTCGGGTGCATCATTCCAGACGCTTTACTAACACTCTCCCGACTTGGAGAGTCAGTGCCTTTAACCTCCTGTTTGGCCCAGTTTGCAATTTCTGCGGAAGATGAACAGGAATAGGGAGAACCAATGAGAGACTAGCTGGAGGTGTCTGGACGGGCAAATTTAACTCTCATTTCCCACCAGGAAGAGGAATTAACAAAAGGCTCAGTGTGCCGTGCCGGAACCAGATTAGGGCCTGAAGCAATCCTGCGGTGTTGCGGCCAGCTCACAAGAAAGCGAGTTGAAGAAAGGAGCTCAGGGGCAGTGTAATTCACAAACCTGCAGAGTTATAAATGACAGCTATCATCCAAAAATATACTGAAGTAAGGCTGCCAAGAGGACTTGAAAGCGGGGCAGAATTGCAGGAAACCGATTTCAGGAGGTAGACTGGAATTGCATTTAAAGCATAGGAAAAGAGGCAGAACGTCCACAATGATGCACTTGGCCAAAAAGGGCGTATGCGTTTTATCCTGAATATATTCAGGAAAAAACGCATACGCCCTTTTTGGCCAACCAAGCAAGCTTGCAAAGGAAATCTGCACTACAATGAAGTCTCACTTCCCCACGGTCAAAAGGGCCATCTGAAAAAAGTGTAAAATCCAGAAAGGCAGGACAGGCCATGGAGAACTGGGAGCCTTGTTATGCTGATGGGCGGTATGTTAATTGCCAACAGCCACTTGGGAGAAGTGTATGGTGTTTCCTTAAACATCTAAAAAACAAAGCAACAGAGCCTAGGGCACTTCCACTTATGGTCCTATAACTTAGGGAAATTAAAATCAAAAAGACACAGCCACTCCAAAGTTTGGGACGGCTCTGTTTACAAGAACCTCATTTATGGTACAAGTTCAATATCGCAGAAAGTGAAAAATGGATAAAGAAGTTGTGGTACTTACGTACAATGCAATATCACTCAGCAATGAAATCTATGTCATCAGGCCCGTAGCAGTATAATGAGTGGGTTCAGGTATGATGATTCTAACTGAAATAAGTCATACAGAAAAAGAAACATCATAAGATATCACTAATACACGGAATGTAAACTTGGCTACACAGGAACTGGATTACAAAACAGAACAGGGTCTCAAATTTAGAAAACCAACTTATGCTTGCTTAAGGGGAAAGGTGAGTTGGGGTGCTGCATAAAACCAGAGATTGAAATGAGCACAGATAAAGTTCCTTAAGCCAAATATGGAATAGACAAGAACTACTCCTTGCTCAACAAAATGGACTCAACAGCCCATATTAAACGCCTAAGAATGTACCTGACTAGTAAGTATCTTAAAACCTATGGATTGCTATGTCTCTGAAAGAAAATCAAGCGTGTGTACAGGGGCATAAACGCAGCAGTGATAGGATTGGAGAGGTTCGGTGAGCAAATGAAGACCCTTTGAAGTCATATTGCATGGTACCCATTCCCCGGGTCTCAACTCTCCAGGTTTAAGGGATTCTTCCTTCAGCTAAAACATGCACGTGGAACCCAGAGTATGATCAACCGTGTGATCGGGAGACGTGTTCCAATATGTCTCAGTTCTCGTCCCCTGGTACTCGGGTGCAACATTCCAGACGCTTTACTAACACTCTCCCGACTTGGAGAGTCAGTGCCTTTAACCTCCTGTTTGGCCCATTTGCAATTTCTGCGGAAGATGAACAGGAATAGTGAGAACCAGTGAGAGACTAGGTGGAGGTGTCTGGACGGGCAAATTTAACTCTCATTCCCCACCAGGAAGAGGAATTAACCAAAGGCTCAGCGTGCCGTGCCGGAACCAGATTAGGGCCTGAAGCAATACTGCGGTGTTGCGGCCAGCTCACAAGAAAGCGAGTTGAAGAAAGGAGCTCAGGGGCACTGTAATTCACAAACCTGCAGAGTTATAAATGACAGCTATCGTCCAAAAATATACTGAAGTAAGGCTGCCAAGAAGACTTGAAAGCGGGGCAGAATTGCAGGAAACCGATTTCAGGAGGTAGACTGGAATTGCATTTAAAGCATAGGAAAAGAGGCAGAACGTCGACAATGAGGCACTTGGCCAAAAAGGGCGTATGCGTTTTTTCCTGAATATATTCAGGAAAAAACGCATACGCCCTTTTTGGCCAACCAAGCAAGCTTGCAAAGGAAATCTGCACTACAATGAAGTCTCACTTCCCCCCTGTCAAAAGGGCCATCTGAAAAAAGTGTAAAATCCAGAAAGGCAGGACAGGCCATGGAGAACTGGGAGCCTTGTTATGCTGATGGGCGGTATGTTAATTGCCAACAGCCACTTGGGAGAAGTGTATGGTGTTTCCTTAAACATCTAAAAAACAAAGCAACAGAGCCTAGGGCACTTCCACTTATGGTCCTATAGCTTAGGGAAATTAAAATCAAAAAGACACAGCCACTCCAAAGTTTGGGACGGCTCTGTTTACAAGAACCTCATTTATGGTACAAGTTCAATATCGCAGAAAGTGAAAAATGGATAAAGAAGTTGTGGTACTTACGTACAATGCAATATCACTCAGCAATGAAATCTATGTCATCAGGCCCGTAGCAGTATAATGAGTGGGTTCAGGTATGATGATTCTAACTGAAATAAGTCATACAGAAAAAGAAACATCATAAGATATCACTAATACACGGAATGTAAACTTGGCTACACAGGAACTGGATTACAAAACAGAACAGGGTCTCAAATTTAGAAAACCAACTTATGCTTGCTTAAGGGGAAAGGTGAGTTGGGGTGCTGCATAAAACCAGAGATTGAAATGAGCACAGATAAAGTTCCTTAAGCCAAATATGGAATAGACAAGAACTACTCCTTGCTCAACAAAATGGACTCAACAGCCCATATTAAACGCCTAAGAATGTACCTGACTAGTAAGTATCTTAAAACCTATGGATTGCTATGTCTCTGAAAGAAAATCAAGCGTGTGTACAGGGGCATAAACGCAGCAGTGATAGGATTGGAGAGGTTCAGTGAGCAAATGAAGACCCTTTGAAGTCATATTGCATGGTACCCATTCCACGGGTCTCAACTCTCCAGGTTTAAGGGATTCTTCCTTCAGCTAAAACATGCACGTGGAACCCAGAGTATGATCAACCGTGTGATCGGGAGACGTGTTCCAATATGTCTCAGTTCTCGTCCCCTGGTACTCGGGTGCAACATTCCAGACGCTTTACTAACACTCTCCCGACTTGGAGAGTCAGTGCCTTTAACCTCCTGTTTGGCCCATTTGCAATTTCTGCGGAAGATGAACAGGAATAGGGAGAACCAGTGAGAGACTAGGTGGAGGTGTCTGGACGGGCAAATTTAACTCTCATTCCCCACCAGGAAGAGGAATTAACCAAAGGCTCAGCGTGCCGTGCCGGAACCAGATTAGGGCCTGAAACAATCCTGCGGTGTTTCGGCCAGCTCACATGAAAGCGAGTTGAAGAAAGGAGCTCAGGGGCACTGTAATTCACAAACCTGCAGAGTTATAAATGACAGCTATCGTCCAAAAATATACTGAAGTAAGGCTGCCAAGAGGACTTGAAAGCGGGGCAGAATTGCAGGAAACCGATTTCAGGAGGTAGACTGGAATTGCATTTAAAGCATAGGAAAAGAGGCAGAACGTCCACAATGATGCACTTGGCCAAAAAGGGCGTATGCGTTTTTTCCTGAATATATTCAGGAAAAAACGCATACACCCTTCTTGGTCAACCAAGCAAGCTTGCAAAGGAAATCTGCACTACAGTGAAGGCTCACTTCCCCCGGTCAAAAGGGCCACCTAAAAAAAGTGTAAAATCCAGAAAGGCAGGACAGGCCATGGAGAACTGGGAGCCTTGTTATGCTGATGGGCTGTATGTAAATTGCCAACAGCCACTTGGGAGAAGTGTATGGTGTTTCCTGAAACATCTAAAAAACAAAGCAACAGAGCCTAGGGCACTTCCACTTATGGTCCTATAGCTTAGGGAAATTAAAATCAAAAAGACACAGCCACCCCAAAGTTTGGGACGGCTCTGTTTACAAGAACCTCGTTTACGGTACAAGTTCAATAGCGCAGAAAGTGAAATATGGATAAAGAAGTTGTGGTACTTATGTACAATGCAATATCACTCAGCAATGAAATCTATGTCATCAGGCCCATAGCAGCATAATGAGTGGATTCAGGTATGATGATTCTAACTGAAATAAGTCACACAGAAAAAGAAACATCATAAGATATCACTAATACACGGAATGTAAACTTGGCTACACAGGAACTGGATTACAAAACAGAACAGGGTCTCAAATTTAGAAAACCAACTTATGCTTGCTTAAGCGAAAAGGTGAGTTGGGGTGCTGCATCAAACCAGAGATTGAAATGAGCACAGATAAAGTTCCTTAAGCCAAATATGGAATAGACAAGAGCTACTACTTGCTCAACGAAATGGACTCAACACCCCATAATAAACGCCTAAGAATGTACCTGACTAGTAAGTATCTTAAAACCTATGGATTGCTATGTCTCTGAAAGAAAATCAAGCGTGTGTACAGGGGCATAAACGCAGCAGTGATAGGATTGGAGAGGTTCGGTGAGCAAATGAAGACCCTTTGAAATCATATTGCATGGTACCCATTCCACGGGTCTCAACTCTCCAGGTTTAAGGGATTCTTCCTTCAGCTAAAACATGCACGTGGAACCCAGAGTATGATCAACCGTGTGATCGGGAGACGTGTTCCAAAATGTCTCAGTTCTCGTCCCCTGGTACTCGGGTGCATCATTCCAGACGCTTTACTAACACTCTCCCGACTTGGAGAGTCAGTGCCTTTAACCTCCTGTTTGGCCCAGTTTGCAATTTCTGCGGAAGATGAACAGGAATAGGGAGAACCAATGAGAGACTAGCTGGAGGTGTCTGGACGGGCAAATTTAACTCTCATTTCCCACCAGGAAGAGGAATTAACCAAAGGCTCAGTGTGCCATGCCGGAACCAGATTAGGGCCTGAAGCAATCCTGCGGTGTTGCGGCCAGCTCACAAGAAAGCGAGTTGAAGAAAGGAGCTCAGGGGCACTGTAATTCACAAACCTGCAGAGTTATAAATGACAGCTATCGTCCAAAAATATACTGAAGTAAGGCTGCCAAGAGGACTTGAAAGCGGGGCAGAATTGCAGGAAACCGATTTCAGGAGGTAGACTGGAATTGCATTTAAAGCATAGGAAAAGAGGCAGAACGTCCACAATGATGCACTTGGCCAAAAAGGGCGTATGCGTTTTTTCCTGAATATATTCAGGAAAAAACGCATACGCCCTTTTTGGCCAACCAAGCAAGCTTGCAAAGGAAATCTGCACTACAATGAAGTCTCACTTCCCCACGGTCAAAAGGGCCATCTGAAAAAAGTGTAAAATCCAGAAAGGCAGGACAGGCCATGGAGAACTGGGAGCCTTGTTATGCTGATGGGCGGTATGTTAATTGCCAACAGCCACTTGGGAGAAGTGTATGGTGTTTCCTTAAACATCTAAAAAACAAAGCAACAGAGCCTAGGGCACTTCCACTTATGGTCCTATAGCTTAGGGAAATTAAAATCAAAAAGACACAGCCACTCCAAAGTTTGGGACGGCTCTGTTTACAAGAACCTCATTTATGGTACAAGTTCAATATCGCAGAAAGTGAAAAATGGATAAAGAAGTTGTGGTACTTACATACAATGCAATATCACTCAGCAATGAAATCTATGTCATCAGGCCCGTAGCAGTATAATGAGTGGGTTCAGGTATGATGATTCTAACTGAAATAAGTCATACAGAAAAAGAAACATCATAAGATATCACTAATACACGGAATGTAAACTTGGCTACACAGGAACTGGATTACAAAACAGAACAGGGTCTCAAATTTAGAAAACCAACTTATGCTTGCTTAAGGGGAAAGGTGAGTTGGGGTGCTGCATAAAACCAGAGATTGAAATGAGCACAGATAAAGTTCCTTAAGCCAAATATGGAATAGACAAGAACTACTCCTTGCTCAACAAAATGGACTCAACAGCCCATATTAAACGCCTAAGAATGTACCTGACTAGTAAGTATCTTAAAACCTATGGATTGCTATGTCTCTGAAAGAAAATCAAGCGTGTGTACAGGGGCATAAACGCAGCAGTGATAGGATTGGAGAGGTTCGGTGAGCAAATGAAGACCCTTTGAAGTCATATTGCATGGTACCCATTCCCCGGGTCTCAACTCTCCAGGTTTAAGGGATTCTTCCTTCAGCTAAAACATGCACGTGGAACCCAGAGTATGATCAACCGTGTGATCGGGAGACGTGTTCCAATATGTCTCAGTTCTCGTCCCCTGGTACTCGGGTGCAACATTCCAGACGCTTTACTAACACTCTCCCGACTTGGAGAGTCAGTGCCTTTAACCTCCTGTTTGGCCCATTTGCAATTTCTGCGGAAGATGAACAGGAATAGTGAGAACCAGTGAGAGACTAGGTGGAGGTGTCTGGACGGGCAAATTTAACTCTCATTCCCCACCAGGAAGAGGAATTAACCAAAGGCTCAGCGTGCCGTGCCGGAACCAGATTAGGGCCTGAAGCAATCCTGCGGTGTTGCGGCCAGCTCACAAGAAAGCGAGTTGAAGAAAGGAGCTCAGGGGCACTGTAATTCACAAACCTGCAGAGTTATAAATGACAGCTATCATCCAAAAATATACTGAAGTAAGGCTGCCAAGAAGACTTGAAAGCGGGGCAGAATTGCAGGAAACCGATTTCAGGAGGTAGACTGGAATTGCATTTAAAGCATAGGAAAAGAGGCAGAACGTCGACAATGAGGCACTTGGCCAAAAAGGGCGTATGCGTTTTATCCTGAATATATTCAGGAAAAAACGCATACGCCCTTTTTGGCCAACCAAGCAAGCTTGCAAAGGAAATCTGCACTACAATGAAGTCTCACTTCCCCCCTGTCAAAAGGGCCATCTGAAAAAAGTGTAAAATCCAGAAAGGCAGGACAGGCCATGGAGAACTGGGAGCCTTGTTTTGCTGATGGGCGGGATGTAAATTGCCAAGAGCCACTCGGGAGAGGTGTATGGTGTTTCCTGAAACATCTAAAAAACAAAGCAACAGAGCCTAGGGCACTTCCACTTATGGTCCTATAGCTTAGGGAAATTAAAATCAAAAAGACACAGCCACCCCAAAGTTTGGGACGGCTCTGTTTACAAGAACGTCATTTACGTTACAAGTACAATATCGCAGAAAGTGAAAAATGGATAAAGAAGTTGTGGTACTTACGTACAATGCAATATCACTCAGCAATGAAATCTATGTCATCAGGCCCATAGCAGCATAATGAGTGGATTCAGGTATGATGATTCTAAATGAAATAAGTCACACAGAAAAAGAAACATCATAAGATATCACTAATACACGGAATGTAAACTTGGCTACACAGGAACTGGATTACAAAACAGAACAGGGTCTCAAATTTAGAAAACCAACTTATGCTTGCTTAAGCGGAAAGGTGAGTTGGGGTGCTGCATAAAACCAGAGATTGAAATGAGCACAGATAAAGTTCCTTAAGCCAAATATGGAATAGACAAGAGCTACTCCTTGCTCAACGAAATGGACTCAATACCCAATATTAAACGCCTAAGAATGTACCTGACTAGTAAGTATCTTAAAACCTATGGATTGCTATGTCTCTGAAAGAAAATCAAGCGTGTGTACAGGGGCATAAACGCAGCAGTGATAGGATTGGAGAGGTTTGGTGAGCAAATGAAGACCCTTTGAAGTCATATTGCATGGTACCCATTCCACGGGTCTCAACTCTCCAGGTTTAAGGGATTCTTCCTTCAGCTAAAACATGCACGTGGAACCCAGAGTATGATCAACCGTGTGATCGGGAGACGTGTTCCAATATGTCTCAGTTCTCGTCCCCTGGTACTCGGGTGCAACATTCCAGACGCTTTACTAACACTCTCCCGACTTGGAGAGTCAGTACCTTTAACCTCCTGTTTGGCCCATTTGCAAATTCTGAGGAAGATGAACAGGAATAGGGAGAACCAATGAGAGACTAGCTGGAGGTGTCTGGACGGGCAAATTTAACTCTCATTTCCCACCAGGAAGAGGAATTAACCAAAGGCTCAGTGTGCCGTGCCGGAACCAGATTAGGGCCTGAAGCAATCCTGCGGTGTTGCGGCCAGCTCACAAGAAAGCGAGTTGAAGAAAGGAGCTCAGGGGCAGTGTAATTCACAAATCTGCAGAGTTATAAATGACAGCTATCGTCCAAAAATATACTGAAGTAAGGCTGCCAAGAGGACTTGAAAGCGGGGCAGAATTGCAGGAAACCGATTTCAGGAGGTAGACTGGAATTGCATTTAAAGCATAGGAAAAGAGGCAGAACGTCCACAATGATGCACTTGGCCAAAAAGGGCGTATGCGTTTTATCCTGAATATATTCAGGAAAAAACGCATACGCCCTTTTTGGCCAACCAAGCAAGCTTGCAAAGGAAATCTGCACTACAATGAAGTCTCACTTCCCCACGGTCAAAAGGGCCATCTGAAAAAAGTGTAAAATCCAGAAAGGCAGGACAGGCCATGGAGAACTGGGAGCCTTGTTATGCTGATGGGCGGTATGTTAATTGCCAACAGCCACTTGGGAGAAGTGTATGGTGTTTCCTTAAACATCTAAAAAACAAAGCAACAGAGCCTAGGGCACTTCCACTTATGGTCCTATAGCTTAGGGAAATTAAAATCAAAAAGACACAGCCACTCCAAAGTTTGGGACGGCTCTGTTTACAAGAACCTCATTTATGGTACAAGTTCAATATCGCAGAAAGTGAAAAATGGATAAAGAAGTTGTGGTACTTACGTACAATGCAATATCACTCAGCAATGAAATCTATGTCATCAGGCCCGTAGCAGTATAATGAGTGGGTTCAGGTATGATGATTCTAACTGAAATAAGTCATACAGAAAAAGAAACATCATAAGATATCACTAATACACGGAATGTAAACTTGGCTACACAGGAACTGGATTACAAAACAGAACAGGGTCTCAAATTTAGAAAACCAACTTATGCTTGCTTAAGGGGAAAGGTGAGTTGGGGTGCTGCATAAAACCAGAGATTGAAATGAGCACAGATAAAGTTCCTTAAGCCAAATATGGAATAGACAAGAACTACTCCTTGCTCAACAAAATGGACTCAACAGCCCATATTAAACGCCTAAGAATGTACCTGACTAGTAAGTATCTTAAAACCTATGGATTGCTATGTCTCTGAAAGAAAATCAAGCGTGTGTACAGGGGCATAAACGCAGCAGTGATAGGATTGGAGAGGTTCAGTGAGCAAATGAAGACCCTTTGAAGTCATATTGCATGGTACCCATTCCACGGGTCTCAACTCTCCAGGTTTAAGGGATTCTTCCTTCAGCTAAAACATGCACGTGGAACCCAGAGTATGATCAACCGTGTGATCGGGAGACGTGTTCCAATATGTCTCAGTTCTCGTCCCCTGGTACTCGGGTGCAACATTCCAGACGCTTTACTAACACTCTCCCGACTTGGAGAGTCAGTGCCTTTAACCTCCTGTTTGGCCCATTTGCAATTTCTGCGGAAGATGAACAGGAATAGGGAGAACCAGTGAGAGACTAGGTGGAGGTGTCTGGACGGGCAAATTTAACTCTCATTCCCCACCAGGAAGAGGAATTAACCAAAGGCTCAGCGTGCCGTGCCGGAACCAGATTAGGGCCTGAAACAATCCTGCGGTGTTTCGGCCAGCTCACATGAAAGCGAGTTGAAGAAAGGAGCTCAGGGGCACTGTAATTCACAAACCTGCAGAGTTATAAATGACAGCTATCGTCCAAAAATATACTGAAGTAAGGCTGCCAAGAGGACTTGAAAGCGGGGCAGAATTGCAGGAAACCGATTTCAGGAGGTAGACTGGAATTGCATTTAAAGCATAGGAAAAGAGGCAGAACGTCCACAATGATGCACTTGGCCAAAAAGGGCGTATGCGTTTTTTCCTGAATATATTCAGGAAAAAACGCATACACCCTTCTTGGTCAACCAAGCAAGCTTGCAAAGGAAATCTGCACTACAGTGAAGGCTCACTTCCCCCGGTCAAAAGGGCCACCTAAAAAAAGTGTAAAATCCAGAAAGGCAGGACAGGCCATGGAGAACTGGGAGCCTTGTTATGCTGATGGGCTGTATGTAAATTGCCAACAGCCACTTGGGAGAAGTGTATGGTGTTTCCTGAAACATCTAAAAAACAAAGCAACAGAGCCTAGGGCACTTCCACTTATGGTCCTATAGCTTAGGGAAATTAAAATCAAAAAGACACAGCCACCCCAAAGTTTGGGACGGCTCTGTTTACAAGAACCTCGTTTACGGTACAAGTTCAATAGCGCAGAAAGTGAAATATGGATAAAGAAGTTGTGGTACTTATGTACAATGCAATATCACTCAGCAATGAAATCTATGTCATCAGGCCCATAGCAGCATAATGAGTGGATTCAGGTATGATGATTCTAACTGAAATAAGTCACACAGAAAAAGAAACATCATAAGATATCACTAATACACGGAATGTAAACTTGGCTACACAGGAACTGGATTACAAAACAGAACAGGGTCTCAAATTTAGAAAACCAACTTATGCTTGCTTAAGCGAAAAGGTGAGTTGGGGTGCTGCATCAAACCAGAGATTGAAATGAGCACAGATAAAGTTCCTTAAGCCAAATATGGAATAGACAAGAGCTACTACTTGCTCAACGAAATGGACTCAACACCCCATAATAAACGCCTAAGAATGTACCTGACTAGTAAGTATCTTAAAACCTATGGATTGCTATGTCTCTGAAAGAAAATCAAGCGTGTGTACAGGGGCATAAACGCAGCAGTGATAGGATTGGAGAGGTTCGGTGAGCAAATGAAGACCCTTTGAAATCATATTGCATGGTACCCATTCCACGGGTCTCAACTCTCCAGGTTTAAGGGATTCTTCCTTCAGCTAAAACATGCACGTGGAACCCAGAGTATGATCAACCGTGTGATCGGGAGACGTGTTCCAAAATGTCTCAGTTCTCGTCCCCTGGTACTCGGGTGCATCATTCCAGACGCTTTACTAACACTCTCCCGACTTGGAGAGTCAGTGCCTTTAACCTCCTGTTTGGCCCAGTTTGCAATTTCTGCGGAAGATGAACAGGAATAGGGAGAACCAATGAGAGACTAGCTGGAGGTGTCTGGACGGGCAAATTTAACTCTCATTTCCCACCAGGAAGAGGAATTAACCAAAGGCTCAGTGTGCCATGCCGGAACCAGATTAGGGCCTGAAGCAATCCTGCGGTGTTGCGGCCAGCTCACAAGAAAGCGAGTTGAAGAAAGGAGCTCAGGGGCACTGTAATTCACAAACCTGCAGAGTTATAAATGACAGCTATCGTCCAAAAATATACTGAAGTAAGGCTGCCAAGAGGACTTGAAAGCGGGGCAGAATTGCAGGAAACCGATTTCAGGAGGTAGACTGGAATTGCATTTAAAGCATAGGAAAAGAGGCAGAACGTCCACAATGATGCACTTGGCCAAAAAGGGCGTATGCGTTTTTTCCTGAATATATTCAGGAAAAAACGCATACGCCCTTTTTGGCCAACCAAGCAAGCTTGCAAAGGAAATCTGCACTACAATGAAGTCTCACTTCCCCACGGTCAAAAGGGCCATCTGAAAAAAGTGTAAAATCCAGAAAGGCAGGACAGGCCATGGAGAACTGGGAGCCTTGTTATGCTGATGGGCGGTATGTTAATTGCCAACAGCCACTTGGGAGAAGTGTATGGTGTTTCCTTAAACATCTAAAAAACAAAGCAACAGAGCCTAGGGCACTTCCACTTATGGTCCTATAGCTTAGGGAAATTAAAATCAAAAAGACACAGCCACTCCAAAGTTTGGGACAGCTCTGTTTACAAGAACCTCGTTTACTGTACAAGTTCAATAGCGCAGAAAGTGAAATATGGATAAAGAAGTTGTGGTACTTACGTACAATGCAATATCACTCAGCAATGAAATCTATGTCATCAGGCCCGTAGCAGCATAATGAGTGGATTCAGGTATGATGATTCTAACTGAAATAAGTCACACAGAAAAAGAAACATCATAAGATATCACCAATACACAAAATGTAAACTTGGCTACACAGGAACTGGATTACAAAACAGAACAGGGTCTCAAATTTAGAAAACCAACTTATGCTTGCTTAAGCGAAAAGGTGAGTTGGGGTGCTGCATCAAACCAGAGATTGAAATGAGCACAGATAACGTTCCTTAAGCCAAATATGGAATAGACAAGAGCTACTCCTTGCTCAACGAAATGGACTCAACACCCCATATTAAATGCCTAAGAATGTAACTGACTAGTAAGTATCTTAAAACCTATGTATTGCTATGTCTCTGAAAGAAAATCAAGCGTGTGTACAGGGGCATAAACGCAGCAGTGATAGGATTGGAGAGGTTTGGTGAGCAAATGAAGACCCTTTGAAGTCATATTGCATGGTACCCATTCCACGGGTCTCAACTCTCCAGGTTTAAGGGATTCTTCCTTCAGTTAAAACATGCACGTGGAACCCAGAGTATGATCAACCGTGTGATCGGGAGACGTGTTCCAATATGTCTCAGTTCTCGTCCCCTGGTACTCGGCTGCAACATTCCAGACGCTTTACTAACACTCTCCCGACTTGGAGAGTCAGTGCCTTTAACCTCCTGTTTGGCCCAGTTTGCAATTTCTGCGGAAGATGAACAGGAGTACGGAGAGCCAAAGAGAGACTAGCTGGAGGTGTCTGGACGGGCAAATTTAACTCTCATTTCCCACCAGGAAGAGGAATTAACCAAAGGCTCAGCGTGCCGTGCCGGAACCAGATTAGGGCCTGAAGCAATCCTGCGGTGTAGCGGCCAGCTCACAAGAAAGCGAGTTGAAGAAAGGAGCTCAGGGGCACTGTAATTCACAAACCTGCAGAGTTATAAATGACAACTATCGTCCAAAAATATACTGAAGTAAGGCTGCCAAGAGGACCTGAAAGCGGGGCAGAATTGCAGGAAACCGATTTCAGGAGGTAGACTGGAATTGCATTTAAAGCATAGGAAAAGAGGCAGAACGTCCACAATGATGCACTTGGCCAAAAAGGGCGTATGCGTGTTTTCCTGAATATATTCAGGAAAACACGCATACGCCCTTTTTGGCCAACCAAGCAAGCTTGCAAAGGAAATCTGCACTACAATGAAGTCTCACTTCCCCCTGTCAAAAGGGCCATCTGAAAAAAGTGTAAAATCCAGAAAGGCAGGACAGGCCATGGAGAACTGGGAGCCTTGTTATGCTGATGGGCGGGACGTAAATTGCCAACAGCCACTCGGGAGAGGTGTATGGTGTTTCCTGAAACATCTAAAAAACAAGCAACAGAGCCTAGGGCACTTCCACTTATGGTGCTGTAGCTTAGGGAAAGTAAAATCAAAAAGACACAACCACCCCAAAGTTTGGGACAGCTCTCTTAACAGGAACCTCATTTATGGTACAAGTTCAATATCGCAGAAAGTGAAAAATGGATAAAGAAGTTGTGGTACTTACGTACAATGCAATATCACTCAGCAATGAAATCTATGTCATCAAGCCCGTAGCAGCATAATGAGTGGGTTCAGGTCTGATGATTCTAACTGAAATAAGTCACACAGAAAAAGAAACATCATAAGATATCACTAATACACGGAATGTGAACTTGGCTACACATGAACTGAATTATAAAACAGAACAGGGTCTCAAGTTTAGAAAAGCAACTTATGCTTTTTTAAGGGGGAAGGTGAGTTGGGGTGCTGCATAAAACCAGAGTTTGACATTAGCACAGATACTGTTCCATAAGCCAAATGTGTAATAGACAAGACCTACCCCTTGCTCAACAAAATGGACTCAACAATGAGGTATCACCTCACACCTGATAGAATGGGCATCATCAGTAAATCTACAAACAATAAATGCTGGAAAGGGTGTGGAGAAAAGGAACCCTCTTCCACTATTGTTGGGAATATAAATTGTTACATTCACTATGGAGAACAATATGGAGTTTCTTAAGAAACTAACAATAGAATTACCATATGATACAGCAATCCCAGTACTGGACATATACCCAGACAAAACCATAAATCAAAAAGAGACATTCACCGCAATGTTCATTGCATCACTATTTACAATATCGAGGTAATGGAAGCAACCTAAATGCCCACAGACAGACGAATGCATAAAGCTGTGGTACGTATATAAAATGGAATATTACTAAGCCATGAAAAGGAATGAAATTGGGTCATTTGTAGAGACGTCGATGGATCTAGAGACTGTCATACAGAGTGAAGTAAGTCAGAAAGAGAAAAACAAATCTTGTATATTCATGCATATATGTGGAACCTAGAAAAACCGTACAGATTAACCATTTTGCAAGGCATAAATAGAGCAACAGATGTAGACAACAAATGTATGGACAACAAGGGGGGAAAGCTGTTGGGGGGGTGGTGGTGGGAGGAGTTGAGAGACTGGGATTGGCATGTATACATTTATATGTATAAAATAGATAACCAATAAGAACCTGCTGTATAAAAATATAAAATAAAATTCACAATTGAAAAGAAATAAAATTTAAAAAATAAAACAGAAAAAACAATTATTCCCTTCACATACATGTATTTATATGAATAAATTATTTCCATGCTTCTATCTGTAAATACAAAAAAGAGGAATAAAATCTACCTTGAACCAAAAACGAAAAAGAGAAAAAAAACACAGAACCCACCAGTTCCACAGAGGAAAACCGTATCAGGGCACTTGCTCCAGTTGTAAACAATTCTGAAGTTGGTCAGTGGTGGGGAATCATCTCCCATTCAGCCAGCAGCCCCCACGCAACAAGCGTCCTCATTGCAAAGCTGGGGCACCGTGCCGAGGCATCTGTGAGTAAACGTGAGCTGAGCCCCAGGCCAGTTGCTGCTGAACTATTCCCACCCGTCCCAGGTAAAACACCTGAATATATACAAGGACTTGAAAGCCTAGAGGAAGGGCCATAGAGCCACACGAGTGACAGTATGCCGGCCGACTTGGTGCCTGCAGGCCAGCCAGGATGGTCCTGGCCCTGGGTGCTCTTCTGGAAGATTTCCATTTCCCTGCCTGAGATACCCGTCCTGTCCCTGCCCCCACTGCTTTTTTCCTTCCTCACCTCTGCCCAGGGAGAAATTCCAGCAGCAGGTATGGGTGACACATCCTCTTCTTCAGCAGGTGGCAGCCTGGCACCTGCTGCAGAAAGTCCAGCAGAGCCCCACTCACACTGGGCCACCCACAAAGCCATGGCCTCTCACTCCCTCCCACCAGCCCAGCCCCGAGACTGCTGACAGGGCAGAGAAAATGGCGTCAGGCACGGCTGCAGGGGCTCTTGCTGCCTGGAGTGGTATTTATATTGATCTCAACCCAGGCACACCTGGGGAGGGCTGGCCGGCACGGTTAGGCTGCCCAGCTCAGCCAATCATCACCCCTCAGGGGCTCACAGTTGCAGAAAATGGAAATTGCTGAACCGGCCAGGTCCAAGGAACAGGTGTGGGCTCCTGAGAGTCAGGATAGACAAGGGGCTGCAGCTTTGGCTTGTTTTCTAATCATTTTATCTGGCCCATGAGTGGGAGACAACTTCAAGAAAACCCTCTCCTAATGAGAGGAACCCAGGAGTCAGGGAGAGGAGGGGTGGGTGGTGGTTGGAGACAGAGGCCTGGTGCCCCGGGTGCAGTGGAAGTCTCTGGAAGACCAGGTGGAGGGAGGCCGCACAGATTGATGCCCAGGGTCACAGACCTGTCGCAGCTGCTGTTTGTTAGTTCAAGTCCTGCTCTGAGGTGCTCTGTGTCAGCTCTGAGCGACAGGTGAGCTGGGGGTGCTCTGCAATGAGGGCTATGTGCACGGTTCCTGTGTGCCCAGCCCTGCCACAGTACCTGCAAGGGTAGCTCTGTATCCTGGGAGGGGCCTGACCACGAGAGCCCCGTGGGCTGGGGTGGGGGTGGGGTACCTGCCCAGGTGAGCTCCATATTCTGGGATTGGTCTGACCACGAGAGCCCCATGGGCTGCTGGGGACCTGGTAAAGGATGTCAGGACAGTCAGTGAAGCCACCGAGGATATACCTCCAGTTGCTCCTAATTCCTACACCCTGCTGGTCATTCTACCAACCACCAGGACATGGTATTCTGTATTAGTCTTCAATGATGCCTTCTTTTGTATTCCATTAGTCCCAGAGTCACAAGAAATTTTGGCTTGTGAGTGGCAGGACTCAACATACAACTAAAACAATACTTCCGGGCCGTCTTGCCCCAAGGGTGCAAAAATTCCCACACCATTTTTGGGGAAACCTTAGCTAAAGACCTAAAAGTTCTACCTCTGGAAAAGGAAACCCTCCTTCAGTACGCAGACGACATTCTGATCGCCAGCCCTACTAAGGAGGCCTCTGAACTACCAAGCCAATAAAGGATAGAAGTTGTCCAAGAAAAAGCTCAAATATCACAGACTGCGGTGACCTGCCTGGGCTTCATTCTCACAGAAGGTCAGAGAAGCCCATCCCAGGAAAGGGAAGAAACCATTTTTGGCCTTACTCCTTTCTAAAACTAGAAGACAGCTTAGGGGTTCCTGGGGAGGCCAGGGTTTGCTGCTTCTGGATCCCTAACTGCAGTCTACTAGCTGGGCCATTATATGAAACACTGAAAGGAAAAGATGATGATCCTTTTGAATAGAATCCAGAAGTGGCCTTTCAAGAATGGAAAGAGCAGTCAATTCAGACCCTTGCCCTGGAACTCCCTAATTTAGCTAAACCCTTTGACCTTTACATTCCTGGTGAAAGGTGAATCGCCATTGGAGAATTAGTGCAAAAACTGGGACCACTTGAAATGGAACAATGCAAGAATGCCATCCAGGTAGGATAAACTACGGTCACCAAGGGGCTTGGCCCACTGCCGCATCTGGCCAAGATACTGGCAGTATCTAAAAACCTGGAAATCAGCAGCCCAAAAGGCCACCTCCCTCCTAAGGGAAAAGGACCCCACGTGGTGATCCTAACCACCAACCATGCCCTGAAGTTGCAGGGTTTGCTCCGTGGGCACACCAACCTCGAGTGAGGAGGCCCTCCAACTCCAACATCCAGAGAGATAACCGGGGGCAACAGGACACCATGACGACTCGTGTGAACATCACTTGACCTGGAGTTTCTCTCATAAAACAACAAGAGTGTGTCCCAAAAGAGTAGACTACTGCTTGCAGGACTTACTGCACCCAGAGGGGAGCTAATAATCTTGGCGGGGGAACCGTATATCACACTGTCACCATAGAAAAGCCTACAGACACCGTGATGATGGTGGCCAATAAGACTGGCTGGACTCCTGTTTACTTCAAAAGGCTGTTGACTCAGTGGCCATCATGGTCCTTGATCACCACTGACCCTGGACTGTCTGGGAGTTGAGCGGGCAGGGCTCTGACACCTGGTGCTGTTTGTACGTTAATTCAGGGGCCTAATTGAAGAAAGCGCAGACTACTGGTCAGAGCATCTAGGCTGGCAGAAACGGTCAGCCTAAGGTGGCCGAACAAATGTGGGGCGGGGTGAAACCGGCCCCCACAGCGTCTCTGCACATCTCTTTCCTGGACCCTTAAAGGTCATTAGAATCTATAACGCTTCCAATGCTGGTGCTCAGGTGGACGAGCAGGGAGGCAGGGGGCCTGGGGACAATCAACGTCACCTGGAGGCTGCTGGGGAGAAGCTCTGACCCTCGCCCCTTGGTATGAGGGCTCCCAACTCAGCACTCAGCAGTTACAGAAGAAGGGTCTGCACCCTCAGCACTCCAAGAATGAGGAACGGGACAAAAGGCAGAGGAGGGGTTTGTCCCCAGCAAAGCCCATTAAAAATCCCTGGGAGATAAAAATAGAATCTGGGCAATAAAGTCAAGTCTAACCTTTTTTATCCTTTGTGCTTTGTCTAATTTCATGTGCTCCTAGGGTCCCGCATGCAGAGGTTCCACACCCGGCACTTCAGACCAGATTTCCTAGTGCAGAATGGCTGGGTCGACACCTCAGCTCCTGGGGCCCAGTGCAGACTCCGCGATATAGAGCCTGAGCTGCAGCCAACCCGGCCCTCGAGAGCTCCGCCCCCTCCCTCCCACTGACTCTGACAGGATCTCTACACAGCAGCCCAGCCCACAGCCCACGGGGTAGTGCATGCTCTCACCTCTCCATTCTCTGATCAAAATATAAAGTTTCCTTTGCTTGTGAACCAAACTCAGTCTCGATCTGTTGGCCCCAATGACACTGCGCAGGGGGACACTTGTTGAGGTCCACTCTGGAGGATCAGTAACAGAAATTGAGACTATTGTAACCTCAATGAACAGATGTGTGAGCCAAACTGTAGTTAACATAGAACAGTGTATAAGGCTCGGGTAAAATAAGATGTTTCTAACGCTTCCATTGGATATTTCCATCACTTTATTATAAGCAAGTTCAGTGAAAAGGTTTGTCTTATTTGTCAGGTCAATATTAGAGAAACGAAGTGATTTCTTTCCAAGGATGTACATCTAATAATCTTGGTTAAAGCTTCAATCTTGTTTTAAATGCTTTTCCATTGAAAATGATACCTCTCTTTCAGCTCCCCCATTTCTGAGAAGTATAAAATCTTATAATTTATTATTACCAAAGGGGAAAGGTCGGAGGAGGGTTAAATTAACAGTTTGGGATTAACACATACACACTGCTATGTATAAAATAGATCATCAACAAGGAACTACTGTATAGCACAGGGAACTACACTCAACATTTTGCAATAACCTATAAGGGGAAATAATCTGAAAAAGAATAGATATTTTTATTGACATCATCTATCAATGACAGTTAAAGTGTAACCTAAGGGAAGCTGGTGGTGAGTGCTTCTGACCCTGAAGACTTCAATCATCTAAAGTTTGGACTCTGCCTACTTCCCAAGGCCCTTAATGAACATATGTGTAGCCGTAGCTTAAAAAATTCCCCAGTTTGGGTTTCGGGGAGACACTGATTTTGAAAAAGCCCTGGTGTTCTCCTTACATGAATGGGACTCTTCCTACTGCTAAAACATGTCTGTCACACCCAGAGGATGGTATACCGTCTGATCGGGAAGAGTTTGGAAAAGGCATCTCATCTCCTCATCTCCTGGTGCTCGGGTTCACCCATCCAGCGTCTTTACTAACAGTCTCCCCACTTGGAGATGGCAGCACTGTCAACATCCTGTTGCGTACAGTTTGGAATTTGTCCAGAGGATGAAGCGGAAGGATGAGGAACAATGAGAGACAAGTCCTAGGTGTTCAGACAGGCACATGTCACTCTAATTTCCAATCAGGAAGACGAATTGACCAAAGGCTAGGGTTGCCCATGGAAACAGTATAGGGCTTGAGGAAATCCCGCTGCTTTGTGGCCAGTTCCCATAAACACAAGTTGAACAATGGAACTCAGGGGCAGTAAAATTCACAAAACTGCAGAGTTGAAAATATCCATCACTGAAAAATGTCTTGAGGAAAGTCAGAGAAAAGGACTTGTAAGCAAGGGAGAATGGCAGGAAAGGGATTTGAGGAGGTAGAAAGGACTCACCATTAAGCACAAGAAAAGGAGCTGAACATTGCCAACATTGCAGTTGGCCAAAAAGGGTGTATGCGTTTTTTTCTGTATATATTCAAGAAAAGGGCATACACTTTTTTAGCCAACCAAACAGGTGGGCACTGGAAGTCAATACTACAAAAGATATCACTTCGCATCAGTCAGAAGAGCCATCCTCATAAAGCGTAAACAACAGAAATGCAGGACAGGGCAAGGAGAAGAGGGAGCCCTGTGAGACTTATAGTGGAAATATATATTGCCAACGGCCATTCTGGAGAAGTGTATTGTGTTTACTAAAGCATCTAAAAAATGAGCTACAGAGCATAGGGCACTTGCACTCATGGGCGTATATCTTGGGAAAAACAAAAATCGAGAGGACACAGGCACCCCAATGTTTACCCCCTCTCTGTTTAAAAGATCCTCGACTAGGATATAACTTAAATGTCCCTGGAGAGAAAAAATGGATAGAGATGTGGTACTTAGGTAGAGTGGAATATTATTCAGCCTGGAAATCAATGAAATATGGCCAGTTGTAACAACTCCGGAGGAGTTACGTATGATCATTCTAAGTGACATAATTCAAAAAGATAAAGACACATATCATAAGATATCACTTAAAGGTGGAATCCAAAATGGCTACACATGAAATAAATTACAAAACAAAAACATAGTCAAATATGTAGAAAACACGCATAAGGCTGCTAAACGGGAAAGGTGGGGAGGGGTGAGGCATCATCCAGGAGGTTGAAATTAGCAAAGATACCATTCCAAATACCAAACTGATAATCAACAAGGCCTACACAGTAGCTAAAAGAACTGCACTCAGCACACTCAAGTCACCGGAAAAGAATATATACGACTGGTAAGAATCTGAAAAAGAATTTACTGATGTCTCTCTGTACGTGAATCAAGTGGATGTACAGCAGCAAGAAACAGAGCTTTGAAAATCAGCTGTAACCAATATAGTAATAAATTGAAAAAAATAAACGACAGAGAGACAGAGAAAACCTCTTACAACTTTTCCTCAGGGCCGGTGATGCAACATGGATTGAACACATCTAGACCCACAGCAGGATGAGACATAAGGCTGGAAACTGTTTGCACTAAGAGAAATGTGAGGTTGGGTGAGGAAATGCACACCCTTTAAAGTAATACTACCTGGTACCCATTCAATGGGTCCCAAATCTGCAGGTTCAAAGGATCTTCCTACAGCTAAAACATGCATGGAAAACCCACAGGACTGTACACCATGTGATCGGGAGATGTGTCTAAAATGCAGCTCATTTATCCTCTCCTGGTGCTCCTGTTCACCATTCCAGCCACGTTACTTAGAATCTCCCCACTTGGAGAATCAGCACATTTCAACTTCTGTTTCACACATTTTGCAAATTGTGAGGAGGATGAACAGGAAGAGGGGGAACCAATGAGAGAATAGTTGTAGGGGTTTGGACGGGCACATATCACTCTAATTTCCCATTAAGAATAAGAATTGAAAAAAGGCTCAGCCCGCCTCGCCCAAGCCAAAATAGGGCCTGAAGCAATCCTGCGGCTTTGAGGCCAGCTCACAAAAGAGCAACTTAAAAAATGGAGCTCAGGGTCACTGCAATTCACAAACCTGCAGAGTTATAAATGAAAACTAACGTCCAAAAATATGTTGAGGTAAGGCAAAGAAGAGGATCTGAATGCAAGACAGAATTGCAAGAAACAGATTTCAAGAGATAGATTGGACTCGTCTTTAAAGCACATGAAAAGCGGCAGAATTTCGACAATGATGCAGTTGGCCCAAAAGGGCGTATGCGTTTTTTCCTGATTATATCCAGGAAAAAACGCATACACACTTTATGGGCAACGAAGCAAGCAAGCAATGCAAATGTGCACAACAAAGAAGTCTCATTACCCACTGGTCAAAAGGGCCATCCTAAAAAATTGTAAAAACCAGAAATGCAGGACAGGCCATGGAGAACAGGGAGCCTTTATACGCTGATGGGCAGTGTGTGAACTGCCGAGAGCCACTCTGGAGAAGTGTATGGTGGTTCCTAAATCATCTAAAAAACAGAGCTACAGAGCATAGGACACTTCCAATCATGGGAGTATATCTAGGGAAGTCTAAAAATCAACAAGACACAAGCACACCACAGTTTAGGGCTACTCTGTTTACAAGAACCTCAACTTCAGTACACCTTAAATATCCCAGGAAAGAGAACAATGGATAAAGAAGATGTGGTACTTATGTACAATGGAATATCTCTTCACCATGAAATCAATGTAATAAGGCTAGTAGAAGGATAAAGAGTGGATTTAGGTCCGATAATACTACTTGAAATAAGTCAAACAGAAAA